>NW_008824676.1:3059186-3173329 GCF_000699105.1 Pygoscelis adeliae
GCAGGAAGTATGTACAAAAGTGCTATTACAATTGTATCACACATAAAATTTGAAGGAATGACAGCTAATGGAGTTTATAGCAGTCTTCCTTGCCTATGGAACTTTAACAGAGCGAGTTCTCTTGAGAGAAGAGCAATTTAATGAAACTTCAGTCAAGGTTGTTAATGTATTACTTCTGTGGAGAATGAAAAAAAAAATAGTACCATATTTTTGTTGAAAACAAACATGTCTTTGTTTTCCATTTGTATTTTGTTTAAAAATAATAACAATCAGAAAACTGGTAAAACAAGTTCCAGATAATACTACTTAAGAAGCCAGACAGCCAAAGTGTGAAGTGGCAGATGCACATGTTACACAGATGTTGTGTTGACTGGTTAGTATCCTTATGGAAAGCTTGCGTAATTGCAAGTATTTTTAGTATGTTGAAACTTTGAGAAGTTGGCATCCTCATTTACAAGTTTCTTTTGAAGACGCTGTTTATCTTTTGTCTTTTGATTCCTGAAGTCTAAGGTAATCAGTGTTAGAGAGCCAAAACAGTCTCAGTTTCTGTATTTTATATAGATCAGATGAATTTAGGTATGTCTTGATAACCAAATGTGTGTTGGCACATAAAAAAGGTAATGTTGTGTGAAGATAGCTTCCTGAGGGTTTAAAGACTTTTTTCATTATGCGTTTGAAATTTGTTGCAATGACTAGAAGCAGAGCAAACTTAGTGTATGGTAACAGTAATGTCCCAGAAACAGTAAGTATTGAAATGTGAACCAATAAAATACTTCTCAGAGAATTTTGTCTTTCCTGTAGTTTGCACAATTACTGATCAGATCTTGCATATCTGCTCAGTTTTGCCCCATGTTTTAAAGCTTCAAATTTTCATTTCAGGGAATGGCAGGTCACGCAGCATGTAGTCCCATATTCTTTGATATCCTGGGCTGAGATGCTTTCTGGTGGGTTAGCACTACGGTAATTTGAGAACCACAAATTTATTGCAGCTGGTTAATATGTTCGATTTATTAATAAAATTGTTAGCAACAATCTCATTACCTGGGATGTGTAAACTGCATTTTTGCATGAATAATCAGTAAATGTAGCTTGCTTTTTTTTTTTCTTTCATGATTGTACGTTTAAAAGCATGAGGCATTAGGTTACAAAGTGTAAAGTTTAAGATAACAGCTCTAAGAAACAAGGTAAAGAGAAAGTAACAAAATTTGGATTATTTAGGTTTGAAGCAGTTTGACAGAGGTTCTCAAGCAGCTTGACAAGGGTTAGCTTAAAATTAGGCTTGGTTATTCTCACTGTGTTTATTTTATGGCTTAATTCCTTAATAAAGGAATATTCCCAGAGAAATGTTTTCTCAGATGAGAAGACATTGCATCTGCAGAAAGTTGTAGTTCCTAAGCACGCACCACAACTGGGTGTCCAAGGTAGCTCTAATTTGTGTTACCGGCGTTAAGAGATGTCTTATGCTTCCATTCCTGTACGGTGAAGCCACTTCTGTGTGCTTTAAATCCAGATTATGCCTGTACGTCCTACATGAATTTGTAAAAGATAATCACTTCCATAACCTAAAAGCTCACAAAGTTTTGATAAGGAGGAATGGCATTTCATGTCAATACGAGTGATGTCCTTAGAATGTGAAAAAGGAAAACGAAGAACTAGGAAACAAAGGGAAATGTGTTTCGCTGTAAATATATGTGATCTTTAGCTTCTGTCTTAGAATTACTAGAAAAAAACCTAATGTTCCAAACTGATTCTTGCAACCAAAATGACTGTACTGAAGAGATCTTCATGCTCAGATTCTGCAAATATAAAATTAAAGTGAAAAAGTAGGGTTTATTGTCTCTCTTTGAGATACAGCACTAAGAAAATTTTTATTTTACAATGAAGTGTCTGTTCAATAAGCATTCTAACTTATGTAATTTAGAAAGATCAATAAACATATGAAATAAGATAGATATTAAACTTACAAAGTAAAGAATAGTTAGTATAGTAAAACCAACTTGAAATTATAGATTCAACATGTATTTCCTTTTTGCTAGGAAGAAACTATTTTTTTCCAGGAAGAAACTATTTTTTTCTTGCTAGTTTTTAATGTCCACAAGCACACAAACTGTGTGGAAGAAAATGGGAAGTTGTATCCCATAGCCGTTTAAACACTGTGCTTGATTCAGGACCAATTTCTCTGACATTCTTCTTAACGTTTTCTGTGACCACTTAAATTAAGGTGGTAAGATGTTCATGCGTATCAAGATTTCACATAAAATATAGCTGGGGAGGAATTTACCCAAAACAACAGTCTGCAAAAAAGTTTGTGAATTATAGGCATGCTTCCAAATCTTCCTTGCATGGACACTCCAAGGATATTGCTTCAACATCAAAAGATATTTTGTATTGTTAATGAAAGGAAAAATACAACTATTTCATCAGAATACCGTGAAACTTCCTATCAATAGTGTTTAAAGACTTCCTACTTTCTTAAAGGGTAATGAAACTGCCATGCTGGACATAGCTAATGGGAAAATACCTCATAGGGACTGTTGTTATTTTCTGGAAAAAATAAATTATAACAGCAAAATAAAAAACTTACAATAAGAAGCAAACAAACAAACAAAAAAAAACCCGCAAGTGTTGGTTTTTCCTCTATGTTCACATGAATAGTAATTAACCTCTCAGGGTTTGGGTTTTTTCCTTTTCTCTTTTGGCATTTTTCTAAGTCTTTTAAGATGGAGCCTCATGGGATAGAACCATTTTTACTTGAGTTTTGAGTGCAAGTTACGGTTTAGTCCAATTTTTTTCTTTTTCCCCCTTAGCCTACAGTACTTGATTATCTGAACCAGACCTTCTTGTCTCTGCTCTATGAATTACATTTCTTTTGTCTCATACCACCCTTAGTGAAATAGTCTAAAAGACATAAGTGTTCTGTCCAATCTCTTTATTACATACTCTGCCTAGCAATATTTTGAACATAACTTGTGGATATTATTTTTATTATCAGTAACTTAAATATTATTGTACTTTCTTATCAAAATAAAATGCTTTTAATATCTAAATGGTATGTAAATTTAATTTAAAACTTTGCCATTTCAGATCATTTAATGTATTAACCAAAAAATCTGAAGTATTCATTACAGAGATAATAAAAATATTGTTATGAAATAGGTCCAAACTTCGAACTGTTCTTTAAATTATAGAATGCGTGCAAGAAATCATATTGGTTCATTTTGCAAAAAAGGATTAGGAAAACAGAAACTGTGTAAGAATTATTATAGTTATGCCATAAATAACAAATATAGTTGGTTGTTGAAATGTAGGCAGGACAAAATCAATAAAGACAACATGGTGGCTCAAACTCACCCTAAACAGAAGTGTGAGAGAACACATGCTTGGACTTTCTCACACTGTGGACATTGAACGTGTCATAGTGATGATTTGCTTAATCGTCTGATGCGGAGACGGAAGTTTGAGTGTTAGGTCACATGATGTATGACTGAGGGTTCTGCATTCTTTGATCTTGACTAATCTTCTCCTTTGAGTCATCTAATGCTTGTATACAGTAGAGTTTGACGCTGTGGCAGCATTACCTTTAGACAGCACCGGTTACAGTTTCTTCCCTGTATGGAACATCACCTGCTTGGTAGTGTGGAAAACTTGATTCTTGACAGTAATTATAAACACATGGATTCTGTAATTCTCTTCATTTTAAAGCGAAATAATATGTCTTGTCTTAAAGGGAAAGCTGAGGAATAAAAGGAGAAAGGATAGTTGAAGCCAGTAGAGTTAATTGAAGTTATAGTCAGTGGGCAGTGAGCAATTTTGATTTTGAACTTCCCTGTTTTCTTTGTGGGAAGGATCCTCACTTTTTTCTGGCATCCTGTCATGAGAAACAGTCTTTTTCATGCATTCTAACCCATTTTTAGAAGTAAATAAAGCTAATATGATCACTCTGTAGGTCAGTCTTCCTCAAATAATATGTAATATTTTGTGTTCTCAGCCAAATTAAAAAGCAGAATAGAAGTCTCGCTGTTAAATCATTTTTAATCTGTTTTGTGAAAATCAGGAAATGGATGGTGAGAAACCAAAACAAGTGTTGCCACTGAGGGAAAGCTGTTACTCAGTAGCTGGCAGTAGACACTGTTTGGCCACTTGCATGGCTTGTATGACTGGGTGGTCAACTAGGGATAAATATGCTGCTTAATTTCATATTGATTTTCTTAAGGCCAGAATTTCACTTTAGTACTACCCTGTCTCTTAAGCAATGAGACATAATTTTTCAGTGTACTGCTGTTAATCATATTAGCTGCCTTCCTACTTTTTCAATTTTTCTGGCCAGCTGTATTCTGTTTTCAAATTCAGGTAATGCTGCATCATCTGAGACTGCCTAATAGAATGATACATCCTGTAACTCGTGCCAGAGATTTTGGCAGGAAACAAATACGGATGTTTGCTCAACAATTCTAGCAGACATTCAACTTTTCATACTGTTTGAAGAGTGACAAGAATACTCATATGAATAAATTTTCTTTTTATTGGTAGTGAGTTTAAACATAAAAGACAATAGCCTTCTACGTATATAAAATCAAATGGATGTAAAGATGTTGAAGAGGTCCAGCTTATTTTATTGGACAGAGTTAAGTGGTGTTTACTGTTTCCTCTCAAATGAATTTCCATGAGCCTGAGCTGCAATAGTATCCTTGGGCCATTTACAACCAGTTGCATGCTGAGCAGGATTAGCTATAGCTGTATTATAGTTTAATAATTTTTATAATGTTTTAGACTAAAAAAATTCCAACCTATGATCAGAATTCTTTATTCATTAGACCTTAGTAAGAATGACATCTGAATCAGTCTCATCTAAATCTGAAAATCTATGGACTAGGTCCAGAAGAGGGCCACGAAGATGATCAGGGGGATGGAACACCCCTCCTATGAAGAAAGGCTGAGAGAGTTGGGGTTGTTCAGCCTAGAGAAGAGGCAGCTTCCGGGAGACCTTATTGCAGCCTATCAGTACTTCAAGGGGGCTTATAAAAAAGATGGGGGCAGACTTTTTAGCAGGGCCTGTTGCGACAGGACAAGGGGGAATGGCTTTAAACTAAAGGGGGGTAGATTTAGACTAGATAGAAGGAAGAGATTTTTTATGCTGGGGGTGGTGAAGCACTGGCACGGGTTGCCCAGAGAGGTGGTGGATGCCCCATCCCCGGAAACATTCCAGGTCAGGTTGGACGGAGCTCTGAGCAACCTGATCTAGTTGAAGATGTCCCTGCCCACAGCAGGGGGGTTGGCCTAGGTGACCTTTAGAGGTCCCTTCCAACCCAAACTATTCTATGACTCTATGTTCTGCAGCACCTTTGTAAAATGGTGAATGTTTAATTGTAAGGTGACATACATTTCCTATTTCTGTTCATGTTAAAGACTTCAAACCTTGAAATGTGAAAGGAAGCTGTATGAGTTAATTTGAGGTGTTTGTGTTTTTTTCCAAATACATAATAACAGGAAGATGTATGTAGAAAGTTAGCACATTTGAGACATACGTGTGCATAGAATTGATGGATAAAATTTGCACCATATATAACTTCATTTGCTTAGTATAGGTTGTTCTACAGATTAACCTTATCCACTTAGGCAGTAAGTAGACTTACTAGATTTAATCCTTTAAATTGCATGAGAGTTCTTTTATGACAAGAAAGATTCTAATAAAATCCAAATATCTTGATGTCTAACAAACACTTTCTTTCCCTTGAGGTAGAAAAATTATTGTCCTCTTAGTTTTTTTTCCTTGTGGTTGCCTATGGTTTGATATGTTGTGCAATAAGTTAAAATTAATCTTTGTTTGCTAAAGTCTAATAGCATGCAATACAGTAGAATCTTACTTCATATTATAGGTGGGACACTATTTTAGCAATGCTGAAATTGTGCCTCATACAGAGTATTCACATCTGAATGAAACTCACAGGCCAAAGAGAAACTAATCTTGAGACTAATCTTGAAAATCTGTAAATAATGGTCTTGCTGCATAAAGAGAGTTTCTGACTCTGGTGAATCTGAAATGGGTTTTCATTTCAATTGAGAACAACTTAGTGAGGACTCCTTCCTTTCTTGGGAAGGCAAAAAAGTGTTTCCCCATCTTTGTTAGAAGTAGATGTAAGTTTTTTGCATTCGATTCTTGCTTTACAATTTCCATTGAGCCAAGTTGTCTTCATTTCTTTGACATGTTGATGTGTTAGTAGTTCAGATGAAGACAAATGGACTATTTGTATTATTTTGGACAAATGGACTATGTAGTAGTTTGGTTTGTCTGGTGGTCTGGACATTATTTTGGTTTCTGTGGAGTCTTGCTTTTAATGCAGTACTTAAAGTTTGTGGAATGGCTAAATCTTTTGAAATATAAATTACATTAATTGTCTTCTGGTAATTTTTTCCATTGGGCTATTCTGTTCATACAATTTTAAACGTAAACTTGTAGCTTGATAGTGTCAGGGAGTGCCAAGTGTAACTTCTTGAGAATGCCAATAAAAACCCTTAGCTGGAATAGCTGAATAATACTTGCATCATTTTCCTGGTAGTTTTACCAGTACTTGGATTCCCACATAGCCACTTGTCGGATGTTTTTGTGAAAATAAAGTGATCTTTGGTTAGTTCAAGGACACTATCAAAATAAAGTCCTTGCCAGTATCTTGAGTCATCGCCATACCATGTTTCCATTGTTAGGAAGCTTTGTCTCATCATTTGATTTTGTTGCCAAAAACAGCAGAGGAATATCTTTTTGAAGGGCTGTGCAGTACTTTTGATACTTCCTATGAGCAAACATTTTCATTCCAGTGGAAACCTAGGTGCAATTCTTGTATTGGGTAAATGGCTGTGATTTTACTAAGACTCTTCAAAGCAGAAATTTTACTTTTCCACAAAGCAAAAAAGAGGTGAGGGACTGAAGTAAATTCACACTAAAATAGGAAGCCTTAAGAGAAAGGGTCCATTTTACAGATGTGAAGGCAAAACACGTGAGGATTACTCAAAAGGACATATGCATGTATGTGGATGTGCATGCATGCACAGAGGTTTCACACAGTGAAAACCTCTCATGACAAATGCTTTGAGTTGTGTGTTAACCTGGAATTTGTAGAAATGCACAATTTAGTTTTATGCTTCAAATCTAAACAGTGTTTCTAACATATTTTAAATTGCTTTGGAGAGTTTCATTCATCCCCCTGCAATGCTGCACAAATTGCATCCACAGTCATACCATGAAAATTTTAAGATGGCTGAATTTAAACTATGTATTTTGAATGGAAGAATATAGTTTGAACTTTACATTTCAACTGAGGTTTCCAAAAGTAGACAATAATTCTCTGATATTAATATCCTCACCCTGATCAGCAACATTAATTTCTGGGATTATGTGGGCTTCTGAGCCTCTCTGAATCCCAGCAATCCATTTTTGTTCTATGCCCTGCTTGCAGGGAAGTTCACTTGTCTCAGTAATAATAATTTTCCACTTGTCTTGAACATTTGAATGTTGCACTGGACTTTTCTTGAATGGGGCAGAGAACGTAATAGTGTTTCTTCCTGGACACACAGTGTTCAGACTGGAAGGATAATAAAGAGCCTAGCTGTATTTCATTTATTTCTAATATGTTCGATATATTCTGCCATCTACCACAAAAGCCAATATAGTAAAATTACAGTGAACTACATTTTAATACAGTGTCACCCTTTGGTGACAAGGCCCACAAAGTACATGCATAGGTTCTGTACGTCATGCATGCTTCGATAAGTATGATAAAATCCGGTACTGTTTGTATTCCCATTTAGATAGTAGAGGTAGTTGTTACACTGACTTATGTTGCCGAGTGTTTCTGATGAGTATGGAGGAGATTAAAGAGCAGGACAATACTTCCATTTTTACATTTGTACAGCTAGTTTCACTCTGAGTTACCAGTTGCTATATCAAACGGTGAAATCATAGATTGTGATTGTGATAAGACACTGATATGAGTCATGCACATGATACTAATAACATTTACTGAATCAAATTCAGGTTTGCAGCCATTTCCAATTACTCTGAACTTATTTCTGCAGATAATTGGCCACCAGTACCTATTTAGAGGGAACATGTTGTAAAGCTCTGTTATTTATGCATCGTATGCAGCTTTGGTGTTTCTGCAATGCTAGTTAATGGGTTTACTTAATAACCTTGCATATTAGCAATTTTTTTCCTCAGTGCATGTTTCTAGGCAGTATTTCCAACTCTTTTCATTTCACTGAGGCTGTACCTTCCCTCCAAACTACCTGTGACTCATTGCATGAATCAAGACTGAAATCTTCATTCTTGACTCCTCCTAACTAAAGATTTCCACTAATTTTAACTTTCTCTGTCAAAGCACAGGAGTAATAGTGACTTAGTATTCTCAGAAATGAACAGTGACAATTATTTCAAATTATTGGAAAGTTAGTTCAAATAGAGAATCCGTAAAATTGAAAATCTGTTAGCTTTACTGAGTAGGGATCCTGCTTACAGGTTTCATGAAACTCATATTTGTCTGAAGAACAGTGAGTTAAGACAGTATTTGAGGAAGTCAGGCATTTTTTCTTCACATAGATACAAGGATAATTAGGTCTGTGTGTTTGCATTAGTTCACATGTGTTCTTGCAGTAATTTGTATGTCTTTTTTGCTTTTCCACTAGGATATGTGATCTGGTCTCCAAAATTTTGTTGTTACAGATCAGCCACTTTTGCTGATTCTTTGCCTTCCAAAATAGGGACGGGAGAGAGTAGGAGAGATTCAGAATCACAGATAAATTATCTGCCAAACTCTTATTTTTTCAGTGGGAGATGGGCACCTAACTGATCTACACGCTCTTGCAAATCTCCCTGTTTTTCATAAAATTCATTCTATCTGGCAGTAAGGCATTTTCGCCAGATAAATGTTTATTACAGGTTGAATATCTGGTGTTTTTACCCATTGTGTCTATTGGATCCTTGGTGTTTGTACAAAGTAATTTCTCAGTCAGCTAGTTGGGTTGGGTGCCTCATTGGGTCTTTGTCCAGATTTGTCCATGATGAAACCCACCATAGCAAATGGATTTATGCCCAAGATCAGTATGGCCTAGCTCCCAAAATAATAAAAGTCAGAAAGTTAGCTTGGCTAAGTTGCATGTCCTGGCTGTTTGAACAAGGCTTCACATATTTCTCAGCAAACTGAACCTGAATTCAGTAGCAAGTTTCCCAGATTCTTATGTATGTGCTGCATTCTGACAGACTAGGAATTTTCCAGTAGGTGCTATAAAATTGAAAACTAATTAAAAAAAAAAAATATTTTTGTACTATGTATTTGTATATATGATTATATATATACATACTTAATAATGATCATCACTCTAAACAGTTAAAGCTTGTTAGTATTTATGTAATAATTCAAGCAGAATATTGGTCCCTTATGTGGAGGGGGTTTTTTGTTCCATTCGTTAATTTTATGCTTCTCCCTAACTCTTATTTTGCTGTAGTTTAAAGATATGATTAAAAGTATTTCATAGTTGTGTCATACCACGGCCCGTACTGCAGGTTTGGTATCTTAAAAATGCTTTAGAGACAAAAAGAAAATGCTAAGATACCTCCTCAAAGATTGTTTTTTGATAGAATATTCCATAGCAGTACACTAACGGATGAACATTTCAAATGACATTTGTAAATGTCATGTTTTAGCACATGTTAAATAGATAAGGCAGTTCTGTCCATCCCTTGTTTGGGCTGTCTGGAGATTCCAGAAGATGGACCATCCTGAGGTTGCTTTCAAAGGTTATTTCTTCAGTACTAGGAATGAGAACCAACGTTTTTAAAATGGTGTGCAGAAAGGAACACCTTGCACAGCCTATATAGCTGAACTAGAAGCTAATTGGAACACTAGCTTTAAGGCAGTACCTCACAAGTATTTTGAAAGTATGGACCACAGACATACTGTTCTTATGCTGCATGCATCTCCATTTACAACAGTGCGTATCTGCATGGCCACTGCAGCAGTTGCATAATTTAAAAAAATATACTTAGAATAATATTTAAGAAAGTATTTTAATACCATTCAACAAGTAGGTAAAAAGCAGAAAAAAGCAGCAATTGTTAGTGAACCAAGAGGAACGTCATGGCCCAAAATTGGAAAAACATTTTTATGAAAAAACAGTATACGTAACTAATATTCAGTAATATCTGCAATCTTTTTGCATCTTTAATATAATACACTGTAATAATGCCATATAGAGGCATGTAAAGGCCAAAAGTGTTTTTCATTAAGAAAACTTGTCTTTGTATCTAGGCCCTCTAATTGTTTTTAATGTCATTATCAGCCCACAGTTAAATGGCTCCAATGAAATCTTAGCGCTGCAGTTAGAAGCTTTGAGAATGGCAGACTGCTGCATAATAATAATAATTCTCCGTTGGTTTTCCGGTAAGGTATAAAGTCAAATCTCAGCATGGTTTGAGTGCTGGGTGCTTTGAAGCAGCCTCCTAGCACTGAGAGACGAAGGCAGTTGGAAGACTGCCAGGCTTGATCAGTCAGAAAAGCCTGAAGATGCAGCTCCATGTGTCATCTACTCCTGAAGTGGGCTTACAAAGGTCCTGTTTCTGACCTTTCGTTCCTGCTCCAATACCACAGTTATTTTCTTTATTTTAATTATTTTTAAACGAGTTCAGAGGGCACAATTTAGGATGCAATTCTGAGGCTCATTAAGCTAATCCAAACTGGGCTGGCACAGTCTGTCCTTTTCCTTCTCCGCTTTGTAGTAGTAAAATGAGCCAGTGCAGGAAACAGAACAGGCCAAAAAAACAAGTACGTTTTTTCTCTGGGTTTTTCTTTGTTTGTTTGGTTTTGGTTTAGTTTTCTGGGATTATTTTTTGGATGCTTCAAGACCCTGAACTGGCTATTTTACACAATCATACAAGGCACAAATGAGGAGACACAAATTCAGCCAGGCATGGAATTGCATGCCGAGGCTGTGACAAACAAATTGCTAAAAATGCAGATATTTTGTGATGGCCTTGTTAACAAAAAAACATATTCTAGAATTCTTAATTTCCTAGTCTTCAGTTCACGTGCCACTTCATGTGCTTTACTTCCTCATGTAGTCTTTTTATAAGATACTCTGGACAAATTGAAACATGATTTAGTCAAACATTAAGCTAGATACAAGTTTATTTGGCTTGATACAGGTGAGATGTAACAACCTTTAAAAAAAAAAAAAAGGCAGTAAGGCAAAAAGATAATTTTCCGGACATCTGGAAGCTTTAAAACCTGAGCCACTCAACATCCCAGCACACATTTCAGTGAGCAATCGTGTGCCAGCAGTGGGACATTTCTCACTGGAGACTCCTGTACTGTGGATTTTTCTGCTTGTGGCATGTAGTCTGACTCAGTCTGACTTGCATTACTGGAAATAATGTAAAAGGAAGTTTGTTTAGTTGGGCAACATTTGTACATGACATCTTCTAATCTGCTATGGATTTAGTTATTTTAATTGCCTTTAAGATGCTCAAAACAGATAAAGGCTCTAATATATATTAAGGGAAAGATTGTAGCATTTGATTTTGGGGCAGTTCATTTAACTGTATGCTTATTCAGTTAAGAGGCTGCAGGTAGATTCTGTATTATGAAAGTCAAGTACCAAGTTACTTTCCTGTGTTACAATAATGACTCTTTTCATTGTTCATACATTCATTCATCCTATCCTAAAAAATGATGCCTAAATTCGCATTCTGAGGCTCTGTTGAATCCTGCTTTGAATCACTGCCAGGGTATTTGGCTTTTGCTTCTGCATCTCTTCACTTATTTTACAGAATACTGAATATTAGTCAATTGGAGAATATTCCAATTTACTCCAATGGGAGTAAATAACTGTGTTAAATTTCTCATCTCCGGATGTCATAACAGTGAATCATCTGATATTTCCATATTTAATGTTACTAAATTATTTAAATTCTTGCATCTAAGAATTGTTCAGTGAATTCTTACTTCAAACATACTCCTCATGTGAGAACATTTTTGATCCATGCTTGAACACCCGGTCAAGAAAACATCAATGTGTAGGACCCAGGCATTTTTTTGCACCTAAGCCCAGTATTGTGATAGGTGCCACCCAGAAGCTCTGTGATTTCTCAGGACCGGTGAGTGGCAACACCATTTAAAATAATCCCGCCACAGGCTGTGATGTGCCAATTCCAATGGCATACTTGTTTATACAGCCATACTGGGCGCTGAATTAGGTAATTGGTCTGTCTCTGGTGTTTGAGAGCAAGCTTTCTGTTGTGAAACCGCAGACTTAAAATTGTAAGTCCTTGAATGTTTTTTGTTGTGTGGTTTTTTTTCCCAATGTACTCCGGCACACCAGTGAATGAGAGTTAATTCAGCCTCCTGAAAGGTTTAGCTAGCTTGATGAGACAAAGTTGCTTTTTAGAAGATCAGATCAACACTAAACCACCATTTAGTTCAGTATGTCTTTCTGCATGGAAATGTGACCCAAAACTGACACTGGTAAAACTGCAGTCTTCTACTGAAATCTTAACATTGAAATGTTAGAGAATGTCATGCAAAATCAAGCTGAAATTTCAACTACTACTTTTTAAAGTGTCCAAGTGAAATATGCAAGCAGACCCCCATGGAAAAACGGTGTTTCTTGGCTTTAACCAAAAAAAAAAAGTGCAAAAATGAACAAACCCTGACCTTGTCTAAAGTCAATATGTGTATTTATTTTACTCCAGATTTTTTCATATAAAAGCAAAGATAAGAAAATTTTGAAATTAAATTTAAAAATAACACAAAAAAGCTAATACTTTTATTAAAAATATTAATGAAAAATTACTGTTGGACAAAGTACTCCACCAGATTTCAGCCTGGTCTTTTTAAATTGAAAGTGTTTCTTTAGAAACAAAAATACTGAATACAAAAGTTTCTTACTGGCCTTTCATAGAGTAGCAAAATAAACATACTGTTTGTATTAAGATTAAAAAAATAATTCTGTTGGTGTTAGATAGGATTTAGCATTTGCATATATCCGTGTTACAATTGGAACATTTAGCACAGCTTTGATTTATGAATATTTGGATCAGTGTTTGACAGAACGTAGCCTCTTACTCTACTGTTGAAGAGCTGGAAAAGCATTGCACAAAGAAACTGAGTTTGTACCGTTCCTTGCCATCACATCTTTCACATAATTCCTGCAGTATTGTGAAAACTACAACTGAATTCTTGTCAGCAGTATTTCTGTAGGTCTGGGAGCTCATATACACCATTACACTTCAAATTAGCACCATTTGTTTTGCAGCAAATTCTGGTTAAAGAGAAAATTCCGTAGTGGAAAAAAATACATTTGACTTTTAAATGAAATAAACTATTTCAAACACTTCTGATATTTTTGTTGCCTTATTTTGGCTTGATTTAATAGTTCCCTTTTTGGAGGACAGCTTTGGATTCATGTTTTACAGAACTCTTTCTGCATTTGGATTGATACAAGTAGAAGCGAGTCTGTCTAGATTAAATTGTAGGACTGAAGTTTTAATTTAAAACTTAAAGGATAAACTTTATTAGACTGGAAGACATAATTTAGCAGTCTAATATGCTTGTATGTGTGTCTTCCATTATATTTTCCATGTGAGATTAATATGTCAATTTAAACAATAATTTTGATAATGGTTAGAATTAAAGTCAATCATATAACTCATATGCAAAACAAAATAAAATTGTTTTAGTTGAAGTGTTCGGTAGAACAATGTAGCAAACTTTGGTTAACCAAAAAAAAGGTTCTTTAGATAACAATGATACGTCAAATAAATTTCTAAACTGTTGGAGACTCTTTGATGGAATAGATTAAGTACTTAGAACAAAGCCAGAAAGAAACTATGCAGTGTTTTCTTCGTAATTCCAGTTTAAGCACAACAACCAAAAAAACCCTGGAACATACTCCTTTTCTGTAGCTCAGTTTGTGTGGTAGGCAAGATTTTTATTTCCATGAAAATATTACTACTTTTTAGCAAAAGAAATAAAACTAGGTCAAGTGCCACAGTGATGGAGCAGATGTGATTGGCACTTTGATTCTGTGGTTTCACACTTGTGACTCTTTCCGTAATTTATGTAATGTGAAGAATGATCTCATGATTGGCTGAAGGGTTTTGATCAGATTTAAGGAACAGCTATGCAGAAGGCTGGAAATTTTACTTCAGTTGTGTCATTATATAACCATAATTAATATGAGAAGCTGGAAAAATTATGCAGATGTAGATGCTTTTGATCTAGAGCAGTTGCACTTCCAAAGATTATGTTGCTTACAGTTATTCTATTAATTAAAGAATTATCCTGTAAAGTATCAGTAAAAGAAAATAAAACTGAGGAATGTTTATACTGAAATTTGCACTTGCTTACATTTGTTATTGTTGAAAACTCTTGAGAGATTAAGAAAGTGAAAATATAATGAAAAAATGCTGCCAATTGTTGTAAAACACCTCTCTCTGATTTGGAAAATGTGTTAATTATTGCTCTAAAGTATTAGGTTGTGTGTTTACCTTGATGGTTTTATTGCCTCTCTTTATGGAGTGAAAACTTTGAAGACGTGTCTCTACCATCTAAATACTTTTACCAGGGATGGAAAATAAGTAAGAGTTACCTGGTTAAGATTGCAGTGACCTCAGATGGGACTGCTTGCCAGTTTTGAAAAGCAAATATATTTATTTACCCTTGATTTTTATGATGTACTTCTCTGTGTGTGTCCTACAGGACATGCTATTTCCATAGCCTTTCACTAGGTAGATATATGTGTCATATGCCCTATTGAACTCAAGGGGTTGAGCTAGTAAAGTTACCTATCTCAACACATGAAAAGGAAGAATTAGCCACAGTTCCCTAGCTACTAGTGTAGCTTTCAACACCTTTTCTACGGTGTCTAGTATTGATAGGATATATAACTGTGAAAGGACGAGAAAATGCACTGAAGTGATCTAAGAAGTAAACTATCATCTTGACATGTTTTTTCTAGCTATTGAAAACCTTTCCATATTGCAACTCATTCTGACAGCGAAACTGTAGAATTCCTCTGATTTAAGTACCATCTGGTTATGCTCAAAGCTTTAAAGCTATTATCTCAGCATAAAATTTCAGCGTCCTATACTTTTTTCTTCGCCAAACTATCCATTTTTAAGCCACAAATATTTTTCCAGTCCTTTCAGATTTTATCTAAAAGTATATTTTAACAGTATTTAAATAGTTCTTAAACAATAACAATTTATCTTGATAGATGACATGCTGTGTTTTTTCATTTTATTTTAATTAGCCATTGTGGAACCAAATTCCCTTTTGTTTTATTCCTTTGAATACTGTTTAATTATAGTTATCATGCCAAATATCTTAAAGGTTATTTTACCAATACAGTTTCATTTAACATAAGCCATGTGGAATCAATAGTCCTGTTTCCTAAAGTGAATGCTTGGAAAATCTTACATTCATATGTTAAGAGTACACATCCTTTCCTCATTAGTTGGAAAGTACAGGGATTTTGGCACAGGTTCTGTGTGGAAGCATTGTGCAGCTTTTATATGGATTTTGTTTTTAGCCTTTGATGACACTGTTTAGAATAGGAAGTATCTAATAAGTAAAGCATTTTGTCTAATGTGCTGCCAGTGTGTTTAATATATGCCTGGAGGTCTGAAACATTATCTTCTCCACTACAGTAATATGCATTTAATTCTCTGAAAGCAGAAGGTCGAACTTTTAAAAGGGACTCAAAGTACATTTTCAACTAAAATAATTTAAAACACATGGGATAGGGGACCAGAGTAATGTACAGTTGGTTTTTATGGTTTAATCATGATCATGTTAATGCACACCAGTAGCTAATTAAAGAAAACTTTTATTGTTCATTTTAAATGGGTTATGTAAAGAGTAAGAGAATTGATATAATACAGCCCAATGATAAATGTTACCATTACATTTGCTAACAGCAAGCTGATATTGCTGTTCTTGACATCTTTAAAGTATTGGCCCATTTATTTCATAATAAAGCAAAGAATCTTTTTAAAGTTGTTATACTGAGAGTCATTCCCTCTCATATCCTTATCCCCTTAGAGGAATACCTAAATGATTCCCAAGTTTATTACTAGGCGTATTTTCAGGTTAACTGTGAAACTTGGTTGGAAGGCTTGATGCTTACTGAGCTGAAATTGATGCAAGAAGTTCCAGTGGTACTTCTGCACCTTTATTTTGTACCCAGTTGTGTTATATAAAGCTGTCTTGCAAATCATGACTCACTTATTCCAACCTTTATAATATATGTGGTAAGAGCATACATAAGTCAAAGTTTCATTGTGGAACCGGGTGGCATGGAAAATCATAGTGGGATATGGTGTCTTTCACCTTTTGGGCACTGGTTCATATTCCATGCTGCTTAGTACTGAGCAGAAGTTACCATCTGCCTGCTGTTCGGTGACCTGCGTGAATTGATTTGGGGTCTCAGTAAAGTTTCTGTAGTCAAATGTCCGCATAATAGGAAACTCGGCAGTTGGGACCAATTAGCACCCTTGCAGTAGTCTTCACAGAGAAACTATAGGCTGAATGGGGGTGGAGTCAGAACTACTTTCATACCTTCCTTGAGGTGCTTTATATAGACCAGCACATTTAATAAATACTTAATTATAAAAAGAGGCAGAAGAAAAGAACTAGGCTTCAAGTCAAATCTATTTAGGTGTGAGAAGAGAGGATCCGTTCAGAAACCAGAAGTACTATGCTTTCTCCCTCCACTCAATCATATACATGCAATGCTTTTCTCCCTGGAAGATTATCATTTAGTGGATGACACTGTATTTTCAGTCCCTCTAGTCAAGTCAAGCATAACCTAAATGTCAGGTAGCTGTAGAAATTTCTGCTGCATAGAGGAGAACAAGAGAAGACCATGTTTTACCCGTAAGAGCGTCACTCACTACAGAACCATGCTTTCTAAAAAGATTTTTCATCAGACGGAGCTGATGGCTATGGAGCAATTAAAAATTGCTGGGTTTAGCAGCATATGCCCTCTACTTCATTTCAGGCAGCATTTCCATGAAATGATATGGCAAGATTGTTTCACAGCCCCATCCCTTCTGTCTTCTGCTTGCCCTCAATACATGAGCGATAAAACCATCTACACCATTTTTTAAAGTGCCGTCAGTGCAGGGTATGGACGAAGCACTTTATAGTTTAGCAGACAGAAAGGCTGTAAATAGCCTAACTTTGCTAGGATATCAGGAGCAATCAGGATTTCTTGGCTCACAATGTAGTAATTCATTAAAATGGTCTCTAGTTATTTTTACAGAGGCTGCATTAAAAGTGGTATCACGTTTACAAGTCAGTGATACGAGTCTGCCATAGAAATCAGCCGCAAGGAATTTTATTGGTTATTTGAAAAATATGTACATGAGTGAATCTGAAAAGATTGTAACCAGAGCTGGCAAAAACCTTTTCAAAGAAAATCTCAGCTAGTTAATGGCTCTGTTTTAGGATTTCCTCTGTAATACTTTTTTCTAGCATGTTCATTCCTTTAAAGAAAAGGAGAGGGGGTTGCTCCCTTTGTTTCATAAAGCACAATATAAAGGAACCTTTAAAAAAACTGCTTTTCATTAACTCCCCCACAACCCAATTTCTGCAGTGTATGTAGAATCTATTAATATTGCTGCGTAAAGACCAAAGTTTGAAGAAATTCATTAATTTACTGCCCTTCATTCCTGTAGTTATGTTGCTGATAAATTGTGTAAGTACTTGTAATTCATTATTATATTTTTCAAGAGGAAGTTAAGGTATGGTTTGCCCTAGTTTATATCTCCCTTTCCAAAGATTCACTAGGGTGGAGAAGATAAGCAGAAACTATTGAAGTAGGTCCTGGAACGAAGAAATTAAATCATTGAGTCAGTGTGCAGTGGCAGCCAAAAAAACCCAACAAGGTATTGGGCATCATCAGGATGGAGACTGAGAACAAGACAGAAGGCATCATTTTACTGCTATATAAAACCATAGTGATCCCACTTCTTGAATACTGTGTAGAGTACTCAAGAAGTGCGTAGTGGAGTTACAGAAGTAGAGAAGAGCAGCTAAAATGATTAGAGGTGCTGGAGCAGCTGCTTTGTGAGGAGAGACTAAAAAGGCTGGGATTTCCCTGTCTGGAGAGGAGAAGGCTGAGGGGGGCTATGATCAAGGTTTACAAAGTCATAGCAGCAGTGATAAAGCTGAATGCGGACCTGAACGTTTAAATTATGCATTACAAAAGATTGGGGAAATGCAATCTCCTCTCACTAGTAGGAGATTGGTTTAAACCAAAGAAAAAAACAATTGCTGCCCCAGAAGGCTGTGGAGGGCAGACACTGTCAGCATGTTCAAAAAGGAAGTGGATGAATTCACGGGCAAGAAGTCAAGAAATGGTTACTAAAACGACTACACAAGTGTATACCACTGGCATCCCAAATGCAACAGCTATGGAGTCTTGGGCAGTAGCAGAGGAAGATTGCAGGAAGCAGCCAGGGTCCATGGCCTCTCTCGACAGTCTCCTCCTAGTGCTGTCAGAAACAGCGTTACTGGGCTGGATGGGTCATGAATCTGAGTTGGGCATTTCTTATGTTAGTTCTTGTACAGAGCAGAGCAGAAACACTTCTTCTGGGCAGCACAGACGGAAGTGTTAGTTATGCTGTGGAAGCTATACAGGGTGAATGCATGACTCTAAACTCCATATGAACCAGAGGAGTTGGCCATATTTATTAGTATTATTGTTGAATTTCTGCAGGGTCTTCTTTCCAAATATTTTAGCGTATGCTCACCACGTTGTCCTCAAGCTCTTTGTAGGATTTCTGCTTGTTTCACGAGCAGAAGTGTTTTCTTCCTTAAGCACCTGCTTGTCTTGGATCTCTCTGTCTCTTGACCTGGTACTATGTGGTCCCTGGACACAGTCTTGCAACTTTTTGTTTCACTCTTGCACTTCCTGTAATAGAAGGAAAGTTCTTTTTACTGTTTATCAGTGGTGTATGTTTTCTTTTTTAAATATTTCTATATGCAATTATTTCTCATGTGAAACCCTGTGAATGTCATAGCCAAAACCATATGTATCCTTGGTGAGCCTTGGTGAGCTAAGAACTTGTACCCCATCACAGAGGCAGTCTTTAGATAGTGCTGACATTTCCTTCAACTTTGGTGTTTTATGTAAGGCAGCTGTCATTTCCACAACTCTTAAGAAAAATATTTTTTCTACAACATAATATTTATAGATTTCAACTTACAATTTCCATTTAGTCTTTATGTGATTTCGCAGTAGATTAATACTACATTCTATTTCATCTAATCACGGTAAAATATTTTAGTGCCAAAGAGGACTTTTTGAGCATCAGTGCTCAAAACTGGGAAACAATTCTGACTAGGCTTTTTATTTATATGGCATTATTTCACAGAGATGTGGTTTTATATTAAGCCATAAATTTCTTGTAGATTCTTTAGAGTTTAAAGAAAGAGTTTAAATTAAAAAAAAAAAAAATTTAAGCCTAGAAATCATTACTCCTTTTTTTTTTTTTTCCTTCCACGTGTTCTTTTGGCACTTTGTTTGTTGTGAGTCGTCATTTCATTTGAACAGGCACCTGCTGTGTTTTCATGAGTGATTACTGTGCTAAAGTTAACTTGGCAGATATCTTTTTATAATTCTCTTTTTTGACATCATGTTTATATAATGATTGTTTGCTGCCACTGAAATGGAAATAGTTGGGATATGGATATCATAAGTTAATATAATATTTTCCTTTGCAGGTTTCCAAACAAGAGCAGAAAAAAATGGATGTGTCTGATGGAGGAACAGTTGAGACTTCTTCCCGATATAGCGGGGCACAGGACAGTGGAATTGGCAGCGACAGTGTTAAGATCAGAATCGTTCAGATCGAGCAGCACAGTGGTACCAGCCAGCACCGCATTGCCCGTCCTTCCCGCCAGTCTTCCATCGTGAAGAATCTCAATTTCATTCCCTTTGACATTTTTGTAACAGCAAGTCGAATCTCCTTGATGACTTACTCGTGCACTGCCTTAACTAAATCAAAATCAGTACAAGATCAGAAAGATGGTGAGAAAATAAGCAAAAGCTCCTTGAACCTTCCAGAAGCGGGCTCAGGTGGCAGCCATGATACCAAGAAGCCCAGTCAGCCGTGCATTTCCTCTGTCACAGCAGACGATCTTTTGAACAGTAATGTTCCCCTGTCTACTGGGAGAAAAACGGGTCTTTTGTCACTGGAAAGTCTGCATGCTTCCACAAGATCGTCAGCTCGACAAGCCCTAGGTATAACTATTGTTCGGCAGCCTGGTCGCAGGGGAACTGGGGACATCGAGCTACAGCCATTTCTCTACCTCACTGTATCGCAGCCCTCTGTGCTCCTGAGCTGCCACCACAGAAAGCAAAAGGTAGAAATATCAGTGTTTGACGCTTGTCTTAAAGGAGTTGCCTCAGACTACAAGTGTACAGGTAAGAGCATTTAACATTCGCTCCTGGTTATAACTGCCAAAATAATTGCACTTCTCAAAGTTACTGGAGCAGTGGAAAACAGCTGAGAGGCTTCTAGAACGTCTTTAAAAATCAAATGGTAAATATACATATTTTTAGGATTATACCCCACAGATGAACAAAGTTAAGTGTGTAAAACGTTCGAAATTAATTAAGGTCTAACCTTTTAGCAACCAGTTCTTCCTGTTCCCTGATATTACTTTGTCATTACCAGATTGCGATAGGGATTGTTGCATTACTCTAATTTCTCAACATTTCCTAAGGAAGTAAGAGTTGTAAGCCAAGCTGATTTCACAGAAAGCATTTTTTTATGACTGAATATCACAATATTTTCCTATATTAGCCTACTGATAAAATGTAAACATTGTAGAAGCACGTGGTGTTTTGATCATAAACTGTGAGAAAATTATCGTGATCTTTAAAATGACATCTAATGATGTCATGTATTTTAAGTTTTCATTCAGCTGAGTAATAGGGTTTTGCAAGAATTTCCTTGTCTTAATGAATGGCGCTTTTTTTCATATGCAAAGCTTATAATAAGAAATATCAGAATTAACTGTTCAGAAGAAAACATTCTGAAACTTTCTTTTTCTGTCTTATCTGTATTGCTGAAGAGAGAAATCAAATGATTGCAATTCATTTGTCTGACAGCCAGTACCAGATCTAAGAGTTTGATGAGATATATCATTACAGAGTATTACCCCAAAAAAATGTAAATGAGGATGCAGAGATCTGCTGAATGTGCAGCCAGAAAAGTGTGAGGTTTTAAATTGTTCACTGAATGAGCGCTGTAGGTAAAAAACATTGCTAGTTTTTTGTTGCCAGAGTTCATATAGCACACCAGTTGTGAAAAGTAGTATACGGTTTTTGTGCAGCTATACCGAATCTTTGCTGAATGAGATGGTATCTTTTGAAAATTGGCATTGAAATAATGTGCTTATGCAAAAGACTAAAAATTCTATTTTTAATAGACCTTAACTTTTTTCAGAAATCTGAATTATAGTGGAACTTTTAAGAGGGATTAAACAGTAAGGAAGATTAGACAGCTGGAAAGAAGATACTTACAATAGGGAGAAGAGTCGTTCTCTGCCATGTTTTCTTTTATCGTTGTTCCATTTTCATCTTTCTCTGCTATTGCTGTCCTGTCTTGAAAGAAACACAGCTGTGTCACAAATTTGATTTACTCCAGATTCCCACGTATATTTGTTAAATACTATATAAAAGGTGGTGATTATAGCAATTAATATGAAAAGAATTAACAAATCAATTAACAAAGCAAAGTTGAAGCAAAGTTGGAGTTGTTGTAAGTTACAGATCACGACTTCATGTACTTAGTGTTTTGGAAAGATGCGATAGGACTTCATTTCTCATGTCTGAGGCATTCAAGTGTGTCCTTGTACAAGCTGCCACCACATTACAAATAACCTGGGCAAAGTTCTCTCCATTCTGCTCCTACAATTAACTTCTGAAGTCTTTCACCATCTTCATACCTATGGGAGCAATTCTAGAAAACACAAGCTGTAATACAGTCTTCCTACAAATTGAAAGTGGATCAGAGAGCACAGAAGCATGGCAAGAAGTTTAAATAATAAATATAGTAGGAACATACAGCCTGAGAGCTCCTCAGCCACCAGCAGTATTTCATTGAGACCCAAAGAGGTCTTCTTGGAGGACCAAAGACTAGCCCTACATGGGTCTTACCCTTTTCTTTGGCTTTTTGTCTCCGTGTCAGGCAAAGGTAAAAGTGTGGAGGCAGGAGTCAGATATTATGTGAAGGCAGAAGTTCTGGTCTCATCCTGCTGCCTTTGTGGGCAGTAAGTACCTTACTTGTGTATCAGATAAAATCCTGTGCTTGCTACCGAAGCATTAGGGCTCTTTTCAAAAGAGTTTTAGAGGTGGGTGCCAAAGTTCTAGTGCCTAAAAACACCATCCTAAATGTGTTAATAAGTTAATAAAACTAATCCACACTTCAAGTTACACACTAATTCACACAAAATAGGTAGTATAAAGATTTTACTGCCTCTTGTTTAGGAAGACCTGCTGTGCTTGTAATCGCATCATTCAGGATTAATGTTGTCATACCACTGTGGTAACATGTTAGTTTTGGAAATTTCTATTTTTCATTTCTAGCACATGTATTTGAGGGAAAATAACCATGAACTATGTGTTTTATATATACGTGTGTGTGTGTGTATACACACACACTCTATATTGCATATCATATAATAGAGCATCAGGAGATTTGCATGGCACTTTCTGTGCTGCTGCAGTCGATTTCATCAATAATGTGAATTTTTCTTGACATTGTGACTATTGGCTGACAGTTTTATCTGAAAGAGATGTATCATCCAAATAAAGAACAATATAAAGTTTATTTGAAATAAATAAGTTAGCTTCTCTGCCTCTGTACAATAGGTATGCACTATATTCCTGTATTTCTCTGAATATCAAGGACTGGCGGGTGGGAAGAGGGCATAAATGATGTTTAATTTACAGTGAAAGTTGCTAAAGAATATTTCCAGTTAGACTCTCTGGAAGACTGCTGCTCTTGTGTATGTATGTATGCATGCGACTATCTTTTCACTATCTAAGGTAGGATGGGGAAAAGGACACAAGCTAAACATAAAAGATATATTTTAACTAGATTATAAGAACTGATGGAACGTATTCCCCCTTAAAAAAAAAATTAAACAGTGGGACTAGGCAAGCAGGCCTGATGAAAACATGGTGTGCATTACATCGCATGATGGAGATAGGCAACAGCACAGCGCAGCTCAGAAGGTCGGGCCTATAACATAGCAAATTTCATCACAACCTAAAAAATTGAGACTTTTCTGGGCAAAAGGAAAAATACATGATGTTTGTTATAAAGTTTTATTGGTGCTCCTTTGGGGGTGGTTTCTCATTCACACTAATACGGTTAAGCTTACATAGTTAAGCTATATATGAAATATGTAGATGAGATCCAAAACATGCTAATAAAAGCTCTGCCATTTCAAATCATCATTCAGTGTATATATATACACCATATGCGCCGCATAAGAATATTTTAGGAATGTTTTAAAGCATTTGGAAAAATTGTTTTGAATCAATTTTGTTGTGTAATTCTGAAGACTTGACTACTATTAGTTCAATGGCAGTAGATTCAGGTCTTACGAAATACTATGCTATTTCTTACGGCTTTTCTAAAAGAAAAAATCTATAGTTCTGAAACAACTCTCAAATCTTGCAAGGCAGAAGCAAATACAAAATTCTATTGTAAAATTAGGAAAGTTTTATTTTATTTTTTGCGGGATGTTAGTTCCAAAAAATAAAAACTTTAGGGTAAAGAAAAGCTGGTAATAGTTTGGACCTAGTTATGTTTTCCATCCCTCACCTCCCATTAGTGTATGTCTAAGAAATATATTGTTCAGCTGTAAATCAACAAAGGATACTTTAGAATTTAGAACTGTTTCTAAAAGGTAGTTTGATGAGAGTCTGTTTTATGAAGCTTTGAATAAAATAGGGAAATTATACTGTAAAACTGCATCAGCATGAATTTTAAAGAGAATAATAGTTAATCCTGGCCTGGTGACAAAATTAACTGTATTGCCTTTGAACATGTGTAGAAATGAAGTTTTTAATACTGTTACGAAACCACATATATTTTATTTGGGACAAGGGTTTTGTTCTCATTTTTGAAAGATTTCAAGTTGATAGAGCTTAAAATTCAGGATCTTGCACATTAAGCTATCACTTTTTTTGTGAGAGAGAGTATTGCACAGTGGCCGGAACACCAAACTTCATCCAAAGAACTTGGCTCCTCTGTCACTAGCTGTGTTATTTTTTGTTTACTTTCTGAAACATGAAAGAAGGAAGAACTTAACTAGCCTACTTCCTCCTATTTTATTCTTAAAAGTTAAGTATTGTTAGCGTGTTAATTAGCAGGTAGTAGCAGCACATTTACATCAGGCCAGTGTCTGTACGTGGGAGCATTTGCCTGCCTTGGAGCTAAAGACCTGATGGTTGTGCTTTCAATTTCCTCAGTCCTTCTCTCCAACCAAGTCCACTGGCAAGTCAGTTTGTAGGAGGAGGAGACTTACTAGGTTATTAAAATGTTAGCTCAGTTTTATTATGGTTGTGCTAGACTGCTTCATTTGTGTTTGAAATTATTTTTGTAATTGCACATCTTGATTGCAATGCTATGCCAGGTATAGGAACTTCAAATCAAAGTAAATAAATCAATGGAATAAATATTAACTGTTTAATAAGGACCATTAAAAAGACTAGTTCTCTCTGACTTTACTTGTAAGATTCTGTATAAATAGCCTGAAAGATACTATAAAACAACCTTTTTTTTATTCAATGCTCATCCTACTTTTAACAAAAAGGCATCTGCTAACTGTTAGTTTTTGCAAACAGAGCATTGGCCATTTCCACTTAAATAAAAGTGGGTGCAATTGTTTGTAATGTAATCTCATAAGCCGCTTTTATAAATATTTTTTTAAAATCCTTATTTGCTTTGTTTCAGGTAATGTAATCCAGATACAAAATTGCCTCATATCCTGAGCATTGTGCTCTGGGCATTCTTGAAAAATCTTTTTTCTATTTGTTTGTTTGTTTACTTTCAAAGAGGAGGTTGTGGTGCTTGGTTGTTTTAAGGGAGAGAAATTTCTCAATAAATATCTGTTATGCATGGAATTTCTTCAACTTCCGCCAATGAAGCATTTCCAAAAAACAGGCATTGTGAGGCCATCCAGAATTATTCTTGGGGGTTTTTTTTTGGTTTTTTTTTTTTTTTACACCCACGCCTTTGATGGCAGGGGGTCCATGAAGAGCAGATGCAGTAGCTAAGACCACATGTAACCTCTGATCTGATGGAAAGCCCAGGCTTCATGGACAGCAATGCAGGCTGGCTCTGGCAGGAAGTCTGATTCACTGCCTCTCTGTCAGCCTGTGCTTCCTACGAGGCGGAGAGAGGATTTAAGGCTGTTTCCTAGCATAGCATTGAAGGAGTTCTGCTGGAGTGTCACCTGTTCCCCTCCAAGTATATTTATTGTCCAGTACATCTGCATCCATGGAAGGGGAGGGTGTGGGGGTGTGGTGTGTGCAGCCCCCACCCGTAAAGACAAGCTGGCCTGGGAATGTACGTTCCTCAGGTTACTGTAAGTGCTCATTTTTTAACTCCCTGACACAGCGCTTGTGAGTACGCTAGTAGAAATGTTTTCCCACTTGTGTTCTTTAAATTCCAATGGAAACCATTTTTAAAACAGGACCAAACGTTCCACTTCAGAGTTTGAAATGCAGAGATGATTGCAGCATCGTACTGGCTTTTAAAATTGACTGCAGCCCAAAATATGATTCATCCATTGAAATAAAAGCGTGTTGCAGAGCTCATTTGGTCTGGGTAAAGTTCCAGCTGAACAGGCCAAGTTGCCGTCCCACACACACGCTCGGTAGCCCTGTCCCCTGCCTGGCGGCTGCTGGGATGCTGTGGATCGCTGAGGCCCCCCATTAAAGCCTCCCATGGGCTATGCCCCCTGAGCTGCCCTAGCTCTCAGCTACAAACTGGAACAAAACCAGATTTTGGAGAATGAAAATCTTCAAGATGTGAAATTTCTCCTGCCTCCCTCCTTTCCTTTCCCCTTCCTCCCCTTTCTCTTCAGAAGTTTAGTTTTTGCTGTCTGCTGTTAATATAAGAATGAGGGGATAGCAGGTGAAATCAAAAGCTTGCAAATTCAAATCAAGTTTAGGAAGATGCTTCATAAACTGTGAAGTTTGGAGCTGAGGTCTGGACCTTAGCAAGACTAAAAGCGGCTTTGGATGTTTGGGTGGGTTCAAAAATAGCCAAAGATTCTTTTTTTCTAGAAAAAAAAAGGGGGGGAAATATGGACGTATTGAAGGCCTCAGCTTCTCAGTCTTACAGATTTTAAATTACAGTCTTGGTTGTCAATCTGTGATATTTGTATCACCATTTTCTCTTTTGCTGCCACAGACAAAGTTTTCACGTGGTGTAGAGGACAGAATTTCTGGCCGTCTTCACTGCTTTTCACTTCTCAAGCCTTTCTTTTCTCTCTTGGCTTGCTGTGGAGTAATTCTAGCCTCTCCTTTTACTTACATATGTATCCCTTGGGTTTTCTCCAGCATTTTCTTTATACAAATAACTGCAAATTTAAGTGTTGATTTTTGGGAGAATCATAGAAAATGGAAATGGAAATGACCTATTATAATACATTATTCAGACCAGTTCCCTACTGATGCATAGTTGCTCCCTATTGTATATTTTATAGCATTCTGTCAAGTGTATTTTTAAACATTCTGAACATTTCCGTAATTTCCTTGAGGGACAAGAGTCCTTTTCTAACAGCTCTCCCCAACAGGAATTCCTCACTGTTCAGCCAAAATTTTCTCTTTTTCATACGATTGCTTCTCTCTGGCGATTCCTATGCCCTTGGCATAGGGATTTATTGATTGATTTATATTGTTTTAGTCCTTTCCTGATCCTTAATCCTATGAAAATGCATATGCTGTTTTCTAACTTAGAAGGTATTTTAATCAAGATACACATATTTAAGTCTTTTGACCTTTGATGGAAATGAATTTGTCTTCCCAGAAACATTTCATAGCTCCTATTTGGAACTCCCTTCAAGTTTTTGAGATATAAACCAGCATAGTCAGTTTGAAACCTCTGGATTTTAGCTTTCTTCTCATTGTGTAAAAACTTATTTATTGATCCATATCTGGCATATTTGGCTGTATGGTCAAGTCTGTTACCCAGGTTCCAAATTAACCATGGGCTTGGAAGCACTGAAACTAGTTTTTTGCATGGCCCTTGGGGATTATTGCCTCCGATGCAAAATTGTGTCAGTGCAACTAACCTGCTTCCAGAATTAGCTCAGTTTCAGAATAACACAGTTTCAGTTGAACTAAAAAAAAAAAAAAAAAAAAAAGCTTGAAATCAGTAATGCCAGTGCTAGGTTAAAAGTAATATATTTTGTTGGACTCAGGCTAATTTTGTGCATTGAGGTTTCTTTGTGTTGTGTTCCTAATCTGTAAATTCTGAAGTCCTTCTCATTATTCACGTATCCCAGTCCTGCAGTGCCCCAGGTAATGAAGAGGTGACGGTGCTGTGCTCCTTGGAGACATGACAGAGCAAAATAACCTCCTGAGAGCCCCATGGTTCCTTTATTTTTTTGATTCTGTGCTTACGTGCTGCAATTCCCAGTACCCTGAGGGCAGTGTTTGTATAGCTAATGTATTATGTCACGCAAGGATTTTCTGCTGTGTAAGTTCTTTTCATCAGAGATATTTTCATCTTTAAACAGCTACAACTTCAAAATAATTATTAGGTATTTCATAATGTAAACACATTTTAGGATAATAGGAATACCTGTAAATGTATTCTTCAAAAGAAATGTTTGACTAAATTTACTGGATTTTCTGAAAAGCCGGTGGATGATCTAGGTTGCTATATACAGTATGTGATGACATCTTTCAGAAATGAGACAAAATAATGGCATATTGCAACATTTTGCCCCATATTGTTCCTTCTGAAGGAACAATAACTTAGAGATCAATTTAATTGATTCAGTGATGTTCATTGCGCAGTGCTCAGTAATTTTTGTAATGCTTTACGCTATATATTCTGAAAAACATTAGCGTATTACTTACTTATGATGAGCTACTAGGACAAAAGAAGGTATTATGGTATAGATCCAAGTCAGAGATAACATCCTTGTTCAGAACCAACTACAAAACTCTATTTTGGAAAAGATGTGTACTTTGGTGGTAAAGATTTTTTATTATTATTATTTTCAGTATACCAGGCAAACTCCAGACATAGGAAACAAGATATTCCCTAAAGCAGTTACTATAGAAAAGGGAGTGTGCCACACCATTCTGGTTAATGTAATTAAAGAAAAGAGCTAAGAACCATAAAAATGTAGAAATTCGCATGGAAAATATACAAATCTGTTGTATGCAGTGACAGCTCTTAAATAGCTGTTGAGAGCTGACTTTATAAATGTATACTGGGAATAAAGGGAAGGAAAGGCTGTAATGTATATGCCATGCAGTACAAATACTGCTGTAAAGTCATTGCCTGAAAATTGATCAAATAAAAACAGAAGAATGTGCTAACTTTTGATCTTTTCCATATAGATCTAAAGTCATGATCAATTGGTTTCAGTAGGTTCTTTGAAATCACATAAGGGTTCATATGTGCCAAGTTTTATATGAATCACATGATAAGGTCAAGAAATACAAATTCCAAAGCTGACTTTATATACCCAGTCCACATATGACTGTGATACCACGATACCATATGTTGACTATAATAGTGGGTATGTAAATACTGTTCTTGAAAGGAATCCATTCAGTAAAACTCAAATAAAGCAATTATAGCAGTTTTTAATTGACTGAAAATGGGAGAGAATAACATAAAGAAGATTTCCTTAAATTGTTAAGGATGAGGCAGACATTCAATAATTAACATAGCAGTCTTGATAATAAAGAATAATTATTTAGAATTTAAGAACCGTGGTGCCAGAATTAAGGACTATTATAATGAAGGTCTTGAGTTGCTAAAGATTAAAAAGCCTTTTTACAGTACTGTTTTTGCCATTTGTAAGATGCGGAAAATGAAGACAAGAATAGCACTTGGAAGAAATTAATTTTAATGTACTATTGTAATATTATAAACTGATCAAAGGAATACAATTCAAGGTGGTATGCAAGAATAGCTACTGATTAGCTATTGAGTGAAACTCCAAAGGGAATGATAGAACCACATTGTCATTATGCTCTATTCCTGAGATCTGGTAGCATTCTGGTCTTTTAGCCTTTATCATTTATCTTTTCATTACTATTTTCTCTACCTGGCAATGAAAATACAATCTAGAAGTAGCAGGTTTTGAGCACAGATTCTCTTGTAAGGACTGCTTCAGTGTCATCATAATTAAAGCTAAAATTGGTTGCTATTTAAAGTCATCTTGTGGTAACTGATGTCTTTTACTCATATTTTACTTGATATTTTTACAGGTTTTCTACATTTTGTGTAATTACAGCTTTGCCCTCTTGCCTATGTATGCATGCATTGTTAATACACATGAATTTGTTGGTTGGCACAAATGCTATGTATAACAGTAGCATTAGGAATCTTATTTACTGTGTTACATTTTAAACTTCAATTTTATTTAATCAATTTTGTATGTAGTATTTTGTTATGTATCATATTCGTGGAATATCATTAATGACTATGATATTATCACCTGTAGATCCTGGGAAGACTCTACCAGAAGCTCTGGATTACTGCAAGATTTGGTTGCAGACAGTAGCAGGAGAGGTAGATGCTAAAAGTGGTATTCCGCCTCCTCTTATCACTGTGCAAATTAAAGACTTCCTTAACGGACCAGGTAAGCATTGCACATCAATCTCTACTTTCTAATGTAATCTATTTGTAGTTATGCACACATAGACACACATTAGATCATCAGAAAAATGTTGTATTCCTTGCTAATGAATGTGAAATTTTTCTCCAGCAGTTACCCTGAACTGAAATAAAAATTGAGGAGTGGTCAGTCCTGGACCAGTCATAGGTTTAAGGTCTAATTATTTATTTATTTTCTTCCCAAGGTAAAATTAGAATTTTTACTCCTCAAGAAGGCTGAGGTTGGCAAATTTCCAACTGAATGAAACCTACCTGCTTCTACCCCTAGAACAACTGAAATTTTATTACAGTTATGTTTATAAAAGCTGACTTTTAAAATGTGTCTGAAGATTTTATAAGCCTTGGGTTCTTTGGAATCTGGATACCTGGCATTGCGAATTCCTATCATCTAAAGTATTGATACTGTAAAATTTAAAAAACAGTGATATTGTCTTTCTTTAATTAACACAGAATGTAAGTGGTGTATGAAGGTTTATTAGCGTTTACTTAAAATAATGTGACTTGAAGTTTCACTCCTAGAGTGTCGGAAACTCCTGCAAATTGAAGTGTCACCCATTCTCTATTTTGTGAATTATGTACTTACAACTACATTACTATGTAGAATATAATTGAGGTTATATTAAAAGTTAGAAAATACATTTACATTTACCTGTGCCATCATAATTCATTTCTCTTATGCATATTTCTTATAATTTGTTGAATTGTGTAACTTCCCCACCCCCCCAAATATCCTTACTTCACTTGGCACACAGAATGAGCTGTTATCAGTCATTTAGTGAGCAACTCTCCAGTACTGGGTTTTCCTATTCATTCAGTTATCTATTCAGTCTTACAGCACACTATCTAAACCTGGCTCTACAGCAGAATTACTTATTTCCTCTGCGTTGCTTACTGCTTTAGGATCTGAGCACTACAGAAATACTAATTTACCTGCACAACCATCCCATGGGTGATGGAATAGTATGCCCTTGCCATTTCACGGAAGGCAACTGAGGCACAGGGAAAATAAAGGTATTCTCGTTATATTAAGGTTACCAATTTAAAACGCACAATTTTTTCCAAGGTACTTAAAAATATAGAAATTTAGATTGCTATTGTCTGTGGGTGAAGCAGTTCATATTGTCTTTGGGTGAAGCAGTAATCACTTCTGCATATCAGACCCCAGGACATCAACTTGAACAACCAGAGAAAGGAGACAGACGTGTTTACCTGCTGACTATAAATACTGTGGTTAAGTAACTTGAAAATCCATTTTTTGCACCCAGGCAGGCAGGAGTCTCGAGGAAATAATAAAGTGCGTGAACAACCTCATCATTGCCCTTTTTTTGGTTTTCTGTGCTGCCTTAAAAGCATTATTTTAAGAGAAGATTTTAAAACCACCTGACAGTGCAGAGCTTTTGTTATATTGATCCCTATTTGGCTTCATTAATAGGACTTTGAACCTTCAGACCTACTGCATGTTCTACTGCCATTTGAACTAAAGGATTAATTGATGATAATAATAGTAGATTTTCATTCTAATCGTGGCTAGCACAAGACGGGTAGAGACACCTGGTATCAGTGGCCTTTTGGTCACTGCTGCCAGATTGGTTTTCTTTTATCCACCCCACCCCCAATTTTTTGTGTCCTCTCTCCCCACATCTGGCAGATTCCCATATTCCCAGACCCTTCGTCTGTGCATTCCCCTTTTCTCAAGGTTCTCACTGTAGTTTCCTGGCGCAGCCTTTATATTTAATTTATTACACACCTGAAGGTGTTTCCCTGACGCTCTCCTGTCAGTAGGACAGACTTCTAACTAAACTAGCAAACATGGAAGTTGGTACCAGCTTGCAAAGTATATATTCACAAGTAGTCTAACTGTCTACCCCATTCTCAACAATTCAGTCAGATCTCGAATCGGTGTTAAATCTCTCCCCTCCATGGTATTTGGCTAAATGGGGAACTGAAAAACCATAAATTAATGCATCATAAACTTCAGTCTATTTATTCTTGCAAAGCGTATAAAACTTCAGAGACTTTCTCCAGGATCTCTTCTTAGCCAAAAGGCATTTTTTAATCATCTTTTTGCTGCTAATTGGAACTATCATTAGACATGACTCAAGTCATTTCTCTGAATTTTAATGAAGTGTTTTGCCGGTGTAATATGACAAAACAGCTCTGCATTCCTTTGCAGATTTTTCTAACCTCAGCCGTTGCCACTATGCGATCCTCTTCAAATAAACTAACCTTTACCAAGAAGCCTTCCTTGGGGGCTGGAGGTTTCATTGGATGAGTAATGGAAGGTGCTTTCCACATGTGATTGCGTCAGAACCGCACATGCAAAGAGTTATGAAAGCTTGACAGCTCCTCAGCAGGCTACTGGAAAATAAGTTAGTAATTCTCCTGGGGGGGAGAGAAGTCCTCTAACCACAACTTCTTCCAGGGTGAGGTAGCTTGGCCGTCAGCAGGCCTGGAGAAGGTGTCTACATCACCAGATCCTAACTAGCTGGCAGTTGTTCATTGAGGACAAAACCTCAGCAAAACGCCTGAGAGCTCTTGTAAGGTCACCAGACAAACGATATTTGTGTTGGGAGACATCACACGTAATAAATTGAATGAATAAATAAATGCACTGCTGGAGTATGCTTATGTTGCAGGCCCCAAAGGCCTGCTCTTTTTTGGTGAACATTTGGCAAATAATGCTGCTACTAACTGGCGTATTTTCTAAGGACATACTGTGTGTTTTCATATTCATTTATGTGTATGTGTTTTATAACTGCAGTAAGTAAATTATTAAAATGCATTGGATGCACTAGTAGGTCCTACCTGTTGGTAGCTGATCTGCTGTTCTGAAAAGTCAGCATATTTTTAAAAGCTGTGTCTATACAGACAAAAATCTGGATGTAACCGTTGGGATAACGATACAGTTTTCTGTATAGATTTTAAGTGTTCAAAGTGCAGTGCTTTAATTGTAATGTCATTTTTCTTACAAAATACATTGTTAGTGTGCTGAGGTTAAATTTCAAATATAACAAACATGCCTATGTTTTATGATGCAAACTACTATGCAAGCAGTTAAAAGAAAAAATCCGCAAGTGGTTCCCAGTGTTTGCTGTGTTAGATAAAACTGGTACTCCTTGTAAATAGTTTGTCAGCTGAAGTAGATAAATAGATAGTGTTCCATAGAAAAATCGTATGGTTTCACCACACAGGAAACCAGGTTGTCAGTCCATATTAGCTCGGAGATCAAAAAACTACAGCAAGTAGCTAAACTTGGAAACCACTAATTAAATGAGAATAACAGGATATATTAATGCACTTCTTGCCACATGAGTTGATTATTTTGTACATTTTTGGCAACTAAAGAAAAATGATATTTCTTCCAGATTTAAGGTAATAGGATCCTAGGAGAAATAAGCATTCATCATCAGGCCTGTGGGAACAGACCTCAACTTTAACCCCACAATGTATTAAAGGACTATTCTTTCTCTTTCTACAGTAACTAATTATTTAAAATTTTTTAAATTCCATCTACATCAGTTTACATGACCCTCTCTCTTTTATATTCAGTCTGTTACTGGATTGTACATCTAATTCTTGTCTAATACATATAAGTGAACTATTTATTGCTTCAGCATTAGCTATTATTCATTAGGTGAGGAACAAATATGACCATCTTGTTTTAATAGTTTTTGAAAATTTATTCTCTTTACCCTCTAAGTCCTTTCTTTGGATTTTTTTTTTTTTGTTAAACTCACTATGCTTTCTTAGCTATAAAAGCTGTCTTTTTGATGTATTCTCTCTGCATGCAAATGATACAAAACATGTTTATGAAGTACAGCTTCATACAAATTGCCTTAAAATACTTATACATGCAAAATATAGATGGTTTATGCCAAAGTCCTCTTCCCCCCGCAGTTTCTTGGGAAGACGTTAGGCAAGGTGTGAATTAGCTGTGGTCCTTGATACTTTGCCTTTCAAAAAATTTCTACAGAAGAAACTATCCAGACAGACTAAGAAATACCATAATTCTCCTGAAAGATAAAGTGAGAACTGGGGGACCTGGGGGATTGCTCTTTCCTGCCAGTCCCTCCCTGGCGCTGTTTGGACACCACAAGGGGCACAGCACTGGATCTAGGGTTATGCATAGAAAGCAACAAACAAAACCGCACCACGGCACACTCTCCAGCTTTTTCCCCCTGTTTGCAAAGGCAACAATTGTATCCATTAGCAAGGTCAGTGGTTTGGAGAAACCTGGAAAATAGCAGCTACCAGAAACCCACTAGAATAATATCTCCAGCAGGTGATAGATTAGTTGGAACAAATTGGAACCATTGCACTTCAGCAATCCTGGTTTCTTTCAAGCTGTTTTAAAAATGTCGTCATTTTAATACACAATATCAGCCCTGCGGAACAGTCCACAGCAGGTTAATTTGAATCATATGATGTATCACTGCCCTCAGCTGACATGAGCTCTGTTCCATGTGTGAAGCCATAATAAATCCATTCCCAACCGAGGCAAATTCCCTGTGAGAAGGTGAACTAATCCAGGCCTCACACTGGCATGTTAGCCCTCCGTAATTGAAAGCAGGGCCACCTGTTCCCAGCACAGTTAGCCTATAGAAAGAAAATTAGCATTAGATCAGATACTTAATATATTGAAAAATCATTCATACTACTTGCAAGTTCAGCTGTGGGCTGCTTAGCATGACATCATATATAAACCTAGGAATGTGCCCACTTGATCCCAGTTTAACAGTTTTGTTAACCATGGTGTTTGTTAACTTTGAAATGAGAATTTTTTGATTTAATGAGAGCTGACACGTGAGAAGGGGAACTAGCCAGGGTGCAGACTTTTCTAATTAACTCTGGGTCATTTGCAAAACTTTTGAGCTTTCTAGTAGGTTTTCTCTTCCCTTTGCTCTTTTACAAACAAGTTTTTAAAGCACTGACACTGTAGCCATGAAATGATATTTATTTGATTAAGAGGGCAAAGAGAAATATTCCAAACAGGTGTACCAGCCTGTAGGTATTGCTTTGTTTTTGACACATCTATTGTCTGTAATATCAGTGTAAGAATGTGTAAAATTATCAAAGTGCCTTTCTGAAAGCAATGTCTACAACACTTAGTTTAAATGAAATTTAGTTCCTTAAATGCCTAAGTACTGAAAATGAAGACTGCACACTGAAGCCACATTGATAAGTTTGATAATATTTTCTTGGTATCTTTTTCAGTGTATTGGCATTCTTTTTAAAACTTATTTCAATCATTTGCCCAATTTTCTGAAATCCTCTTTTTTTTTCTTTTCTTTTTTTTTACTTTTTTGTTTTCTTTTCTTCATGTATGTCTTATTATAGATGTATTATCCAGCAGCTAAAGCAGATAATAGAGAGTTAGTATTTATGGGTTCTTTCCTTTTCCACAAACCTGCTCCACGACCTGGAACAATTTATTTCATCTCACTGTGTTGTGCTTCAACTTTCCTGACTCTCTGTTGAGAGAGTTAATGTTTCCCTCAGCTAGGGCTTTCCTTTCGTGGTAGTGCCTCTCAATGCCCACATTATAGTTTTTGGCCTTGCCACCCAACCCTTGACACACTTCTGTAATATATTTGGTAGTTGCACAGTTGCTTCCTTTCAGTCAACATCCTATGAATAGCAGTAACCCTCCATCCTTTATTAATGGTATCTTTGGTCTTCTCAACCTACAAGAATATATTTCGGTTCAATTGTGACAACTTAAGAAAAATAGTAGAATTACATCACTGAGCCTTGTCTGAGATATCAAACCCAGGCACTGGCTAGCTAGAGCTGTTAATGTCTTCGTGTCGCCTCCACATAATGTCAATGACATACTAGGTCACGGAAGTAGGAGCTGGGGAGCACCCCACATGGCTCACGTTGATTAAGCTCCCTGAAGGCTGTAGTTTGCCATATTGGCTTTAGAGAGCTGCTTCTGTGGGGCTGCAGCAGATAGATGGCAGTAGGTAGAAATACTGAGCAGTGACTACCAGGCTCTTCCAGACTAATTGGCATCTGTCTCAAAGAAGCAGAATGCAAGATGGACTGCAGATGGCCTCTGAAGCCTTGTCTCAAGTTTCTTCCTTCTTTTCCCTTGATCCAAATTGGGAATGATGAATTAGAGGATAAAAACAATTCATTTGTATTCTTCTTGCTTTTCAATTTCTTTTAATTTGTCTCTCTTTTGATGCCTGACCAGGGACAATTGAGAACAGTACAGCTAGTCTTTTCTTTACGTCTCTCTCTTTCCTATTTTTATAAATTTAATTTTTGCAATTCAGCTATTTCCCTGTTACTGAAGGGCCACCCTGACTCCAAATCAGAATCAGGGCTCAAGATTACCTTTACCTTCCTCAGATTTCCTCTTTGAGACTCCTTACATCAGGATGGGTGGCTCCCAGAGAAAGAATATTACCAGTGGTAAAATGTTTCATGCCTGTTGTCTGCTCCTCTCCTGTTTAGGACTAGGAAATTCAGTCCTCCTAAGAGTTTAGGGCAAATAGTAGTTTCTTCTATAACAGTACTATTTATTAAGAAGTTTAATATTTTACAGCCTTCTTGGGGTAGGGGAGAGCGAGACCTATGTCCAACCTGAGGAAGAAAGATCTGACCTTTTCTGGATTAGCTATGAGAAATAAAAGATCCACTGCAGAATGAGCGGTATGAGAAGTGAACAAATTCTTGGAAAATGCCATATTTTTCTCTCTCACAACTCAACATTTCTCATAGTCTGTGAAAAGATCCCAGTCTTATAAATAAAGCTTATAAATAATTTTCATGGAGTTTACTTTCTGGTTTTTCAGATTAAGAGTATACTAGGGTAGTTTATTAGTCATAGAAATAGTAACCTGGTATACATTAAGTTATGGCATATATTAGAATAAGTCCACTGACTTCAGTAAGAGTTGGGTTTGACCTAAAGCAACTTGCTAGGAGCTCTGTTATTTTGTGTTGCTTATTCATCCTTAGCCCACCAAATAAAAAGTCCTTTTGAGTAATATCATTATCCCAAGTTCACAGAATAAAATTATATCTTCACAGTACAAATCTGAATGTTATGGAGAACAAGGGTAAAATACTCATAACCCTGAAATTTTTTATCTGAAGCTCTAAGTAATAAAATGACAAAGAAAGAAATTGTTTCAGACAGAAATTTCAGAGTGCTGCTTATAGGTTTTCTTTTATAGATGTTATGATTTTGTTCAAACAGGCCATATTGAATCCATTGGGTTTTTTGTAATAGATTTCAAAATACATAATAAATGTAAGTAATATGATGACTAATGGGTCAAGTGAAGTTGGAACTTTTTAAATGAGAAAATAGCTGGAAACAGTTTTCAGGAAACTATTCCAGTTGATTTTTGGTCCCCCACAAGGTGTACATTAACATAAACTCCGTAGAATCGCCTCTGGGACCTGAATTCCCTCTCTGATTTCATTATTGCAACGTGATTCTTTTCCTTTCGCTGTTAAGTCATCTCCTGGTGTGGTGGGAGCATATAATAAGTGTAATTTATTTATATTTATCTAATCTCCTTTTAACTCAATGGTTATTTCATCATTCTGTTTCCTAGTAGCTGTTTGGAAAATTGTGAAGGGTAATTAGAAACTAATAATTGACAGACATGGATTTACAGGGTAATCTAAAGAGATGTAGTGAAGAAATTGAGAGACAGAAAGAACAATTCAAATTCTACACTCAAATGCTACACTGTTATAAAAAAAAATTGCTTCGATATCATTTAGTTCAGTCTGATTTAAACAACCAGAAGTAACTCACTTGAATGGAATCTATTTACAAGCACAGTAATTTCTTCACTATTTATTTGCTGGAAATAGATAACACCTGGCAAAATAAGTTACTGCTATTATGTCTTAAATCTAAAGAAAGCATTGGGGTATAATTCTGGTAGCCAGTCACTAGTAGGCAAAGGAGAGACTGATGTAATTGAGGAGTTAAAGATGGCTTTGAGCTACCTTTTGCCCTGTTCTGATTCTGATGTAATTTTGGATAATTCAAAGAGTTATTTGAATTATAGGAACCTGTGTTTTCCTACCAGTACAGAATCTGCACAGTGTTGTGTGGTGTGCTTCCCAAGGTGTTTAAAATAATCTAAACAGACTGTTACCCTTGGATTTTGCACCCTGGAAATTTTATTTCAGCTGAATCTAGGTGATCCCTGACATTGTAACATCTCTTTTTAGCCCATTTTGAGTGACTGGAGGAGCTGCTGAACATCTATCTTCATCAACTGCTATAAATAGCTCTTCATATTTCATCAGTTTTCACTGTTTCTGTCCATCAGTTAAATGTTTTTCTTAGAAGGAATGTTAAAGTTTCTTTTACAGTGCAAAGTATAAAGTGTAAAACAGGACAAAGACTAAAAAAGTTGATTTCTCAATTGGATTTTTATTTTTTGAATGTTTTACTTAAAATGCCAAAGAATCTCTTTACGTAATCTTTCCCCAGTTGTAAAAATAACCTATGTCATTATGAGATAGTTAAAATATTTGCAGTGAAGGTTCCAGAGTTACATTTTCTGCAGTTATGCTTCTGGCTACCACCACCTTCTGTCAGGGCTGATTCACTGGATAATAATAACAATACAAACCTTTGTCAAGTTACCAGTCATGACAACATTTTTCTCTGTGACATGCGCGGTTTCCAAACAGAAAACAGGGAAGTCATTTGCATTTCTCTTGTGTCCTAGTGTCCATTTTTTATTGCTCTCTTGGACGAGCGCGGTGTTTGTGAAAACAAGTGACTAACAGCAGTGATAAAACACAGGCCCAGGACCACAGGTGCCATGCATATTCCACCACTGAGCTTCACCAGTGCCCTGTGTCTTCTCTGCCCTGGCCTGAGGAAGCCCAAGAGAGAACTATGGCTCTCCTATTCATCTCCTTTTAAATCTTTCTCAATCAGTTTACTCTCTGGCTTTAGCTTGACACCTGTTCTATGCACTTACGTGTAAGCAGTTTTGGGGTGGTAGGGTTTTTTGTTGTTTTTTCCTCTTCTGGGCTATACTACCATAGGAAAGTGTTGACAATAAAATGTGCCTTTGACAAAGCAGTTAGATGTGAAAGCTGTCACACCAAGCAATAAAGGTCCTTTCCTCATTTACTAACTTACAAACTTAATTGTGTAGCAAAGCCAAGAACATCTATTCTATTTTACTCATTTATTACTACATCACTAATGGAGAAAATTAAGTTGATAAGGGACTTGTTCAGAAAGTGCCTAAATGGTTCAGAAACCCAAATCCTAGTGTGAGTTGGATTTCAAACTTGGGTCATTTGAAAAATGCTGCTCATTTGTTTGCTTGGGTTTTTTGGGTTTTGGGGGTTTTGTTGTTTTTTTTTTTCATTTCATTATAATAACAATCCTTTCCATTTGAGTATCATAATTAATATTGTATTGTCACATGGGTCTCTACTTTCTTCATAAGTCTCCTTTCTCCATTCAAAGGGAGGAGAGGACTAATGATGTGTGCAAAAAGGCAGGCGAGTCTTGCAGTATTCTTTAGTGCCAAGAAGGGTGGAGAGATTTTCAAAAGTGTTATGGAATTTTTCTTCCCTTGGATTTAATTAAAAATATCGGTGCATAAGTATTTTGAAAAATCTTCCAAGTTGATCATGTGTGGTTTTGGATGCCTAAAAATCTTGCTCTCTTCTAATGTCCAGCTTCTTAGCTTTGATACTTGCCTTTCTACTAAGCCCACGTGTTAGATAGTGTTTTGCCACAGTTTCTAGTTCAGCATAGACGGCTTTAACGCAAGAGGAAGCATTTTCAGAAAACCACTAATTAAAATTGTAAGTTACAATGAAAATAGTTTTTCAGTCTTAAATTTCAGTTAGCTGTGGCTTGTGGAGTACTACAGACTTGTTTCTAAGATTGTTTTGGGTTTTTTAATTCAACTATAACAACTCTTACATGGCTGTTAATAAGTTTCTCTTCTCTTTGTAGAAAAAGTGCTAGTTTATAATTCAGAGTCTTATCTATTCAGATACCAAAGCATCTAACTGAAATTTAGAACCCCCAGATATTTTGGGAGGTCAGAAAAGTGCTTTGTCAGGTGCCTGGGACTCTCTGAAGTCAGTATAAACCTATGCTGAAGAGCAGCTCCGAAGCTCTGCTCCTGCAGCCCTTTACCGTTGTTGTAAAAACTTGTAGTTTACCTAAAGATTGCGAGAATCAAGCTCATTAGTTTGCATCAGCGTTAAGAGTAGAACATGATCCTGGACAACTTGAAACTAGGTCCTAATTTTGGTGAAATATTCATTACTGTGTAAAACCTTCAACAAACAGTGTTTCCTATATATATTTATAATGAAACTTGAAACTAAGTAGTGCTGTTTTCTCTGAACATTTAATCTAGTTTAGATGTATGCACAGAATTTTAATCATTTTTGGTTCTTGGGGGTGGGACGGTGGGAATCAAACAGCAAAGTGAAAAGCAAACTTCTCCCCCTGCGCTGGCTAGCCGTCTCATTACTGAGTGAAAGCTGAATTTGAAATGAAAAATTTTAAAAACTATGTTAAAGCTGGATTTCTGTAATGAAGTGTAACGTACTGATAAAAAGGCAGATAGCAGCACAGAAACAAGTTTTAATCATCATAAAATCCTGCTTCCCATTTGTGAAATAATCTTGGTAATTGCAACATCTCAGCTACTAAAATATCACTACTGTCAATGTTGTTCATATTAGTTATGATTTCTAAAAATTCTGTGAGACTTTTAGCAGTCTGGGAAGTACCAAAATCCTTTACTAAGGAGGCAAAGGACATTTTAAAAATATTAGGTTATTCCAGTGTCCCTGGAAAACAAAGAAATCTAAACATACCTCAGTTTCTATATTTGCTTTTTATTTCACATTTCATCTTGAAAATGCATTGAAGAATACTGCATATTAGCTGTGTAGGAAACAATAGAATATACATGTTATTCACTCATTTAAATGTGTTGAAAATGTTTGCTGTTGGCTTTGGAGTTTAGTCAAATAGTTCTACTGGATGTAAAACTCAAGAGAATATGAAGTATATTTTCATTCTGACACAAAAGGACTAATGTATTTACCCTCCTACACACTCAAATAAAGTGTGTGTCTTTCAGGAAATAAGGAAAAACAAGGAAATAAGATTGACATTGTAACATGTTTCCTCCTTTAAAGCTGTATATAGTGAAGATTGCTTATAGTACTTTTCATGATGTTTTAATTCAGATTTATTCCTAAAAATATGGTTTCATTATGTTTTACCATTGATTCAGTCCTTTTAATGAAACGTGGTAGAAATAATGTTATCTCCCCTAAATGCCTAATATTTTTACATTGCTTGAATAATTGCACTATAGCTTCTCATATTTCTTTCTCTGATTCTCTCCTACAGCTGACATAAATGTGGACATATCAAAACCTTTGAAAGCAAATCTCAGTTTTGTCAGACTTGATCAAATAAACCAGTTTTTGAAGAAAATCATAACCACAAATGATGCTGAGCCCAGGAAGGAGGCTGCTCCGTCAGCTGGCGTTATTCCAGATGAGGATGTCACTTCAATAACCAAACACCCCAGTACAAAGGATTTTCTACCTGCAGCACACATCAACGCTGTGCAAAAGGCTTCAGTACAAGAAAATTTGTGGCGAGCCCTTTCCTGCTTCCAGAAAATTTCCATTCACACTGTTCAAATGGTTGTTTCGATGGAAACCATCCCACATCCCAGTAAACCTTGTTTGTTAGTCTCTTTATCAAACCTCAGTGGGAGTCTGAATATTAGAAGTGGACATAAAACTGCAGGTAAGAGTTTTTGAAAGTTGGAAGTGCTACCGATTTGTTCAAGTGGTGGTCTAGTAACCATTTTAAAGTGTGGGGCACTGAGGGGAACTCCTCTAGCTAACATCATAAAGCCACAACAGAAAATAGCAAATCCCTGATAGACTCCATCACCTGAGTTTTCCTTTCAGTGAGGCAGCACCCAAGAGTGCTTAATTTTGTAGTTAATATCCCCTAGCTTGTCATTACTAATTTATTGACGGAATTCTGGCTGGAAGAGTGGTTACAAAAACCACAAAGGGCAAAATTTTGAGTTTTCACTCTGTAACTACATGTTCTTGTTAGGACCCTATATTTAAAAAAAAATACAAAAATAATTGTTCAGAGCCCTGACGTATGCTACTATGTAAATATTGGGTCATACCATTATACTCCTCCAGGCTCATGAAGTCTTAAATTTTTATATGCTGCACAGCTGAGAGTCACCCAGGGAAAACGGTTGCTCCAGCCTAATTACTGCAGAATTGCAAGGAACCTTTACACCTTGGGTACAATTAACAGGATACCAGAGACTCATTTAAAATGAAGACATTTTGAGTGTCTTTGTAAATTGTTTTATTAGTCTTCTAATAAAATTAATAAGATGGTACATTTACATGATATGGAGATGAGCTCTAGGTAGTTGGCAGAGTAGCTTGCGAGGTAAAATGGTCTGTAGCTGAGAGGAACAAGTTGTAGGCCAAGCGAGGTGGTGATTTATTTCTTTTTCATCAGAAATATTTCTCCTCAGGCCAGCAAGTTTCAGTGCTTCTTTATTGTTTTAAAAGTTAAAAATGAAAAATTTAAGGTTCAGAAGACATGAAAGCCTGTGAAAGTGCTGGAGCCTGAAACTCTTGATTTATCCATAAATAAACAGCAGTACACGCAGGAACAGTGCCTGCATTCCCACGCTTTTCCAGTCGGATCGCAACCCTAGCATAGAAACCACTGCAACTGAGTAAAAGGCCTTTCTAATGTCCTTTAAATAGTTCTAGTTTTCTTTCTGTGTAATAATCCTCTTTCCTTCCATCACTTCCCCTCTATCATTTATACATTATCTGTCCCATGGTACATTATGGTGTCCACGGCAAGCTTCGATATATCAAAGCCGAGCCCGTTCCGTCCCGTCACTGTACTATGAAGCAATTTGGCAAACTCAGCAGTGTATATCACTTACCCTGGAGTTTTTCATCCTCCCAGGAGGAGGACGTACCTTGCCTTGCCTGTTAAGCCTCAGCAACGTTCTGCTACGAAGTTCTGTTTCTTAATTCTTCTGGCAGTCTGAGGAAGCCAATCTTTATTTTTCATGTCACAAGCTATACCTGAATCTTCAGTATGTTTGTAGTCTGGCAAGCATTGTTGAGTAAAGCAATACTGATGCTGAATCTAATGAAAATGGAAATTAGTTATTCTATATAAAGAAGTTTCATAACCAGATAATAAACAGACATCAACAGACTCTTTTCACATTTTTTCCAGTTAAATTTGCCTTATCTTTGCTTTATAAAAAGAAAAATACATGTGCATGAGGTTTTGCATGCTATTGTGACGGTGCAATAAATTGTTTTAAGTTTCAAGAAGTGCGAAAGACACACTTTCAGAAAACTGATTGAAACTGTCAAGAATTCTTTTAATAAATGGTTTGGATTTTTATTTAAAATTATTAATTTGAAATTCAAGTGCTGATAGAAACCAAAGTGGAAATTATAACTTCGGGAAAAAAGATAAATTACTCAGTGTGGGGGAAATGGGATTGTAATCTTGTCTTAAAAATACTTTAGAAGAATATCACAGTTACTAACCAGATTTGTTTTATTATTGCAAACAAATTACGCAAGCTAACTCAATTAAAAAAAAGTGTAGTAGCTGTGTCTTGGGAGCAAGGAGTATTTAAATATATCAGTTCTTCACTACTTTTCTTTTTACAAAAGGTTTTGTAGATATACCTTTTGAGCTGAACAGGGTTAATGTCATATTTTTTTTTTTATAGAATGAAACTAATACGCAAATACTTCATTGTGTCTTTGATTTTACAGTCAAATAATTATTGTGACCATCTGCAGCAGCTGCATTTTACGAATTATTTGCTGAACCAAACTAAGCACAATGACAAAAGTAGTCATCTCAGATGTACTGTTAAAACAGAGGAAGAAAAAGGAGCATTGCTTGCCTTTTGTACAGTATGGCCATCTGCTGTACAGATGTTATTATATAGAATGACTTCAGATACAATAATTGTAGAAAATTTTCATTAAAACCTCAACAATTTGCACTTGTTTACTTGAATCTGCATAACTCCCCAGTGAGACAACACAATACGCTTGGGGTTTCTTTGGTTCTCACTAGCTTTCTCTTTGATCCTTTTTGATGTGCTGACTTTAATGAACATAGTTAAAAACACTGTTCAAAAACATCATGGAAAAAACTACAAAGGAACAATTATAGCAGTAGAAACTACTCTAATCCCTTACTTACGCAAGCTATTTTTAGTGAAATATGGGGGTTTTTACACATTTTATGTGGCAGTGTTTTATAAACAGTGTAAATGACCCCTTTTCCAGATGAGTTTTAATGTAGGAGACAAAGTTGGTTTGTAAGGAATCCTATTTGCTAGGAATTATTTAGCAAAAAAACCTCGCAAGAATGTATTGTCAGCATTTTTCCTCCCTTATAGGGGGAAAACAAAAGTGCATGACCTTGTGTAACGCTTTGATTTTTTTAGCTGAAATTAAGAAAGAAGCTTGCCATATAAGTTTTTTTAAATTATCAGTTTTCCCTCTAGACTTTCCTGGTTTAATCATGGAAGCCAAAGGCCTTCTGTTTTAATTGTTCTTCTTAATTTCTTATGAAAGTAAAAAGATATAGCTTCTGACAAACAGAGGGGCTAATTAGTTGAATTATTTCACTTCTGATAAAATAAATTTTAAGTGTTGAACACTCACATTGCAGTTGGATCAAATGAAAACATCTCCATTTCTACATATCCTGCTGCACTGTTATACAACCCCAAACCTTTAGTCTGTCAAGGGACTGCATTTTTTGGACATTTTTCATGTTTTAATACAACAGTTACTTATAACAACATAGTTACTATTTCTGCTAGAATACTTATGTTCTCCTCTGTACTTACGGTGAAATCCTGAATATTTTGGTTTTAGTAATGTGATGCAGTGTATTGGCAAAAAACAAACCAAACCAAAATCTCTTTTCCAAAAAAAGATATTATTAATTTTACTTCAAAAGAGGCTACCAGTACAGTTTTTCTGATACCCTTAAGGGCAGGACTTTAAGTCATACTGACGTTAAATAAAATAATTATCTGTAGTCATTTTATATTTTGTGGCTTAGGGTTGCAAGTTAAAACTTGTACCCATTTCATACAAGCAAGTAACAAACATTTAGCTCATTTTTGGCAGCTTATTTGTACTGTTGTCAAAAACCTCAAGTTCAAGAGCTATCGTTAGACCTGGTTCAGTGATTTTTGGCCTCTGAAGTATGTGGCATCGTCTACAAAGTGGCTAGAGCTCTCGAGTGCCATGTATCCAGTCAGATTCGAGATTGCTTGGTATTACACTTGAGGTATGCAGCTCACTCCAGAACAGTCACATGCCATTAAAGTTGAAATAATTTTCAGCAATACTAGGAAATAGAATGCAATTCTAAACATATGGCTTTCAGTTAATTTAGGTTTGGTGTTGAAATTAGCACTACCTACCTGCCAAAAAAGCAGATAAATGAGAGAAGTTGAGGGCTGTACTCTCCCCAGAATGAAAGACAGCAAGAAGCCTGTAGACTCTCGGTGGAGCCTTATTTTGCTCTGGCTGGACACAGGAGGGAAGTCTTGCTGTTCAGTGTCTGAACTGAGAGAGTTACGGACATAAAATATTCCAAAGATCATAGACAGAATTCTCTAGCCCTTTGTCCCATATGCAGAGATGATTACTTTAGCATATAAATAAGGGGGAAAAAAACCCACTAGTTAAACGTATGATAATCGCAAGTATTTTTACTAAACCTGAAAGAAAGTACATACTTGAGATACTTTACAGAAATATTAAAAATTAAATGCAGCTATTAATTGGTGTAGAGCAAAGACCAAACTTCATTTTGGAGTTAACTGACTCTCTTGAGAAAACTCTGCTAAGGCGTTGTCGTAGTGTTTGGATGCTGCAGATATGCAAGTTAGCCCATGGGGAAATAAAACATTAAATTAGATATGACTACCTAAAATAATATGCAGCAGTAACAAGCCATTTACAACACCCAGAAGACCTTTGTTACTTTTAGAAAGAAATATAAACTCTTTCCAACACTTGAACAATAGGAAATTAATTCTTTGTCAGTAAAAGCCAGAGGACAAACTAAATATTTAAATGGCCACTGAGGATTGAGGTGGAAGCGGAGCTTGTAGACAGCTATACAAATCACTAACAAACCTTAATGAATATTGGGTGTGGGCATCAGGGTCCTGTCAGATTTGACACTGTGTCCCAAGTAGCTTAAACCCAACACTCAAGAAAAGGTGGAGACCTCATCAGGTCTCTAACATCTGGGATTTTATTTGTCATTTTGGCATACCCTGCAAGCGCAAAAGAAAGAGTAAAAGGGGATTATCCTGACAATGAAATGAGTTACTGAATCTTGTGATAATGAAAAGCAGAAGAATTCTAATTCCTTTCTATAGTCCCTGAGGTGGAGGTGCGTTTATAGTTCTGCAGGAGTATGATGTAGGAGGGAAGAACAGATGGCCTAAAATCCATGAAACAAGACACCACCTAATCCCAGAACTGAGTACCACTATTAATCCTGGTCAGATTCCCTACTGGTACTTTGCAACAGGGTTCAGAATTGCTACTGATGAACTAGCACGTTAACTCAGGGGGAAAAAAAGAAAAAAGGAAAAAAAAAGTTAGTTGTAGGTTGTTGATTCAAGACCGTGTACACTAATTTTGTAGAACTGCATTTACAGTTTAAATAACTTGACTTTAAAAAGTAGACTCCAAATGAAATTCTATTCAGAACAAATATGGTTGTTTTTGTCATCTCTTCAGCTTTTATTGTGAAAGTAATTGCATATTTTTTTGAGACTGGAATTTCTTTTGTTATGTGGATCCCAGTGCTATATGTGGCAGTAGTAGGTGATACAGCATTTTCATGGTAGTCAATTCTATAGAATATTTACATTCATGAGGAAATACAGATAACAGTGAAAGCTGAATGTTTTCTGTGTACATTTTATGCTTTCTGTGCAATGATCTTAGAGGTCTTTTCCAACCTTAATGATTCTATGATTCTAATTCCTCCAGTTCAATCTACATTTTGCAGTGTGAGGTACAGAACACAGAGATTAGGTATTATTACCTGGTGTTAAGGACCAGTTCCTTAAGTTGTTTAAATTGTTGACATACTAGCAACATGTTTCTTCTTTTTCTATTACAAGAATATTTTTTATGGGATGAGGTCACCAACTTGCTGCCCAAACAAATGGTGCAATTCCATAGGAAGTTTAGGTTACTGTGGCCACATATTTCCACACTCTGCCTTGTGCTAACTCTGTTACTCGGGCAACTGTTCACTGAGTTGAGTCAGGGCGCTGATCTGTCTGAAAACTAACCCAACAGGAGAGAAAAGTTTCCAGCAAGATCGTCTCCTTCAGCTGGCTCACTGGACAGGTCCATGTTAATGACCATGGTGGCACAAAAGAGAATTCAGAGAAGTATATAAAGGAGGGAGAGGGAGGAAGGACTGAAGGGAGGAGAAGATTGGGACATAGGAGCCTGGACCTGGACTGGCCCAAGTCCTGGAGAACCACATCCCAAGAGTGCAGGGAAACCTGTTCGGTTTGTGTGGCCTGGGTATATCTGTCAAGCCTTGGACTTCCACAAGCATAATTCACTGGGTTATAGAGGCTCAAACAGCTCAGGTGCTGCCAGGCACTATCTTCAGGATGGTTTACTTCTAAAGAACAGTTACCTTCTAGTTCATGGACTATTTAGTTTATTAAAGCAGTTGAAATCCAGTGAATCAAGTGCAGAGCAGAGGAGCAAGACACCAAAGCTGTAATTCTAATTCAGCCTTGTGGCAATTATATAGGGCTACATTTTGAGTGGCATCCACTATTTGGTAATCCTTCGTTTACTGTACAACCATTCAATGTTTGATTTGTTAGTAGTGCTAAGTATCTACAACTTTATAAATCAGTGACAGTTGTAGGTACCAGGTATCTCCTGAAAATAAACCAAAGTTTTCAACCAACCACCTAAAATTAAGACGTGAAAATACACAGGTTTTTTTTTAATTGAAGAACCTCTCCATGCCCATCTGTAAAGCTGGAGTAAGAATGTTTAGTCACTTTTCTGAAAACTGCTGATATCTAAAAATAAAATGTTTATGATACAAGAACCAAGTATTACTCATGTCGGTATAGCACTCAGTCAATTTTGACAGCTGGACTCAGGGATGCAAAATGAACACTATTTTTGTTGTTTTCCATTATGCATTTTTCTCCACTTAATTAGAGTAAGATAGGGCAATATAGAGCTTTACAAATATATTCTAAATTATTGTATACCAAAGACAGCCTTGACCAAAAATGAAAACCCCTTTAGATCTTAACTTTAGTATGCCCTCCCTGATCAGGCATCACAAAATCCAAAATTACCAAATCAACAAGTGAATTGAGGATTTTCAGCTATTTAGTATTCAGTAGTGTAATGAACATGATGTACCTGCCCAGTTATTCTTTAAGGGAGGTGAGCTCATTTCAAATAGATAACCATCTTTGACTTCTCTTCTGATTCATCACTGACCTGAACTCCATTTGAACCTTGTTAGACACAAAACAAGCAAGATTCCTGGCCTGAGCTATAAAATATAATTAAGCCCTTTTGAAATGATGTGTAAAAGAACATAGCTTTACCCCCACTATAACCACTACCACCACCACAACCAATAAAGTTAAATCAAGCACTGCCTGTAATGGATTAAAATAATAAATGTTCCTGGATTTTAGTGTTTGAAGTATTTGAAGAAAACAGGCTCCCAGCAGCCAGGACTGCTGAATGCATGGGGACATTTATTAGTGACGAATTCAAGGGTTTGGCCTGTTTAAGATCATTACTTTCTGTTTACCGTGTGTTACACATCTCATGTTTTTACAGAGCCCACATGTGTCCCCATGTAATGCTGAAAAACTCTCTTTCACTAAAGAATAGTTAATTGGTAATGTGTAAATATTGTTCTCGTGGGGAGAATGAATTATCATAAGATTCAGCTCGACACTAATGAGAAATCCAGTGTGGTCAGTGGATTGTTAACTAAATCTCTCCTGGAAAATTGTCCTTTACTACGTCTCACCATTTGTTTGCTACTGCTGTTTCCAGACTTGAATAAATTGGCTGACTCTTAAATAAACTGCAGTATTTCCCCTGTAATTATTTTCATGGCTTTGTTATCCTTTCCTCTCAGAAGCTGCTTCGTAGAGGATACCTGTCAACAGAGCAGTATAACTGTAGTATAACTACTCATTACATGATGTATCTGAAGTTTTCTTAAGAGGAAAAAAATCATGTAGATAATTGTATCGATATATTAGATATAATAACATATTTACATATTCAAAGCTGTCTTAGTATCTTTGGCAACTTTAAACTAGCTCCTGAAGTTGCAAATATGAGGAGTGAATGCTCAGAAGCAAGTATCACAGATTATCGCCTCAGTAATGTGTGACATTAAAGCAGTAGGTAGTAAGGAAAACCACTCGCTAATTAACCTTCAGCAGCCAGATTGTATCTCTGCCGCCCAGGCACGGAGGGACCATGGGAGAGCCTGGACTATTTCCTTCAGAGTGCACCACGGTCCTTTGGGTGGGAATGCGCTCTGCCAGCTGCTGCTGGCAGTGCAGACCACGTCGCTCATGTGCATCTGGCCCAGTCCGAACCAGCGTGGTAGGCTCCGTGCTCTGGGACAGTCTTGCTTCTGAGCTGCCCCAGGCTCAGAAAAGCAATTTTCTTCCTAGCGCTATAGTTTGTAGCAAAGCTACTAGCTTCCAAGAGGCTTTAGAAAAGATAGCTCGAGTGTCGTCCAGTGCCATTTGCTATATTTATTGTAATACATGTGTTTCCATTTTCTTAGAACTCTTTTCCCACGTAGAAGTTTGCCAATTAAAATCGTGCTCTATGTTGTATTAGGTGACAGCGCAGTGAACCAAACAGGATTTGCAACTATCCAAGGAAGAGCAAATGCACAGAGCATAACAGAAGGAAAAAAACTCCTGCTACATTTCTACTTGTTTCATTTGGAGTTAATTCAAATATCAGTATTTTAAGATGTTTTTGGAAACAGAAAGTCCATAGTTAATGTCAAAACATTGTCTCTCCCTTTGTCTGTGAACCAGGAAAAATAACAGAACTCTTCCTTAACACCTGTTTTGCCTAAACACTAAGTGCTTGTTACTGTAAGGCGAGGGTTGTTTTAATGTATTTGTTGCATCTGTTAAAATGGGCCAGCTCTTTTTTTTCTATACACACAAATGGATTTATGCACACAGGGCGGTTTAACAAACATGGAGCTTCCTATTACTGGTAAACTCTAATATATTTATAACTATATTAGGGTACTCAGATTCTATGAGATGTCTTTGTAAATGTTAGCATAAATCAAGTCTCTACTGACTAAAAAAAAGATGTTAGAATATCAAAGCAAATGTTGTTTTTTAGTAACTTTTCTTCACTATTCTGTTGTAATGATCTCCATCTTTAATTTCTGAGCAAGTTAACTTCTTGACATTACCAAGCAAGTGCTAGCTTTTTTTCAAACCCTCCTAAGTTTAAAAATACCTGGATATTCCCTTTGAGCATATGTCATCATAAAGGTAATCCTTCCAATGGCATGCAGAAACCTGGTGTGAGTTGTATTTTGCTCAGTTAGCGTGGCAGCAAATTGCAGTGCTATTGTGGGTCTGGGTGGAGTCTGACAACGGAGGACTGGCAGCATTTTTTAAACACTGTCCAAAGCAAGTGCTTCGTATTTATTAGTCTCTTGGAGGAGTATTTTAAAAGTCATGAAACTGTTTGTTTCTAGAAGTAAATTATTGCACGTACTGAAAAGTGTGTTGGTGTTCATGAGCAATAACCCAAACAGAACAAGTTAACTTCTACATATCACAACGATCGTTTATGAAGATATATTACTTCTGTATGGTGCCATCTCAAGTTCACTTCAAATGGAGACTTTGATTTAATTTGTTTAAACTGAAGTTGGAATTCTACAATAGAAGTTTGTGAGAGATGCATGAAAGGACTGGCTGAAAATAGTGTGTGGGAGGGAAAAAAACAGAGGAGAATTGTTTTGCATCTTTACCTTTCTGAGATGATTGCTTTAGTCGCTTTAGTTGCTTTAGAAAGCAACTTCACTAACTGGGCATATACTTTGAATGTTAGTATGGCATTTAGCAATCTTAAAATAAGTTCCCTTCTAGTGCATACTGGTATTTCTTCACTCCCTTCCCTTAGGAAGTCAGATTATTTCTTTTCTAATGTCATCCTTTTAGGATTTCCATAGTGATGGTACCCCATTGAAGCTTCCCCCAGGCCCAGAGATCTCTTTATTTACTATTGCTTTTTAGGGTTTGTGCATACTTGTTTTTCTTCATTTGTTTTCTTTAAGCTTCCTTAAGATGTCACTTTGTGCAAGTTTCTCTGAATGCTCTCTGCATTTTTTTTATTAGGAGCACAGTGGTTTTTATACTAAGAGTCACTTCATCCCAAAAGGACGAGGGTGTGATTCTTGCCTATACAAGAGCTATCTGGGTCACAGCAAGAAAAAGAAAAATCTCTCATTGAGTCCCTGAGCTTTTCCTGGTATTTGCAGGACACAATCCATGGATGTGTCTTGTAATAGTTCATTTATTTAAAATTTACCAACACTTCCTTATTCTTAATTGTGTCTTCATTTCTCATTGTTTACATAGCGTTTGAGAAAGGCACTGCCGATTTTGAACCAGCAGTATTATGTGCTGAATGCTCAGTTCTGTTTCTAAGCCATTGGATATTGTGTTTTCTTTGTACTTCATGGAACTAAGATGACAACAGAGAAAGACTGCAAAGCATAATCTTTCCAAGTGTAATCCCAGTGAAAGAAAACATAAATAAAACCACTTGTATTCTGGCATTCCTTTTTCCCTTTTGTTATTTCTGCAACTTGGCACATATTCCAATAGAACTATAGAACATTTCTGTATATTACAGAATTGTGAAGTAATTACTGAGAATTTCTCCTCTTTAAAATCGAAGTTCCGTGTAGAGTATAAAAAAAAAATAGATTTCCAAATATTGTAATGCCTCTTAAAATAACTAGACTGAGCATAGCAGGGTGAGGGTGAGCCCTTCCCGTAAAAATACCTCTTTTTCTTGGTTTAAGACTGTCTGTGAAGTTGCTTCATTCCACAGTTTACAGAATCAAGTGTGAACCAGTACCAAAAGGAGAGGCGTCAGGGTGTGTTGATGTTAGTTTTCTTGATTACCACTGAAGTTCAGTGTCAAAAAAACACTGAACAGTTTCTATAACAGTTTCTCTGTTACACATGAGACCAGACTCAGGGGTTCAGAAGCCAGCCTAAATAACCCAGAGCTAAAACCCCTTTCCCAATCAGTGACAACAGTCCTGTTGATTGGCGTGGAGCAAAGGTTCACTGGAGCCCTTGATCATTCTTACAAAACTCCAAACGGCTCAAGGGAGAGATTCTTCTTGTTTGTGGTTCCTACTTGGGTTGAATGCAATTCAGTGCCATTATTGCTATGGGGACTGCTGGACCACCTTCCTACTGGATGCTGGATTTCCGAAAAAAAAAAAAAAAAAAATCCAATATATTTCCTTCCATTGTATAAAATATTTCTCGGTATTATGAAATCGTAACTCCCAGGATGCAGACAGACTTCCTTCTGGATTCTAAAAGAGATTCCTAGGAGAAGTTTTACTGCATGTATTCAAAACAGTGAGTTGTATTTTTGTGGATTTTTCTACCAGCAAAGGTATGAAAATATAAAATGGAACTGTACCTTGAAACATCTGTATGTGAGCCTTAGGTGTTTTTTGATCTTTTGCCTTTGGTAAATATCCAGTTTCATTAGAAAAATAAGCTGTGGGCATTATAAAGTATGGTGACATTCAATAGTTGAGTCCAAGTATGGGCATCAGAAGAGAAAAAAGTTAACCCAGCCTCAGATATAGTACTTTTCATGTAAATATACCAAAGAAATACAGAGATATTAAGTATGGTTTGTTTTATTAAAGTGATTTGCAGTAAGTTAAATTCACAAGAGATGTGACATTTCTAGATAGTGTTTCTTTCCTACAAATGTTTGTCTTTAATGAGAGTACGTAAGTTCTGTCATAAATCTAACCTGCCATTATAATTTTTGTTTCATAAAGCTATGTAAAGTGCAAATGGTTATGATGTGAAAAGTTTAGATTAAACTGTATTTTAGGTAAACACATGTTATATATTTTGAGTTACAGTAATTGTTTTGAATTATTTTAATTCAAACATTACCCTTATTCTCCTGCTAAGCACTCCAATGTCTAGCAAGGCAATATTTTATAATAACTAACCTGAACAAAAGCAGAGAGAATCCTTCAATATAGCTATTTCCTATCAGTTTAAAATATAATCAAGCGAAGCAGCTGTTCTTGTTCTTAATATACTCTTTTGAAAAAAAATTTCATAGTTTAATGAAAAATGTCTCTTCTCATAAACCTTAAAATACTCACACATGTAAAAAGTCATAATGTTTTGGCAAATAGTTCTTTGTAAGGAATGTGCATGAGACATACCTGCTCCATAACTGCAACACTGTATAAAGCGTGCTCGATAGTGTTGGAAGAGAAGCTAAAAAAAAAAATAAAATCACAAGTCTTGTGGCCCAACTGTGATGCTCTTGCTTGGAGAGGAGAGCGATTGTCCACACAAGCATTTCCATTAAAGTCAGTGGGACTACTTGTGTGAGTAATTGCTTGCGGGCAGATTCCCAGGCTCATGGTAAAGTGAATTCAGGAAATAAGCACATAAATGTTGGGAGAATAACTACCAGCGGGATTAATTGTCTCTCTCTCTTTTTAGGAATCCATGGATCATCTTTTGTCCTTGACATAAAAGATTTCCTACTTAAAACAAGTCTCAAAGAAAGAGCCAGATCTCTGATGGGCCCTTTTTGCTGCTCTGTTAATGTGGAAGCCAAGTGGTGTAAGCACAGTGGTGATCCTGGCCCAGAGCAATCTATTCCAAAAATATACATCGATTTGAGAGGAGGACTGCTGCAGGTCTGTATAAGAAGGTTATGGTTCTGCTATTGAGCTGGACTGGCTTTGGATGATTGAGATTTCATAAATAAATTGCATGAAAGCCTGTAAAGCTTTGCAGCCTACAACAGTTCATTGGATTGGGGTTTTTTTCTTGTTTGTTTTGGGTGGTTTTTATTTTACCTTTTAAAATAAGTATCTTATTCTTTCGTGTAAAACTGTTGATTGAAAAATTGTGTACACTGTTTTGGGTTTTTTTTAAATACTGCTTAAGCCATGTATTGTAGCTGTGTGTGTGTGTTGCCTTAAAACTACTGGATCAAATTACTAACACTTAATATCTAGGACCCTGTTCTGATGTGTGTGTGTTTGTCTGTCCGTGAGCTATGTGTCTGTAATGCCTAGGGGTAGCTTTAAGAAATACATACCCTTTCTTTTTAAACTTACACCAGTTTCTCAGGGGAGTAATTATAAACTGCTTGTAGCAATTAATACTCATTTTTCCATGCTATCCTCTCCTTTTTGGAAGTGCCCACAACTTGAAACCAGTCCAAGAAGCATGGGAGTTCTTGGAATGAAAAATAGATTCTGTGGGGCTTAAACAAGTGGGCTTTAAGATATGTCTTGTTTTAATTATTTTTATTGTAGTATCTATACACACCAAATGTTTTAAAATAAATGTATAAATCAAGCATATAAAACACAAAAAGGAAATTTTGACATTTAGTCGTGTCATTAGGTCTTTTCCCAGAATCGGCGTTAGAAGTTCTTAAAACCACAGCACTGGGAATAGGGCTAACTGAATAATATGAATTTTAAAAAATTATATCTTAATTAATAAATAAAGTCAGTTTGTTTCTCTGCTTCTTTTTTATTTGTTATTGACAGGTACTTGGCTGACTACCTCTACATGTTGTCAATAATAAAAAGTTGGGGTTTTTTTCCCCAAAAATTTTGGGGTTTTGACAAGGGCCAGAAAAATATCTATAAATCTGAGAAAGCCATTTATTATTAGAGTATACACTGGGCTAATTAGCTTTTGCAGAAAACAGTTAAGTATTTGGTCTGGCAGAATAGATTTGAGAACGCTGACAAAAGCACTAGCAATTCTGTTTCAAATTAATTTATTTACGGCTAATGATTTTACCAGCTCTAAACATGACCTCATCTTCTACCGCTGTTAATTTGTATTGCAGCAGAGTCTAGAGAGCTTATGTGAAATTGGTGCCTCATCTGTGAATATTGTAGTAGGAGTTCTGTGCTCTGGAGCTCCAGCTGCCTAAAAATAAAATGAATAAAAGTGGGTGGAGAAAAAGCATTCCTCCCTCTCCATCAATGGGGGACTGAGGCCTCTGGGATCAGCTTAGGTGACACAGAGCTCCTTTGAGGTGGTGCTAGACCAAGTGTTGGGACCCTGGGCCCAGAGGTACTCTAGCAACTGCAGTAGAGATGCACTGAATTAGGGGGACGACCTGGGTAGCCTGGGACTATTTAGCTCAGGACTGGTTGTAGCTGTGTTTCAAGACGGTCTTGGTTTATTCCATGGGCTTACATGTAGATGCAAGGAAAGGAAAAGCTTCATTCTTGACAGCTGTACTACACTCCCTTTAGGCATCTTCTGATTTTTCTTCATATTTGAAAACTGGTATTCCCCAGTGAAAAAATTTGCACTACTCTTTATGTGCACACCTGACTTGTTTACTTTACTCCTACCCTTACCATGGACTTTTAGGTTACTGTCTGGTGATTTTGATTTCATCCCACGCTGGTTCTAAGTCTTATTTCTTTATTAATTGCTAGTTGCTTCCTTGTCTTCCCTGTTGCTTCTGGGCCCACTTCTGCACATGAAGACTAAAGGACTTGTCCCCGTGAACATGATTCTCTCAAACAGGAGTTTGATTTGAGAAAAGCAGCGCTGCTTGTCAAAGCTGGGAGAGGGGAATGCCTACTTGCCTTTTATTTTGCTATAAAGTATATGAATCTTCTGGACTTTGAATGCCAGTTTTTCTTAGATATTTTTCTAAATTTCTGTTTTAAATTTCAAAAAACTTTACACTTTTAAGCCTCACTGAGAACTTACAGCACATCCAATTCATATGCTGTATATACTCAATATTTGTGCTTGAGATGGTCTTTCGTATGTCCTTCTAGTCATCTTTGCTGTGTCACTCAGTTTTTAATTCATTCCAGAATTCCACTTTTGGAGCAACATGCTCTTTGAACAGTTTAAACTTTGCATCTTTAAGTTTTTTTTTGTCATATCTTAAACTGCAAAACCTGTGACTAGTCCTAGCATTATGTACTGCACTCAGCTGTAAGTTCTTGCGTATCACTTTTAAGTTGTGTGCTCTTCCGGGCAGCATCAGTATAAATTGTAAGTGGTAAGAATTAATGCTTTCCTTTGTATGATGAAAAGAACAAATTTGCGAAATGGTTTTGTAGAGAATTCTTGTTGTTCCTGTTCTTTATTTTCACATTAAGGATACTTGCGAGCAATTAAGGTAGAAGTAGAGCAGGCTGAAAGGCATGTAAAGTTCCTATTGTTTTGGAGAGGTTTTTTCCTTCAAAAATGACTAAATATTTGTATGCAATTGTTTTGTCTTTTTCTCTTTTTCTTTTTTTTTTTTTAAAGGTTTTCTGGGTGTAAGAGCATTTGAACTGTTTAGTTCTTCTCCAGGAGCTTCTGTGGCAGTACCTCACTAAAAAGGGCAGTGCAGAGACATTGCTATCTGAACGTACACACCCCACTTCTTTTTCTACGGGAAGGAATCAGGCCTCAAAAACTGAGCATACCTCAGATGATCTGAGAACAGGCCTGTTCCAGTATATACAAGATGCAGGTAAGAAGAATATTATTGCTCTTTTCTTTTTTTTTTAATTACAAAGTAACTACAGTAGTAACCTATTAAAGATTACTTGCCTCTTACAATGAATACTTTACTTTTTTTGGAAAAGCAATTGAAAAGACATCTGCTAGAATGACAAAAAAATACTTTTTTGATTTCTTTCCATTAAGCTGTATTCTTTTAAAAGTCAGGGAAATTGCTTTTTTATTTTCTCTCCTTTTGATCCTGAGGGGTTTATTTTTAACTACTTTGGTCTCATAAACCAGCATGTTTCTTTCTAGAAATTATATAACAGATTATAGTTTTCTTTCATTTGACAGAAGCACAAAAACTGCCCAGTGCCTATGAAGTTGTGTTTTACAATGAAACTGAGGATAGTCCGGGAATGATGTTGTGGAGATATCCAGAACCCAGAGTGCTCACTCTTGTAAGAATTAACCCTGTTCCTTTTAATACCACTGAAGACCCAGATATTAGCACTGCTGACCTTGGAGATGTTCTTCAGGTGGGTAATGAGCATTTTCTACTTTCATTAACAAAAGGAAACATTACTGTAAACTGAATGTTTTGAAACTTAGGTTTATTAAAAATGAGCACAAAATAAATGTTAGGAGCTCTCTAAAATCAATAGGAGTGGTAAATTCCACAGCTTGAGCACATCTTTAGTTTTAAAACTACTTGTGCAAACATTTTAACCACTTACCTGTAAAGTTTTTCCATTACATAAGCTATAGCCAAATTTATCAGTTCTGGTTTGCAAGCATGCAGAGTTTTTATTCTGTCTTCCTATGATTTCATCCATCAGTCTTTAAGTAAAGGCTTCATTTGAGTTGAAACTGAAACACGTGAGGCAAGACCTGGTCTGAAATTGCCAGGATTCAGTGGAATAATTGAACTAAAATCTCCAATCCGGCCATCCTCTCCTGTGTCTGTGATGGCAGATGGCTGTGCTTCTTCTAGTAAGGTCCACAGGGTAGAGAGAAAGGATCTATTTTCTCTTGTTCTGCTTTGAGGGGGTTGAAGTGGGCAGTCCAGTTTGACTGTGTGAGATCATGGAACTGCCCTTCAAAGGAGGGCTGAGTGCTGCAGCTGTGTGACTCTGTGCCCCAAAAATAGACCATACCTCATGATTACACTGATCCTTAACTCTGAGAATTTTTACTTTCTAAAATGCACAATCAGGTGGTTACATTCTCTCCTGTCTAGTGTAATTCATCTTTATAAATTCACTTACTCCTTGCATACCTATTTTGATTTTTGCTCAATTTTAATTTTGTTAATATCAGTTTCTTTTTTGTACTACAAATTGGATCTGTCATTATTTTTTTTAATTTTAATCTGCTTGTTAATCAGAATAATGTTGTGAGTCAAGGGAAATAAATATCTCCCGATTCTTCCTATTTGTTCAGAAATGTTGAATTATATTTCATTATTGCTATAACTTTAAAAATTGCTTTTAAAATTGAATTATGCACCAATATGCTTTGAGTTATGGATAAATAGGATAATCTTCCTCAGATAAATGGTATAATGTTATTACCGTGCACATACCGTTAGTGAGATCATGTAAGTGTCCTGCCAATTTCTTTGCCCTCTAGACAGCCAAATGTCAGCTCCTTTCAGTTACATGAAAATTAAAATTAAATGGAAAAAAATCAGCTCCACTTGGCATGAGGTTTGAATCAAAGATCAAAATTGTGTTATTGTATGCTGTCTTGATGACCCTATTAGGTTGCTGTGAAAGCCAGCAATTTGCCTTCTTTCAGGATGGTATTTTCAGAGCAGAGCACACCAAGTTTTTGGTATAATTACATTAAGCTCCCATTATAGATAACAGACATCATGAACATAATGTATGTGCTTGTGTAATAATATGACCCTGTACAGAGGGAATATCGCTGCTTCTTCAAGTGGGCATACACAGCTGGACTTCTAGTAGCACACACGTTCTGCTGCTTTGTGCTTCCATGCTACGGTCTAGCGAAAAGAAGGTAGTTGCAATCCTCTTTCATTTCCCCTGCAATTGCCTTGGACAGTAAGATAGAAACCGGGAAGCACTCAGCTACCGGTGTTCAGGTTCTGTCAACTTCTACTGGTCTTTGTGTAATTCTTCAGATTTGCATTTAATCTTATACATTGACCAAAGAGATCTGTTTCCATCAGTCTTGTTTTAAGTTTGTGGTCAAGCGTCCCTGTATAGCTTCCCTCCATGATGCTTTTTACTGTGGCACACTCTCTTCTTAAGGTCTGTCAATTTTATGATTAGTTAATTCTTAGTAAGTCTTATATTACTACCTTCGGCTTTCAATTACAAGGGAAGAGACGAAAGATATCAGCCAAATTAGAGGACATCTTTTCAAAAACTGTGCTCTTGGGCACATGGAGTGCAGAAATGCCTACAAGAGGATCCACATTTTAGCAGTGGACCATTAATTATGGCAGTAACTGTTGCCTAGCTCTAGGTGGTGATTTATCACATTTTCCAGAAATGGCCATGCACCAACACAGAGCAGCTCTGCACAATGTAGATAAACAGCTATTTTAAACATGGACAATATACATTTTTTTTAATGAGTTTAACATAGATATGTGGGTGGAATAAGTAATACAGAGTAGATTTTCAAATTCTTTAGGTAAACTACGTTTACCAAATACTCATGTCAAACTGTAGGTTCTGATTTAAATAAATCAGGAGGCCTTTCATCAGCTCCACTTTTTTCCCCGTATGGATATATGTCTGTTTCTTAATATACTGCGTATTTAGTGCGTATGGAAAATTCACAAAATATAAAGAGAAAAAAGACAGAACAACACTTTTCTTTTATTCACTACTTGACATGAAACATTAGGGTCACAAAAATGATCAAGGGGATGGAACACCCTTCCTATGAAGAAAGGCTGAGAGAGTTGGGGTTGTTCAGCCTGGAGAAGAGAAGGCTTCGGAGAGACCTTATTGCAGCCTATCAGGACTTCAAGGGGGCTTATAAAAAAGATGGTGGCAAACTTTTCAGCAGGGCCTGTTGTGACAGGACAAGGGGGAATGGCTTTAAACTAAAGGGGGGTAGATTTAGACTAGATAGAAGGAAGGAATTTTTTACGCTGAGGGTGGTGAAGCACTGGCACAGGTTGCCCAGAGAGGTGGTGGATGCCCCATCCTTGGAAACATTCAAGGTCAGGTTGGACGGGGCTCTGAGCAACCTGATCTAGCTGAAGAGGTCCCTGCCCATGGCAGGGGGGTTGGACTAGATGACCTTTAAAGGTTTCTTCCAACCCAAACTATTCTATGATTAGAGGAACATCTGCAAGCCAAAGACTTCAGCTTTTTTGAAAAAAAGAATCTAAATTTAAAGACAATGATGATATCAAAGTATATTAAAAATATATTTTAAAAACTTTCCCAGGATTGCGTATATGTTCAAGTGCTGGGAGGACCCATAATGTCACCAGCTGTTTTACCAGTCTCACTTAATCCTTTACTACACGTAAATCCAGGCAAAGGTGCACTTCTGTAGTTTGTCTTGAATTAAAAGTTTGCCAGTTGCATATTCTTTCTTTCCGAGTAAGTTGTTGTGACATTTCATCTAGCTTTCTACCTTTGTTAAACTTCTGGCATTTCGTTTTAATCATGGGTAGGTTTTAGAAGTCTCTGTTTTCATAGCTATTCTTCAGATTCCTGGAACTTGCAAAAGCTTCACCATAAAGAGAATTTTTCTAGATACTGAAGTTGCGTGTCATCCGCTGCAGCCAAAGGATAAGCAAACAGCTTCAGATTATAAGAGTTGATATGAACTATATTGTTTCTGTAAAACCTTACCTTGCTGCTATTTCTAGATTGTCCCAAGAGCTTATTTTCTTGTGCTTTCACTTGTGTTGTTGCAAAGGTAAGCAGTTTCACTGGTCAAGTTTCTAATACTTTACTTTTTTACAATCCCAACGTTATTGCTTTTATTTGTGGAGGGAAAAGGAAGAACTGATGTTTCTGCCATGGCATAGCATGTTGCATTTTCTTTAGTGATTTGAAATAGAAGTTTGAGCTATTTGTTTGAAGGAAGTGAGAGAAAATCCTAGATGCACTTGCGAGAAACTGCATGAGGATTGTATTTCTTTTGGAAGATTGAGAGTATCTGAACTTGTTGTTCTTCCTGTTTACCGGACATTGCAGCCCCTTTCTATTTAATCTTTAATCCCTCATTGTCCCATTTTCACATGCTACAAATGTTCTTTTGCTCTATGTGATTTACCATTCTTTCAGATAACTAGGATTTGATGAAACACCTTTAGACTTCCCTGGTACATCCTCTTAATTTTTTAAGGAGTTCCTGTTCAGTGGCATAAGGTGTTTCTTATCCTCAGGTACTAAAGCCACTGTCTGGCATCGCTTCTAGTCCCTTTTGACCTGGAGACCTTTTCTTATTTTACTCCCCTTGTGTCTACATCACTGCCAAGATCTTTTCTGAATATACCTTCTCAAGACTGTTTTAAAGTTCATATAGTAGTATTTGCAAGTTCTTACTAATGAAGAAAGTACATACACGGGTATTATTTTTGGAACACAAAATCAATGAAGTGAAGCAAAAATCAATTTGCCACTGTGCTTACGAGTGTTTTGGGTGCAACCTTGTACAGCTAACTGAAAAAAGTTAATACTGGATTCTGTATCAAGAAAGAGATATGCTATGGATGTAGAATATTCCTCAGTCTTTTATACTGAACATCTTCCTAGAACCTTCATCAAAACTATTAACTTTTGACTGTTCTGTCAGCTTCTGTTTCATTTCTACGAATGGTTGTCTGTTTTCCAAGTTGTGAGATTCTTTGTGTTTAGAAAGCTCTAGATACAGCTAAATATCTTAGTAAAGGTCAATGTGGGATGAAGGAATATACACACAAAAGCAGTAGTTTCATGTTCTCATAAGAAAAAGTAAATAGGCCGTGTCTTGTCCAAGTAATGTGATAAATATTGCTCTAAGCCACCACTAATGTACCCCTTGTATAAAGGGGATCTACAGAAAAGACCTTCAGGCAGCAACTCAAATGTTGGTGAAGGCATACCCTTTTGATCTTGACTACTACTAAGATTATTTTTAAAATACATGAAGAAGAAAAAGCATATTCCACTGATAACTTCACTTAAGACAGCACACATTTCATAAGAGTGAAGTTAGTCCCAGCGCTGACTCCATCTAATGTCATGTAAACCAGGGTAATCCATTACTGCCCAAATCAGCAAGGGCAAAGGGTAGAACGGTGTTGATGTGAGAATCATATTCACACCTCAGGAGCAGAGGAAAATCCAAACTTGGAAAAATTTCACAAAATGAATTCAAAAGCTAATAAGATAAAGTAGCAATGCCATTACTTTAAAATATTGAAGATTGATATCGGTACATCAGAAAGGATGCTCTCTGAGACTTTCTCAGTTACAACAGATGAAACTTTTAAATTTTTCAAGTAGATTGCTGATAAGAGAAAGTCTTGTGGTCGAAGATATGTGGACAAGCAACTTTAAAAGCCTATTTTATTATGTACTTAAAGAAAATATGTACACAAAACCAGAGAGAAAATGCTGTTGGATATCTGTGCTGTGGGGCTTAAAACTGTGCTTGCGCTATGCTTTGAGTTTCCCAAAGTCTTCCTGTGTCTTCCTGCAGTCTTGAGAATCTCAGATTTATGTTTGTCTTTGCCTCTGATTAGCCTATGTTGTTCTACTTTTCTGATGTCATCTGGGCCACATCTTTATATCATTTATCTTCACCAAGAACAAGGTTGACAGGTTTGGGTTGGCAGGGGAGAGAGTAAAGATTGGGAGGGGCTCACCAAGATAGAAAAGCAATTTGTATGCCATCAAGGAAGATTCTGCATTCTGTGCAAGCAGGTGAACAGGGCATACAAATGACTTCCTGTACAGCTGGAGGCCTATTTCAGCTAGTGAACTTTTTACAGAGATGCTCAGTGTTTGCCATTCCATTTGTTGTGGTTTAACCCGGCAGGCAGCTAAAAGCCACACAGCTGTTTGCTCACTCCCCCCACCCTGCCCAGTGGGATGGGGGAGAGAACCAGAAAAGAAAAAAAAAAAATTGTGGGCTGAGGTAAAGACAGTTTAATAGGACAGAAAAGGAAAGGAAAATCATAATAACAATAATAATAATAATGCTAAAAGAATATACGAAATAAGTGATGCACAATGCAACTGCTCACCACCCGCCGACCAATGCCCAGCCAGTTCCCAAGCAGCGGTCACTCCCCCCGGTGAACTCCCCCCAGTTTATATACTGAGCATGACGTCATATGGTATGGAATAGCCCTTGGGCCAGTTTGGGTCAGCTGTCCTGGCTGCGCCCCCTCCCAGCTTCTCGCTGGCAGGGCATGAGAAGCTGAAAAGTCCTTGACTAGGGTAAGCACTGCTTAGTAACAACTAACACATCGGTGTGTTATCAACATTATTCTCATGCTAAATCCAAAACACAGCACTGTACCAGCTACTAGAAAGAAAATTAACTCTATCCCAGCTGAAACCAGGACATCATTGTAGAGTTATCTTTCCAATAAGGGATATTGCTGGTACTGCCCCATATCTCAAACAAAAAGCTATGTATTGTCATAAGAGCGTTTACACAGGTGGCCATGGATTTAAAAGGTGGAGAAAACCAGATTTGCCTAATCAAAGTGATCATATAACATGTAATGCTCCAAACTCTGTGCTCTCTGATTTATTTAAGCTGTATCACCTACACAGACTTAAAATACTTTCTCCTGGATTGTCATCCAGTGAGAGATACAAGCTGTTAAAGCTTACAGGACAAAAGGAAGATAACCTATGGCATTTGTTCATTTCTCCATATGAAGTTAAAATAAAATATCTACTGAGCTATAACCCTGACAGGTTCTTGTATTTGAGGATGTTTCCCTTGTGTACCTGCCAGGATTCCTATTGCATGCAAGTGTAGTCAGCATTATAACAGCTGATGAAACGATGAATGTGTGCTGAGGTGTCCTGTTTTGGCCTTTCTTCATTATATAGTATCCTAATAAACAGAGCACTTATTCCTGGTTTAGAAAAGTGGCGATTAAATTAATCAGATCTCAGGGTCTACTGGAGAAAATTAGGGCAGTGAGTATAGTACTGAGGCTGCAAGGGCTTAACTGAGATTTAATAAAGACTAGGTAAATAAAACCACTCTGGTAAAATTCACTCAGAGCATTTGCTGAGATGGTAAAATCTCTTTTAGGAGAATGTAAAATATTTCCAGCTTCAAAAGGTGAGGATTCAAAAAGTTGTTGCATTGCCTTACATGCTTACGCTATTTAAATAAAACATTTGCAAACTCTGCAGTCTGGAATCTGATTTTTTTCAACACTGTCAGCCAATAAACAGTCATTTTCTAACACCTTGTGGTTGTTTAAACAGTGGCTTAAGGAAGCATGAGCTTAAGGATGACTGACATTAGACCTACTGTAAGTCGTTATTCCAGGAAAGATTTGACATGACAGTCAACAGGAAAAGAATTATGATCAATGTCAAAGACATTCATTTTTTCTTTTAACAGAGAAGACCTCATTTTTGGCTGGCTCTGCTTCCTTTTTACTTCTCATTCCCTGTTGGGGCTACAGTGTTCAGCTGGGCATTTGAGAGTCTGGGAAATGAGCTTTTTGGGAAACCACAAATTTTATTCATGTTTGATTTATTTCTTACATTCCCAAAGCAACAACTATTTTGGAAATCCAGATGATTTGTGTGTGACAGGTTAGTGATTTAAGTTCATAGTGTTATTAGATAATAAGCTGTAAAGTTCAACTGTGCTTATCGATAAACCTGTCGGTTTGCAAATTTTTGAATCTACTGCCATGCAGTTCAGTACTGTCTTGAAATAATCAGACTTTTTAGATGGATAGTGAAATAGTTTGTCTAGCTGTTGTGAATTGCTCAGAAGGCCAAGTTGGTGCTTTGTCTGGGATTATGCTTTTTAAAACTTACATTTCTTGTTAATTCTACCTTTTGATGTTATTCAAAATGACTGTACTAGTCATACTACTACCATACATAGACAGTATACGGTGTTTTTGTGATCTCTCTACTATGTGAAGTTGCAACAAGCTTGAAATGAAACAATACAGTATAATTATTGAGCATATCTGATCATAACCAGAACTGTAACGAATGTCTTTTATTCTAACGTAGGAAACTGCTTTCCCACCAGTAGAAGCAGCGTTTACGTGCATGCGTGTGTACAAAAATGGATGCAGGTCATCATGTGAACAACTGGTCTGTTTAAGAGGGCTGAAGGCTTGCTTGTAGCCTGAGCCACTTACACTTCAGATGATCTGAATGCGAGCAAGTTTTGTGATGCTGGGCAGGGTTTTGCACATGTTTTCCAAAGTTAAGACTCTGACTATTAATGATAAGTATTGTCTTCATTTTCTTGCAAGGAAGGAAGTAGGGGCTAAAGGAATTGCAGTGTTACACAGTGAGTCTTAAGCAGATGTTGAAACAGAGCCCATTCTCTTTAGGAATTCCAGCTTTTAACGTTATTCATGAACTTCCTTGCCTGAGAGTAGGATTATCTCAGACTTTACTATTTTGTTACTGTATTTTGTGTGTATAATCTTAATTATTTTGCTGTGTGATCTTAGTGTTCACTGCATTGAGATGAGACTGTATCGTTTGGCCTATGGTTTCTGTGCAGTCTGCAGGGAGTTAAGCGTAACTTGTTGGGAATGTTAATGGAAGTTGTGTATAATTTGCCTGTGCATCACGCTGAAATTTACCCTTTGGGGTTACTGAGCCAGTGAAAATTCTACCGGGTGCCAGAGGACTGACGAAACCATCAGATTATCTTAATGACAGATTTACACTCTCCTCGTGTTCTGTACTTTTCAGATTTTGTAGCTCTGATTTATGAAACTTTGCAAACCAAAGTCCTTCCTGCTGTACGCTGATCTTGTGGCACTTCTTGTAGGGCTCAGGCTTTACTGTGGTGAGAATATGTGGTCAAAATAGCCCATATACTGAAAACTATGCAGTACTTTATGTATTAATAGACTGCTACCCTCAATCCCAGAGGTGACTACATTTCAACAGCACAGTGCTTATATTATTAATAAATACTGAAGCTTAGAAAATGAAAAGCATTAAATAAAATGTGGAAGATTGTTTCTGTATCAGAAAAAAGAGAGTAAGGAGTATTGCAAGAAGTAGGTAAGTCCCGAATGTAAAATCTCCTATCTATATACTTTCATTTCTCAATACTTGCAACAATAAATCAAGACCCTAATAAATTAAATGAAATAGTGTTGCTTTTGCTATTAGAAAATCGAGTGATCTTCACATAAACTCAGTCTCAAGGTGAATGACAATTAGTAGAAAAAAATTGATTTGACACTTAATAGTACATACATTTTCCTGTTTAAAAAGTCCTGAAGAAATCTTCTCAGTTATAGCATAGTGCTATTCTGTGCTTTCTTAACAAAAGCTATTAGTGTTTTTAGAGTAGTTTTTCCATAATGAAAAAAGCCAGTATCTGTGGCAGATTACATTACTATACACACCTGCATTTGCTCTGAACCTGCTAGCCTGATAAATTGATAAGATAAGTTGGTCACATGTTGTTTTAAAAAGGCAAAGAACATAGTTCCTAATAAAAGAATGCTACATATTTCTTCTAAAAGGTTAAAAAGCATTTCTCAGGGCTCTTAAATTACCATATTCTGATACCAAGGGAAAATAAAACCTGGGCTTAGAGTCTTGTTTGTACTTAGAGGGCTTTCCGGACAGGAAGGCAATCTTGATGCAATTCAGTAAGCCACAATACCAGTGGGGCATTACAGGTGAAAAATTTGCAGCTGTACCCCTCACCACAATGTATTACAACTGTACAGTGGAATATTTCCTGTACAGAAATAGGGCTTGGTTAACTTTGTTTCCCAAGAGTAGATCACATTAAAATGTTATAAAATCATGATTTCCTGCATTTGAATACTTGTGGTTTCTCAACTGGTTCCAATATTACAAAGGGTTTTTTATAGCTTCTATTAGTTGAAGATGTATAGAAGCTTTTTTCCAAAGTCAGCTAAAAGGCAGTTATGTACTTTTAAAGAACAATTTCTCTCAGAAGACAGGAGTTTTCTTTCGCATCTCTTTATTATAACTCTGTTTAATATTTATTTTATAAACTGCAGTACAGATGTACATTTAAATAAATTGAAATAAATATGCTAATGGGACCATAAATAAATTTGTTAAATGGAGTTGAAAGAGACGAGGTATATGTAACTACTCAGAAAGCAAAATAGTAGTTATTTTTGTTATTCAGCCAAAGACCTCAGTATGGATCGGGGAAAAAATTAAATTAAGCAGATATTGCATATTCAATTTTAAAGTGAGTATTTATAATTTAAATGTTCTAGCATTAGGACAAAATTTGTTAAACCAAATTCAAAGGGAAGTAAAACAAATTCTGTGGAGAAATTATATGGGATAATTTTGAAAAACTTCTCCGGTTGTGGTATCTGATTATTCCTGAGTGTTGAAAATTGGGAGTGCACCATAGTGGAATAACTTACTGCCCAAAATGTACAGGTACATAACACATCAAAGTGATGTCAAAGTACAGAAAACCATAATAAAAATACAAAGGAGGTTGAGCTGGAGGGACAGCAAATACTTTGTACAGCTAGAATGTTTTTAATCCTAGTACTACTGCTAATCCTAATATTACTAATAGTAGGCTAGATTTTTACCTCACTGTAAACCACCACATCTTTTTTTCTTATTTGGATCTTCATGAAAAGAGAAAATTGGTGGTCTGTAGCTGTGCCAAGGGAGGCTGTTTTCCACAATGATATGATACAATCTTAGCCCTGAGGAAGGCTAAAAAAATGTTATCCAATGGGCAGTTCAGTTTGCAGCACGATTTCACAATGTCAGTCACATAAGATAAACAGGAATGTGGATGTTGAAGTATCCTACAGTTGTCCAAGATGTTGTTCCACTGATCAGATTGGATTGTGTGGGTCGTGTGAACAGGCATATTACAGACGTTTTATTCTATTTAATTTTCTTTTGAGTGTATTTTCTACATAATATATTTTTCTGCAGGGTTTTTTTGCTATTTTTATATAAATAATACTTCAAAATCAAATTTAAAAGTAATGTTCTTGGTAGTTATTGCCAAGAATTTTTCCCTAATAAAAATCTGGATAAAGCTTTTTATTTCCTACTAGTGCGACTTCTGTTCACCTAATGGGAGAATTGTATTTTTAAGGCAGTTGGCCCTAAAACAGTAAAACATCCTAATAACAGAATAGCTTTATTACAGAGCAATCAGTTTATTCAAGCTCAGGAAGCTGGAGTTAAAATCTCAGCATGGGTTGGCGTCTGACACAAAGTGCTAGTTTGTATTGTATTCTGCCTCTCCTTCACTTAGGTGGCCCTGCTCGGAGAAGATGAAGCACACACACACACTTCCTGTCTTCTGTGTACGTTTTCTTGCACAGTAGTTGTTTCTGGAACACAACTTCATTTCCAACAGGAAGCGCCCACCATCTGAGGGACTGAGATTCAAGAAATGAACATTTATTCTGTAGAAGCTTATTTTCTAGCAAAAACATGAATCAAAAGGAAGCATCGCTGAAAGCAACATTAAGCACATTCTTCTGTAACCCAGCTGTTAACATCTTTCTCTCTTTCTCATCTGGACAAGATGAATTTTGCAATCTAAGAGATCTGCATGTGTATAGTTAAAGATCCACTTTTTTATATTGGGTTTAAAAATTCTATGCTCTAGTATTTAAGTAGTAATACAATAGTACTTGTACATACCCTTCATTCAGCAACCTCAAAACCAGTAGGCAGATGGCTGTAGCTTTTTCCTAGAGACAAAAAAGATGTCTGTGAAAAAGGTGGGATTAGCTAAGAAATTGAGATACTTCAGTTATTTCTGTCCTAAGTGGCAATGATGTCTGTGTCTGGGACCTGTTAGCATTATGACAATACGTATAATGAATAATAGGTATGATCATTTATGGTAACGTGACAGCTTGTGGAAGTGCACTGGTGTTGGCCGTCTGCTCAGCTAGAGAGCTCAGCTATAGGGATGTACCTAGTGATAAGTGGTGTGCACCCAAGGCTTTTCAAGTCCAAATTAGCAAAGTAGTCTAAAGCTGGGAGGATAGCATCAGGTCACAGGAAAATCTAGAAGCATGTTGTGATCACGAAAACCTTTAAAAAGCACATATGGATCAACAGTCATTTCTCTCTCATTGTGTCTTACTATTACGGATAACTTTAAGTGGGAATAAGGAGTATCCACGTGGTCAATAGGATGTACAACACATGGATGAAAATATTAATGTGTAACATAGCGTTAACAGATTCTGTAGCATTTCTTGACCCCTAGTTTCCAAATAGGAATTAAATGATTCTGGTACAGATAATGTGTGACACAATATACGATGAATAAGAAAAAACATGATCTATCACATTGTAGTGCATTAGTGGGAATACTTCATGTTGGTTATTAATACTGTCTTGCTGATAGGTTAACAAGCATGCAGGAAATTACTTGAAGGATGCAGGTTTTTAAGGAGATTTTTGAGTTTCTTTTTGTTTGGGGTTTTCCTTTTTTGGGGAAATGTATATGATAGAGGTTTCAGCTCTGCTGAAATTGAGACAGGCTCTATTTGTAGCGAGTTCATCTATGTTCACAAGAGTGATTCTCGTAATGTCTATGTTAGTGTAATATATATGAAGATTTTTTTCTTAAAATAGAGCAAAATGAGAGATTCACAGAGAACAGGAATCCACACTCTCCTAATTCAAAAGATTTCTGCTCCCAGGCAACTATTTCAGCTGAGTTGTTTCTTTGTATCCTGTACTTCCAGGGGGCAGGACTAGAACTGTCATTCGGAGGCAACTGCTCTCCTTCCTATCAGAATTTGTTAATACACCGTTTTCATTCTGCATCGGAACAGTGCCACGTGTCATGCTTTAACCCCAGCCGGCAACTAAGTCCCACACAGCTGCTCGCTCACTCCCCCCCAGAGTGGGATGGGGGAGAGAATCAGAAGGGTAAAAGTGAGAAAACTCGTGGGTTGAGATAAAGACAGTTTAATAGGTAAAGCAAAAGCCGTGCACACAAGCAAAGCAAAACAAGGAATTCGTTCGCTACCTCCCATCGGCAGGCAGGTGTTCAGCCATCTCCAGGAAAGCAGGGCTCCCTCACGCATAACAGTTACTTGGGAAGGCAAACGCCATCACTCCAAACGTCCCCCCCTTCCTTCTTCTTCCCCCAGCTTTATATGCTGAGCATGACGTCATCTGGTATGGGATATCCCTTTGGTCAGTTGGGGTCAGCTGTCCCAGCTGTGCCCCCTCCCAGCTCCTTGTGCACCCCCAGCCTACTCGCTGGTGGGGTGGTGTGAGGAGCAGAAAAGGCCTTGACTCTGTGTAAGCACTGCTCAGCAGCAACTAAAACATCAGTGTGTTATCACATTATTCTCATGCTAAATCCAAAACACAGCACTGTTCCAGATACTAGGAAGAAAATTAACTCTATCCTAGCCAAAACCAGCACACACGCAATTTTTGGATCTCCCATGTCTATAGTCCACAGCAGTAAAGAGAAAAAGGAGGAACCTTCAAATTCTCTGCTTTGTTTTAAATGTATTTATCTTATTAACATTTTTTGTTATAAGTACTTAGAATTTAGGCTGTTTTCATGTAGCTTTTCAGTACTGCTTCTGATCTCTGTTGTTAATACTGCTGGAAAAAAAAAGCATTTGACTGCTGTTTTGCTCTCTATTGCCATAATCGTCCTTCTAAAGCGTTTGTGCCATAGTACATGGTTTTCTTGCAAAATGAAATTTGGAGATTCTTGGTTAGATCTGAGCCCACTGTTAAATAGTTTTATGCACATGTAAGTGGCAGGGGCTGTACAGTAATGGTTCTGTTTACATTTTACAGGTGAATAAAATCATTGCAATTAAAAATTTCTTTGAGAGCTAGGAAGGAAGACAAAGCTATGGAGAAGTGTCTGTTGAAGAAGTATGCTTGTTGATTAGCAAAGAAGTTTGTGGTTAGATATGCTTTGTTAGTGTTTAGTTTTATAGAGGCAGCACTAGCGGTCACATTTTCTGAGAGGTAACAATTATCTGAATTATAGCTTAGGTTTTATTCAAATATTTTAAGGTAAAAGTACCATATTTAATTCTACATATGGAGACTTTTTTGTTGCAGCTAATTCACTCATTCCCACTGCCTATGACTCAGTTCTGGTGTTATAGCCCACTTCCAGGCTTTCACAACTATTATTTTTGGCAGCTAATATTGCCCAGAGCTACCATCTTTCCTTAAACTTATCCAGATCAGGCATTAGTAATAAACCCCTTAGAACAAATAAAGCTAGATATGTAGGAATCAAAGATTCTAAGTCAACTAAGTCTTTTGCAAGCTTCAAACTACAAAGCTTACAGTTTGGACAGTCCCAAAGCATGAGCTGTATTTTGTGTAGGCAATCACATGAAGTTTGACTTCGACTTTTTACTTCTAATGTGCAGATGATGTCTTGAAACATACTGTCTCTCGCTCTGGTAGATTTCTTGACATATTAGAACACAGTTAGGAAAAAATTCGTGAGCAAAAATAAAGAGGAATAATCTTTTCAACATGCTTTCCAGCCTGCTTTAATTGTTAGGTGGTATGTTCTTTCTGGCTACTCGTACTCCTGAGTCCAGTGGTCATTCCTGTGCCTTTCCAAGTTCTTCATAATTCACTGAAGAGGTTACCATGAAGTTCCTGAAAGGCAAATACACTATGTTAGGTTATAACTGAGCCTGAAGAGGAATTATTACTTCTTTATGGTGTAATAATTGTTTTTATCATTTTACTTTGCCATCTTTTCCTCAAGATAAGTTTCAATATTTCCACCACCTACTGAGTGGGTGGAAATATTGAAGTACCTACTTCTTCTTTTTTTAACAATATATATGAAATCTATTTGGGTTTTTTTTCAAGTTTCGATCTGCCTTTATTTTCAATCTTTATTTTCAATCTCTCTATATTACTTTCATCTGGCCTTACTGATCGTTTTATGTTTTTTGTATTGTAGTGCCACTTACGAAATTCCTTTATTGTGCTCTTTATCTTGTTCTTCCAGCTCATTAATCTTAGTGGGAATAGAATTCATCACCTTGCTTAGCCTCTTCTACAATGCCCACTACTTGCCGTTCTGATCCAATTTTGTGAGATTCTCATTAGGGAGACTTGCATATTAAAAAAAAAAAGTTTTGTTGTGAGATGTAATCTAAAAGAAATAAATATCCTAAATAATAGGATAGCTTTACAAAATTTTTGTTGCACACATGTTACTCAACAGCATTGACAGGAAAAGATAACTTAGGTGGTGATAGGCAATAGGAAGCACAAGACCAAACCAAGTATTCAAATATATTGAATCAGACTCCTAAAAAATCTCAAGGTATTTTAAGGACTGAGATTTAAAAATATGCAGAAATAAATACTGCTGTATGTTGAAGTACCTGTGCAACCGCAAAGGCTGCAACCTTTTGTCAGAAATTATACAGCTCCTTTTGTAATGATATAATTCCAAGACCTTATGCTATAGGAAATATGCCAAGTATTGCAATACTTTAAATAAAATAAAATTTTTTCTCACCAATGGAGACTGTGGAGGTTTAGAAAAGAAGTATGTGAGTGTGAAGGACTCCACAATGTAGTATGAAAGATAACGGATGATGGAAGTTGCTGTTTACGTGTTCATAGTTAACATAGGGGAATTCCTTGGGTATATCCATAATTGAAGGTGTCGTGGTTTAACCTCAGCTGGCAACTGAGCACCACGCAGCTGCTCGCTCACTCTCCCCCCTCCCCTGGTGGGATGGGGGAGAGAATGGGAAGAGTAAAAGTGAGAAAACTCGTGAGTTGAGATAAAGACAGTTTAATAATTGAAATAAAATAATAATAATAGAATATACAAAGCAAGTGATGCACAATGCAATTGCTCACCACCCACCAACCGATGCCCAGCCAGTCCCCGAGCAGCGGCCCCCCCGGCCAGCTTTCCCCCAGTTTATGTACTGAGCATGACGTCACATGGTATGGAATGTCCCTTTGGCCAGTTGGGGTCAGCTGTCCTGGCTGTGCCCCCTCCCAGCTTCTTGTGCCCCTCCAGCCTTCTCAGTCGGTAGAGCATGGGAAGCTGAAAAGTCCTTGACTAGTGTAAGCACTACTTAGCAACAACTAAGACATCAGTGTGTTATCAACATTATTCTCATGCTAAATCCAAAACACAGCACTGTACCAGCTACTAGGAAGAAAATTAACTCTATCCCAGCTGAAACCAGGACAGAAGGGTAGGAATATTACTGTGCTATTGCAATTTTGAGTGTTTGTCCACAGGCATTAAAAGTTAAAATAATTCAACACTGAGAAGTTTTGAAGAAATCTAAAACTCTATAATGACACTAAAAGCAAAAAGAATAAATATAGTGTGACTTTGAAATATGGCTACAAACACAATAATGCAATATTTCATCTTGCTGCTGTTGTGCACAGCACTGTGGTAGAGTTAGCAACACAGAACCAAGAAAGATGTTTTCTGGGTCATCAAGCCCAGCCTCCTCCCATCGGGGCAATGCTGATTACTGTCTCCATCTTACTAACAAATCAAGCTTTTAAAAGCAGCTGTTATGAGCACCAAGGCTGTCCTCGAACCTCCCTCTCTTTTTCTCTTCAGCTTTCTAGCCTTACATTTTACTCATAGAGCAACTCAGTTTTGGCCCATAGTTTCTATAGACCTTTTCCTCTATTAACTGTTTCTCTCCTGAGGTGTCTGGGTAGAGCAATCATGTTCCTTTTGTTCTCCTTCACTTGGTCCTCAACTCTGCACAGATCCGAGTGTGAGTTAATGCACTTTTAACATAATAACTGGAAATGTGTGCCATATTCCAGATAAGGCCCCACTGGTGTCTTATACAAGTCGATTAATATTTGTCCCTTGCTTTTGGAAATATCTCACCTGATGCCTCTCAGGATGGCATTTGTTTTTTCCAGACATCATCATACTGCCTCATAATTTTCCAGCTGACATTTACATATCTTCACCATTTCCAATTAAATATGTAGCTTATAGACAAATGTGTTGCTATCTTTATGTATATGACGTGTGCTTTTTGATGTTAAATCAATCCCTTTTCCTCAGACTCAAGTCTTTGAAATTAAATCAGCACTCCTCATTCATATTGCTATGGTACTCTCTTATACACGTTACTGGCATCAGAGTTTTGCTGGCAGTCATCAGATACTTTTTTCTTTCTTTTTTTTTCCCCACATATCCTGACCTAAAAAAATTTCAGTGACTGTAGTTGGTTTTTTCAATCTTCAGGTACCATTGTGACTTGACAGATGTAGTAAAAATCCATGTTTCAGACTCTGTGGTTCCACATGTTAATTCTTCCAGAATTCTTTGGTGATTATTTATGTTCCCTTGTCCTCCCCAGCTTGAACCACTGAGCTCCCTGAATTTTCCTTTTTAACCTTCATTCCTGTTAATTAATCAGCCTGCTGTCGCCTCCATGTGCATTATAGTCCTTACTGAGTAACAAGGAAGAATACTTATAGAGCTTTTTCTAGCTGTGCCTAGATTTGCTTGCATCTCTACCACATTCTTACTTTTTTCCTGGTTATTTATATATGTATGTCTACACACAGACACACAGGGATAAAAAAGGTAATAGCACTTACATATGCATTTTTTTACTATTTGCTTTATGTTAGCTTGACTTCTAGTATTTCTTGATCATGTACAAGTGCCGTAACTGTGGTTTTCTGTACCTTAATTCTAAAATCTTCATATCTTACTGAGTTTGCCTTTGTTTTAAATTCATATTCTCATTCACTTTCATGCAATTACCAAAAATAAAAAAGGCCTAAGACATACTCCTTTAAAATCTATGCTTTTATTAAAATTTGTTTTCTATTTTCTTTAGAAATGTCTCTAATAACATTCTCTCCAGTTCAGTGATGCATCCAGCAATAATCCAAGTGGGTTATTTACAGACTTAAAATTAGGGATGTGATTAAACTGAAGCTACTATGTATTTATTGGGTTTGGGTTTTCAAAATCACAACAGTTCTCTAAATAGCATATTCCATGAAAGAAAAGATCATGTAATTACAAGTACTTCATGATTTGTCCCAGGATTTTTATTCATGTGTTGGCCCACCACAAGGCATTGTGTTGCCTATCATCAATTTTACTCTGCATTTTTGATCATTTAAATATGACAATAAGTGGGTAATTAATAAATCGATATTTTGTTATGTAATAAAATTAAAAGAACTAGTTCAAGGAAAAAAAAATTTAATGATGATTAGAATGTCCTTGATACCATGATGTGATGACATCTGATGGATTTTTGGCTGCATAATACAAATAATGATTATTTGAATTGTCTTTGTTATTCTTGGGTACTGTGGAACAAGTAGCTATTTCTGTACCTAGTAAGAGAAAGTTTGAAGTGTTATACTGCAATGAAGTTCTAAAAACATTTTAATTTAAGTCAAAACAGCACAGAATCCGAGTAATGGTTGCAATTCTGATTTTCTATATGACAGCTTACTTTTATTTAGTTTAGTTAGTTTTGCACTTGTAGCCTGTACAGTAAGTCTTATTATATTTGGAATCAAGCATAAAGTAATAATGCCTTCTCCCTTTTATCACAGATTCCTTGCAGCTTGGAGTACTGGGATGAGCTTCAGAAATCATTTGTTGCATTCCGGGAATTCAGTCTATCAGAAAGCAAAGTCTGTGAACTACAGCTGCCCAGTATCAACTTTGTGAATGATCAGAAAGAGCTCATAGCCTCCGATCTTTGGAGGATTGTCCTGAACAGCAGTCAGAATGTGGCCGATGACCAAAGGTAATTTTGAAGGAGGAGGGAAAAACAGAAATCTAATGCTGCACTCTTGAGAGGTTTTTTTCAAGAGACTTAGGAAATAAGATACTGTTTTCATATGCGGTAAGAGTAGCTGGTCTTAAATGAGCTTCAAACTGTAGTTCACCTTCACGCAAGGGCATGGAGTGTGCACAAAAAGAGCTCTCTTTTAGATTTATAGGCAGCCTGGCAGCATCATATTCATCAATTTTCTGAACACAAGGATTACTGAAAAGTGAAGACAAACAGGCCATATCCTGAAACCTCTTAGCTGCACAAGGCAGTAAAATTAGCTCATTAACAAAAGAAGGCTGAGGCGCAATCCATTGTGTAACGTAGTAGTAAACATTCTTCTTCCATGCACCCCCCATACATCACCTTTATTCTGTCCTCAGTGCAAGTCAATGACTAAAGCAAGCCAAGTGTCTATTTTAAATATATTAAACAAAAATTTAGTACTTCAAGAGCATTACAGTATTATTCACACAGCTTGCTTACTGTGCTAACAGTAAAAAAATTTAATCAGTGTTTTCAAACACTGGGGATCCATTTTTCATTATGTTTGCAGCTGGAAACAATGTACTGTGACAGATATTCACTCTATTTACATTCATTCAGTTTTGGTTAATATGTAGGGTAAGAAGAAATGAGTACAAGTTCTCTCCACAAACAGCAGTGGAATTGCTTTCAAAGACCTTCTTAACATTTTATAGTTAGAGCGGAAAACCAAGAATGACCCTGTTGGATCATTGCTGTTTGCTGATTGTTGCTGCCTGTGTGTGAACACATGCTTGAATGAGTGTGTAGCATCACATATATGTTACATGAAGCTACAGAATTCAGAGAAATCAGGAAATACGAACATGGCTAACAAAATCAATGAAGAAAATTAAACATCTGGTTTCCATTAATAGTATCAGGTTGGAAATGATTTCTTGATGTTAATTGTGAAAGAATGCATTTTCATCATTGAGAAGTTAAGTGTTTTAGACAAGGTTAATTCCTCTGAATGTGGGACCTTGGCAAAATTGCCTTCCTGGTCAGCTTAACACCACAGAAATGTGAACTCGGTGGGAACTGAAAATGAAGTAGTGAAATTTAGTAGATTTTTTTCATCAAGGCATTTGGCACTGTAATCATGTTTATTGTTTTCTGCTCAAATAGGGTTCCTCACTATATGCAGTGTTTCATTTAGGGAGCTCTGATAAGCTAATGAGTTGTAATTGCTCAGGAAAAGGCTAGGGTTAAAATGAAATACAAATAAGTAAAAAAAAAAACCCCGTTTGGACTGTGATTAACATCAGAAACATTTTACAGCACAGCATGAATTCACCTGCCTAGAAGGTCTAAACTCGTGACTTTTCAGCTGGGAGGCAGCAGGCCTGCTCCACAATAGTGACCATCCTCAGTGGTATCAGTGTGTCAAGTTATAAAGAGGTAGAAATGTCCTAATGGCCTTGACATACCAGAAGACTCCAAGGAAGACAACTGCTCTGTCCACAGCACTGATATTAGAAGCACTAATGTGTGTCTTCTAGATTGTGTGTGTACACGTGAAGCTAAAGCAGAAACTACAACTGAAAAGAACAGGAATTAAACTGAAGCATTAGCAGTTCACTGAATAGGGATAGCAGGAAAGGAAAGAAGGCAGCAAAAAACACGTGACACACTACCGTAGCTTTTGAAGGTCAATAAACAGAGGAGAAAGAGGGAAGTCAAGGGAAGGTGTTATGAACTGCCTGCTCCTTAGGCATGTGCATGGAGACTGCAAAGTCACTAGTCCTGATACTTTTGGTGGCCTGAGGAATTTAAAATAGTTTCAAGAGGTGTAGTTTACACCTACATGAACTAACAGTAGACTGGAAAGCTAGTTAAAGATTCATGTAGGTCACGGTGAACTCCATCCAGAATTCAGAAACCTGAGCGATACATGAGGAAAACCTCTGATTTCAATCAGAAAAGAGAAAAGATTGTATTCCCTGCCTCAGCTGCAGTTTCAGATAGAAACTCAAACTGATCTCTCTTTATACTAGCTTCAAACAAGGCTGTACTGCAAGCTTTTTTACAGATGACTGCAGGAAGGACTGGTGTGGAAGAAGTAGTCCTGACCAGCCTGGAGTGATCCTTCTCAGAGAAACTTAACGGGTCAGAAAAAGAGCAGCTGTTCCTTAGAGATGAGGTTTTGACCTATGGTGTTTGAGGCATACTATCTCTTTCTTGGAGACAGAGCAAATCATGCCAGTCACATGTTGCTGACCTGGAGGTTTTGAGGCAGTTCACAAGCACTGAAATACATATAGTTACAGCTACAGAACAAGGTTAAGGTAACGGTTAAGCCCTAAATGATCACGTTATGTTAAAGGGAAGCCTTGTTTAGGAGGTGGTGACAGATACTGTTGACCTACAGAGAAGGCCAACCTTTCTAGACCCCTAGTAGCTTAGGAAGTCCATGTTGGCAGGAACTTTGCTGAAACTGTGGCTCTATCTTCATCAAACAAACATATTGCTACCAGTATGGGTATTTTCTTGTGACCAAGCACCCTAAAATGTATTCTGGATTCTACTTGACCAAAAGATTCCAAACTTTTTTGGTTTTGAGAGAGAGACTGCCCCATGTCATGGTAAATTTCAATGTCAGGCTTGTTCCTAAAGCAAGTGTTTAACATGAGATCTTAGACTTGTGAGAAGAGCCACAAGGAGTTGTGCTTAAATCCACTGCCGAGCGGTAGACCAGGGAACTTCAAGGCTGAGGGTATCTGCGAATGAGAGGGAGAAGTGAAGACTGTATAAAAGTTGAATCTCTGTTTTCGTGGAGACTCATGATGATTTGACATTAATTGCATGCTGTAACTGTGTGATTGAGTAACAAATTTAATTCACTATTAATTGTAAAGTATAAAAATGCTTAGTCTTGTTGAAGTTTATTTTCTTAGTTTGATCTTGTATTTTGGGTCAGACTCTTAACAGCTGCCATATGCATGCAGCTGCTGCTCAGTGATAATATTTTTTCCTTCGAATTCTGCAGGGTCTTTTTTTTTTTTTGTGGTAACCTCTATGATATGCTAATTATTAATACCAGAGAGCTGATCCCTTGTGTTTTAAGTACTTTATTACTGATTCCTAACATCAGTTATAAAGTATAAAACTTACGTGGCTCGTGTGACAGGAAAACAACGACGTTTGTGAGAAGATGTGGATCCAGCTGATATGTTGAGCAGTAGCTGGCAGGCTGAAGTATATCAACCAGTAATGAATATGGGAATATGCAAAGATGTCATGGTCCAAATCCTGTGGTATGCAAGCTCTTTCTGAGATTGATCAGGAAGTAATTAGAAGTACAAAAATCAAGGAGCTATCTGGTTAGGGACATAGTATATATGTGTATGTTGTTTATTTTTAAGAATTTTGTAGGCCATTCATTATTCAATGAATGAATAAGGTTTGAATGAACATTTATGAATGTTTATTCAATGAATGAACAAATCTGAAGTCCTAAGTGAAATAATTTAGCCTCCCCTTGAGGATTTAGTACCGTGTCTATGGAAGGAATCATGTATGGCATAAATGACTGTTTATGGAAGACCTTAAAATAGGGGATTAAAAGGAAATTATCATAGAATAAATTATTTTTTTAGGCTGCATTTTCATGTTGCAGGACTAGCAAATTATAATCAAAATTACTTTTATTTAAAGCTCTGTTTGGGTGGTGAGATGCTAAAGCCCCTCCCTGGTTTGCTTGGGAGGGGGTTATCATTCTCTGTTTAAATGGGTTATGTTACAAGATGTTTTATATATTTGTGCATCTCCTGTGTAATGTAAACAGTGTTTTTATAATTCCTGACATACTAATGTGAAGTAGTAATTGAAAATACCTGAAGATACAAACCATGAAACAAGTACAAAAACTTTTAAATAAACCTTAAATTGCTACTTTTTAAAAATTAAAGTGAGGAATTGTGATCATGTTTCTTGCTAATTGTTTTAGCTTTTATTCAAAGTAGATGATGTACTGGATTTTGACCTCTAACAATTTGGGTTCAGACCAGCATTTGAGTCATAAATTAAATGAGTTAAGTGGTCTCTTTCTTCTTCCCAGTGGATATTTTCCCATGTTGCGGTTTCATCACAAATGGCAGTTTTGGTTTAAATATTCCACTCTTAAAATAACAAGAATAATGCAGGTCACTATTAAGTCATTGTTCCCAGTTGCCATATATTTAACTTGAACTGCTTTGCATGATGTGAAACTATCAGACTTTATAATATATAATTACTTCAAAGGTAGGTATTTTCCATTTTAAAAATTCTGATATTTCACAGGATTAAAAAAAAAAAAAAAGACGACATTTCTGGTATTAAAGTCAGGTCAATTTCACTTAGAATTTCCTCTGGTTTTGCTACACCATCCCTCAGCATGTTGTGCCAAACACAAAGCAGTAGAAGCTAGTTATTCCTTTTCTCCCCAGCTGAAAAGTTGTGGACAGTCCACACTGCATTTTGTAGCTCCAAAGCAGCCAAGAGAATGTGGGATTTTTTGATATTGTATTCATTTGATGCACAAATTTTGATCTACCTCTGTGATATTAGTGCTGCTACTGTTGTTCACCAAGACTTGATAGAAAGTTTCCTGGGTTTTCTGCTGACACTGCTTTATTTCCTGTTTGTGCACAGCATGTGATGAAGGACTGTGTCTTTGATTTCTGTGCTCTATGCAAGGTAAAAGGAGAAAGTAGCAGTGCCAAAGGTCTGACGGAAGTCTACCTAGGCAAAAAGTTTAAATGGGATTTAATTTAAAATTGGATTGTCGTGGTAGTGATTGTAAGGACTACAGTCCCCCTTTAAACACTGCTCACCTGGTATTATGATCTCTTATTACAGTACTTTTTAAAGGCAATACTATTGTAATTTGGATGCTGCTCTTAGTATATTTTGTACTGTAACTGGTTTATACTGTTACTGTATTTTTATTTTCATAACAACATTGGGGCTATAATTCTGATATGGTTTCTGGTTGAGTAAAAATCAAATGGACCCCTTCACAGATAAAACAATAACACTTGAACAAAGTCTGGTCAGACAGGAAAACAGTGATGAAAGAATCCTCATTGCATTTCTTTTCAGATGATTTCTAGAAGATGATCTTCTTTCTGTAGAGTGACTTTCCTTTCTAAAATGTGGTTTAGCCCACGTTGGCATGCTCCTCTCAGTCCTCCCTACCACAGGAGAGGATGCAAGGCCAGTTCTATCCCAGGGAGCAACATTGTTCCACCCTCATTTGCTGTTTCTCTCCGGTTAGTTTTTTAAGCATGTGGTTGGACTCTGAAGTTTGTTAGGGAATCATTTCAGTTGTGGGCCTTTTTGGTTTCTCAGGTGACTCTCCATGAAGAAACAAAAAGCAGTTTGGAATCATTTTGTTCCCAACATTTTGAATTCTTTATTACTTCTGCTTGGTCTGCTGCTTGCGGGGCAGAAAAATCAGAGCAAAGTAGGGCTAAATGCTTTAAATTATTTCCCTGGTGTGAAGCTCCTGCCACATTTCCTCCTGCATCAAGCATGTCATGTTGCCGTGTAATCACGTCGGTTATGAATGAGAAATGACAAATGTCCCATCACACTAAAATGCTCGATAAATAAAAAGCAGGTATATAAAATTTGACTAAACAAGAATTTGGAGGGGTTTGTTTGTTATTATTTTATGAAAATATCCATCTCCAAAAAAACATATGCAAGGAAATAAAAATGCTGAGTCACTGATAGGTGACTCAGGGAATAGGTTTCTGAGGAAAAGCAATCTATAATTTCAGAATAAACCTCAAATTTCAGAAATAAATGTCCTTCCTTTTTACTGCAGTTAGTGTTATAGCTGTTTGTGCAAATTAAGTCTTAATTCAGAATATCAAAGTGTAATTATTCTTTTTAAAGTTCCTCATAGCTTGGTTAACATTTGTTTGCACCCCTCTACCCTTTTTCTATTTTCATCCCATATGTCCCAGAACTTCTGTTTCTAATCAAAATGCAATGAGCAAAAATTCTTGAAATGTTGACAGTTATTCGGAAAGAACTAACCAGTTCCACAGATTCAAAATTATGTAATGGTCTAAATCGGCATATGAATTTTGGTGGCTTTTGGATTTCTTTCCATGCTTTGTTCCAAATATCTAAGGAATATCCATGGTAGGCAAAGAAAAGCAACCCATTTCTCTGGCTCTAGTCCACTCCCATAGATGTTTTATCACATGAACACAAAGAATAATTTTATTTCCAAAGAGGCCAGTTCTCAAAAGGCCTACAACACCGTTTTTGAAATGTAAACAGGCAATTTGAAGAGGTAAAGAAGCACAGGAAAGCAGCTAAAAATCTGATTACGTGATCTATCTTTCATCCTTCACCGACCTAATCCATTCTTGATATCCTGTCTTGATTCTTTGATAATTAGCTAATTTTAGTTGGATTTTACTGCTACGCAAGTATTTTGATTTATGTCCACAAATCTAAAGTTGCATTTATGCTTCATAAATAAATACCATACTAGCTAGTTACCGTAACACAAAATAATACTGGTAAATTTACCTATCCATGGAATTCTACGCATTTGCAGCTGAACATTTTACCTGCTATATTTGTGCGTAATTTTGCAGTAATACACATGGTGTGATGAAAAATTTGGTCCTAAAAGCATAAGACGTTGCTTTGAAAGCCAATGTTCGAATTTAAACTTGTGTTTGAATTTAAAATATCTTTAAAATGTCAATGGAAATCTCTTCACGGTGCTTTATAAAAGCTAATTACTTTCTGACAAAAATAGTAAGTTGGTCTTAGTTAATCCTTCGTTAAATTTTATTTTAAAAATAAAAGCAGTATTGGGTTGAGGACGTGGACTTAGTTTTCTTGAATCAAGTCTATGCTTTTAAACTAAAACTCTTTAGTACCAAACTGCAAAGGGAGTGAGAATAAGGAACATTAAGGATAGATTTGGCTTAAATTAGAAAGTTTATTTGTACTTCAGTGGTGTCTTAGCAACCTATAGAATTGTGATGTAGTGTTAGTTTCTCTCAAGAGACTGAAAGATAATGCTTGGAAATTCATGGCGTCAGGAGCACGGCTAGGAAAAAAAAAAACAACAGTGGGGTGGCATTTTAAATGTATAGTTAATATGTTGTAATAGGTGCTAGTAAAAGGCTCCAGGCTGAGCTTATAACACTCAGAGATTCTTTTAAAATGATGACTGTAGAATGAGAAGGGCAAAGGAAAGAAAGCTTACAGGGACAGGGTTTATGCGTAGAAGGAGTTTGATGGTTGTGCGTTGGTTTCCTTAAAATAAAATTTAAAAAATCATTCTCTTGACCAGATTAACTTTCAGCTCATTCTTATAGCTTTAATAATGGTAATGTACTCTGTTTAGCTATTTCAACAATTAAAGATACCTGGTATATTTTGTTTTTATTTTCTGTAAATATGCTTTGCTTCTGTGATTCAAGTGTTACAGTTTGTGAATTGAAAGTGCAGTGTGATTAAAGCATTGTTGGATTGCAGTCTTGTCTGCTATTGGGAAAAAGTACAAACGGTAACATTAGCAGTTAAAATAAAATGATGACATTGGCTGTGTCAGAAAACCAACATGGCACATGGTCAAGTCTTACTGTAAAGCGATAAAATCCTGGAAGTGCTGAACTACCACTTTGTTATCTACCTTCCACAGCTCAGAAAGTGAATCTGGCTCACAAAGTGCATGCGATCAGCTTGTAACCCCCACGGCATTAGCAGCCTGTACCAGGGTTGACTCCTGTTTTACTCCTTGGTTTGTGCCATCATTAAGTGTGTTGATCCAATTTACTTATTTGGAAGTCCACCTCTGCCATCATCTTGATCACCTAGGCACAGGTATGTACTTCTTTATGTAGAATAATAAAAGCATATAGTTCATACATGCTGCTTAATTGCTGTTTTGCTGTCTGTAGTCCCCATTTCCTCATTTAAACAGGCATTCTTGAAATAAATTGTCACCAACAGCCACCAGTGGTACAGACTTCAGGGTAAAACTGATGACTTCTGTGCATTGAGAAGTACATACGGTAGGCAGTGGGGCTGGCTGATCAGCCCCCTTCCTCCCTCTGGAATGGGTAACTGTAGAAGCCATCCGGTTTTCGTAGTCTGATTAGTGACAGCAGGTGCCACTTCAGTTTTGAGCTATCTTAGTGAATGAATTTGATCTTTTAAATTTTCCAGCGTATTAACAGTACTATTAAAATATCTGAAGATTTTGCAACCCCCTTAGTAAGAATTCCTTGGAAGAGCTCTGAGAACTGCAGATTTAACTGTTATTTCAATTATGATCACTTTTGGAGCTACATCTGGTTCTGTTCAGCACTCTCTGTCATTGCATTAATGGCAAATACATTCCAAGAGATCTTTAGATTATTGTCTGATTTTCAAATGCCAGGAATGCTTTCCATGGAAGATGAGCAAATATCTCAGATAATTTTGACAGGGACAGCTTTCTTCATGAGTAGTTTTTGTGTTTCTGCAAGTATTATAATATATGCATTATCAAATCATACCAAGACTGACACTCAACGTCTAGCAAATAATTTCTTGTCTATCGGCTACCTCTATCGGTACATAATCTTCCTCACTATTACACTCCAATTCCAGATGCTCGATCTTTAAAATTACACGTACTGGAAAAAGCAAAAAATCAATTTAAAATCAAATCCAGCTGTTTCATTTTTCAAGAGCAACTGAGTTTATGCTGATGCTGCTGTTGTTATAGCACCTAAAGGCCTTAAGTTTCGGGGCTCCGTTGTGCTATGTTGTACACGAAGGGAGCACAAAACTTATTGTATCCATTATGCTTTTGTAGAATAATAGGGCTTGATCCTGGAAAGTGATGAGTGTTTTGGTTCCAAATCTGTAGAACACTTGAGCATATGCTAATTTTAAGCATGTGAGTAGTTCCAGCAACATAAATAATAACATCAGTGGAAATACTCGCATGCTTAATGTTACACAAGTGGTGTACATGCCTTGCAGTGTCTGCTGCCACAGTGCTTGGCACTTTGCAGGACTGAGACTTCAGTGAACGCGATAAAATCTTTTTTTATGATATATTTCTCATGCTTTAGTCTCAGGATACTACTTTCTTTAATTTCTAGTATTATGGGGTAGTATGTCACATCTCAGTGGGTTTGTGGTCTCGAACTCTGTAATTGCAGCAAAGACAATTTTCATTGTGGAGCCTGTTAGCCTGCACAGTCACATGTCAGTAAATATTATATTGCTAATTTTTATTGCATTCATAATGTGCTATGTGTGGAATATCATATACATCTACTATAGCAAAAATTCTCACAGAAATATGGTCTCTGCTCCAAATAGGTGGCAATCTGAAGCATTGTGCAGTGTGATAGATAAAGCAGTTTGGCTGGCTGGTCTATTTACCATTAAAAGATTTTGGTTTGCAGATACTTTTTGTTTGCAGCTGCTATTAATTACAGTTCTATTTTACATCTAATAAACAGTGTGAACAGGATTAATTTCAGATTTCAGAAATGTCAACTCTTTTATGAATTTTACTTGTTTTCATCATATGTACAAGCAGTTAAAACACAATTTACAAAAACGTACAGAATGTGGCGATGCTGATGTTCTAGGCTTGTTTGTTGTTTTACTTTTCAGCACCACCAAAGTTTCTTCAGCCATTTTTATCTGATAAGAACATGCCATCTGAACTAGAATACATGATAATTTCCTTTGATGAGCCTCATGTCTATCTTCGTCAGTGGAGCGATGAGTCGATGTTCCAGGAGATCCAGTTTTCAACTCAAGCCGACTGTAAACTTTTGGAGTGCCGAAACGTGACTATGCAGAGTGTTGTGAAACCTTTCAAAATCTGGGGGCAGATTGCTATTTCCAGCAGCACAGTAGGAAGGCTATTGGACTGCACAATAATGGTGGACCCCATTTTTATCAACTTTGGCCAATATGCACTTCATTCTCTAAATACAGCAATTCAAGCTTGGCAGCAGGTATGCAAATACAATAGTGAGAAAATATGTAGCTTTTGTGATTAATTCAATAGCAAATTAGAATACCAACTGTGCTGATTAAAAATATTCCAAGATGTAAAAGCTTTAATTTGCACTAAAAGTGTTTTTTACTAATAAGCATTAATTCCGTGATAACAATGAAAATTAGGAGACAATGAGTGCTATACGTAAAGGTAAATGTAGCCAGAACTGCTTGAGTTTCAGTGAAACTACATGGCTTTATATCAGAATAATCAGAATCTTGGTCTTGAAATGCATAATATTCCATTAATTTATGAAAAGATGAGTGGTGCATGATATGTAAGCACAGCTCTGTCTGAGCGGTAGAGCATATTGTTTCCAGCTACTACTTCTATCCTTATTGAAGTTCAACACTAGTTTCACATTACATTCTGTGCAAGTAGCATTAATGGCTGAAGCCAGTCCCAGCGTAAGGAACCTTGCTTCTGCAATGACCCCTCGAAGGCCTGTAATTCCCTTACTCCACTATAGCCTTGAAATCAAATCGTTCTCTTCATCTGCCTGAAGACCTATGTGGAGCCTGGGAATTAATTACCTATCATGGCACTACAATAACAAAGCCCCCAAAAAAGGATAAAACATCTGTTTTATATCAAAAAATTCTTTTTTAAGGGCATTCCATGGTTTTCTTGTTGCAAAAGGACATTCATAAAACAAGATCTAGTGTGATTTAAATCTTTACAGCTGGCTCAAATATCAATGTGAACAAAAATCTTTGTAGCTCCAATTTCTGTTTTTTGTCATATTTTGAACAATGCTTTTAATAAAAAACAAACATAGAAAGTATAAGAGAGTCCTTGGTAGGCTGTTTAAACCCAAAATATTTCTGACTTAGTACTAGTCCCTCATCTAAGACATGTGTGGCAACTACTGCAAAATGGCCTTCAGAAAGGTCAGTTTCCTCTTAGGATGGAAAAGAAAAAGATCTCTCAGACATAGCTACACATATAAATAAAATATGGTGCATAAATATTTAAATGTTTTAAACCACATCACAGTGTGAATGACTGACTGACTACTCTGTGCCTTGAAGGAATATTCTGAGTTGAAAAAATGGAATTGTATATTTGATTAAGTAGAGCCATATGTCGCATAGTATATTGCTGACAGGTACATTCTATGAATAGTTGGTACTGATTTATACATGGATTTGGCAATGTTAACATGAGCCACGGGAGGATATACTTCTGTAATTGTTGCTGTAATTTTCTCGTTTCCTCTCATGTCAAGGGTACTTGCCACCATATTCTGATGTGGTGGGTATCTAGCCCTGAGTATTCGAGATTAAAAACTTGCATCGCTTTGAAATTAGGGAACAGTTAACACACAAGTGGGTTCAAAACAGCTTATTAAATTAATTGTTACCAAGATGTTTCGTATGTGGCTTTACCTCCAGATTGGAGGGGTGGCACGCACTGCACGGGGAGGGAATGAATTTCACAATGATAAGCATTGCTTGATGTTTGCTGTTCACACAAAATACAATATAAATGCTGCCAACTAGAAGCATGAATTTAATAAGGAAAAGGTTATTTGAATTCTCCACATATTTTTTACTGGATTAATACCTGAAACAAGTGATGATGTAGTCAGTGGACAGACAGATGAAGCATGAAACAATCTGGCCCTGCACCTTTAGGTCAAGAGTTCAGGATTAACAGAAGCCTCTGTCAGTGTCTTTGTTTCCTAGATATGGACTGATTTTTTTCTTTTTGTTTAAGTAATGATGAACATTTTGAAAGTAGATTAAGCCTAAAAAACACCAGGCGTACAATTTGCTTTATACTTCTAAGTCACATGCTGAAAATCTGAGAGGATTAGCACTTTTTAAAAACAGTTTCCCCTTTTGACGTATTTCACTGTCTGATCTGAAATCCCTGTTTAAATACGAGCAGTAACAGGCTAATGCCCATCTAAATGCAAAGCTAAAGTAATGGTTTTAATAATCAAATAACTGGACAGGGAACTTCAAGATTGTTATTAATTTAGTTTTATTATTTAATAATAACATACAGAGTATCAAGTGAGATAGAAAATGCATGTCTCCTGTGAATATACATGGCGGGTTGGTTTTTTCCCCTTTATTTGGGCATTTAAGCCTTCACAAATTGTTTTATAGCATTAGTGCTTTGTGATATCTACAGACGCGGGGTCAGCTGAGAAAACAGCTCCCCAGGTATGGTACTGAGTGAGTATTCCTGGGAAAAAAACTATTCTTTTGTGGTCTTGCACTGCAAATGTTTTCCTAAACCCCTCAGAAGTTATAAAAGCTCCTGTTTTAAACCTGGTTTAAACCATTAGAACTTCTTTTCCTTGAGGTCCGCGTGGTGCTTAACCTTTCTGTTGGCAGTTGCATAAGTTTTCTTAATGAGCTGGGATCAGTCAGAATGACATCTGTGATCACAGTAGTTTCCCCATCTTTCTAACATAAGCACAAAGAACAAAGGAAAAGAGTACAGAAAACTTGCATGTAGCTTCAATTTAACTTTCTAGCTGATAATGTCAGGATACTGCCATGAGAATGAAGCTTAAACAATCAGAAGGAAAATGTTCTTTTCTCTCAGAGGAACTTTGAGGGAGATAAGAAATTGTTAAAGACTTTCTGTCCAAAGAACGTTACTAGATACTAGAGAGAGAGGCGGGGGGGGTGTACGTGTGCGCGTGTGTGAGAGAGAAAGAAGGCTTGCACAGGTCTTCGGTAGCTTGTGAAGCACACAGAAAATAACTTTGTGTATATAAAGAGGCCTAGGCTTTTATGGGTTTTTTTTCTCCAGATCCAGAAAGGCTTTGAAATAGCTGTGAGCTGAGGCGTGAGCAGAAAGTCCTGAGACAGGGAAAGCCTGGTGACTAGTATTATATGGGATGTTTTTCCCCTCTCTGAATAGAATTCACAAAATATTTGAAAGCCCAATAAAGGAGAGACACTTTCCAGGCCTCTCTGAGAGAAAAGAACAGCTGAAAAATGATCTAAAGAGGGGCAGGAAATTGTCCCCCAGGAACTGACCCTAATCTGTATCTGATTCAGGCTGTTGATCTTTTGCTGATTCTTTTGATTTGCTGTTTTAATTCAGAGAGGGATTTTTTTTCCTAATCCACACTTAGGTGTTTTCAGCTCCTGGAGTCATCATTCAGCCCTTCAGTATCATTGCCACACAAATGGCCCAGTTCTATTTGTTTTTATTATGTCTGGTTTCTCTACACTCTCTTTTATCAATCAAGATTTCCTCACTCCATCCTTTTGCCTTTTTTTTTTTTTTGGTCCCTTTCTGCTTACCCTCGAAGCTTCTGCTGTCAGACTTCGGCAGCGAATTTGGGATCCAGTTCCCTGTGATGGGTGCAGGGAGCTGCTGTGGTTCCCCAAGGACTGAGAAGCATGGGTGGTACTCTGGGAAAAATCTCCTGCATTTACTGCAAGAAGAATAAGAGTTGCCTAGAACCCTGCCTGTACAGTGCATAGTTGCCATATTGAGCTAAAGCATCCCCAAACTTCCTTGATGATCCTTTAGTCAGCTGTTATTATCAAGACATGAGGCATCAGTAGCTCTCTCTTAAGCCAGGCAGCATGGAGCAATGCCTTATTATACAAATCTTGGTGTTTCTTTGGTTAAAACTTTGGAACTGTTACAAAATTGAGCTTAAAATACCTCTTTTGCTTAACTTTGAGAAGCGTCGCTGTTAAAAGCAGTGGGTTCTAGTAGCGAATCTAGCATTTAAGACTAACGATTAATGGCAGTCATTCATCAGCGCCAAAATGTGTGCAAGTCTATTAATAATCCCTGATGGGATAACATTCCCCCAGTACAATTTAGGAGTTCTATGCATGCCAGAAACTTGCTAGATTCTCTTTTCCCTCTGGAAAATGCAAGAGCCTACAGTTTGGGTTAACTTACTTGAAACTAAGTTAGTCAGTCAGGTAAAAAGAAGGAAGTTCTTCATCTTCCAGTGTTATTCTTCCAGCCTGTGCATAATCAGCAAGGAAATGTATTGGAATAAAAAAAAATTTTCTTAAATTCCCCTGGGGTTATATCTAGGTTTGACTATAACAACATGCTGAGTTCTGTGGATAGTAAATCCTCCCTTTTAAAAAGAACATTTTGCAAAGCTGTAACAGGAAAATATATATATTTGTGGTAGACTTATGGGTATGTGGGTATGGCAGCTTGACAGTAAAAAGTCATAGATCCACCACTAGAAAATGCCAAAATAAACTCTGCACTCTGAAGTGGCACTGTAAATGTCAGCCTTTAGCATACCCAGATCTGCTACTGAATGCGATACAGACATCCTGCTCTGTAATGAGTTTTACTGCTTTGAAAAAGTGAGATTTTGGTTATGCTTGCCTGACTCTTGTTTCACAGAAGATACCTGATCTTATGCAGAAGAATTCATGAGATTTGGAGAGAAGCTTTAATCTAAATATTCTCATGCTTAAATACTCCTAGGGTGAATAATTTTTTGCACAAACGCTCCCAGCCAATCATTCTGACATTGTCACAAACGGATTTGCAACCTGCACCTTAGGTTCTTCTGAAGTTAATAACAGTAGTGAACATGCATTCAAGGATGCTAATTGGACATACCTTGTACACTTTGCTTTTCAGAAAATCTGTTCCACGTGTATCACCCAGCAATGTGCTACAAGCAATGTACCAAACTGTTTTTCATGGATAACTAAGGATCCATAGGGATCTATGAGGAAATATTTTTCTCTTTCTCTTGTTTGATCTCTGAATTTCTGCAGGCTTCCAGGCACATTGTTATCAAAGAACTAGAGACCCATATGATCATAGACAGAGGAGGTGCTAGCTTCATTATGTCTGTTTAAAAGGTCCACTGAGAGAGCAAGGAGGGGAAACAGAATCAGCTCTCAAAGACCATGGAGGTCCCGTAAGTTAGAGAAGACGTCATGGGAAGAAAGGATGAGAAAAGAGCAGCTGGGCTATATTGTGGAGAGAAGGGAACCAACCAACAATAAAGCATTGTCAAAAGTGTGTACTAGGAAAGATGGGTCAAAAAGAGGTAATGAAAAGCACAAAAAGATGAATTCTTTGTGTTATACCCATTAAATTGCATGAAGACTATCCAACTGTTGCTTTCTTGGAGTAATTGTTATGGTTGCTAGATAGTTGCTTGTAAGTGGAAGGTGCCAGCCCAGTAGTGACTAGGACAGAAATATATGAGCGATGATCTCCAAATCAAATTGTCAGTCACACTTTGGCCTCTCCTGTATAGGGGATTATAGTTCATGCCTTCAGGGACGGAAGACCTGTAGCTCTGGTAATTTTTGCCTATCATATAGTCCCATTGTGTCAAGTGACAAGCAGCCAGATGAAAAGCAGAAAGAGAGGGATGGAAGGATGCTGCAGGCAGGAGAAAAAGTATTGTAAAATCTAAAATGCTTTTAAAACCCGTGATAGTTTTTGATTTTTCCTATTAGGCTGTCAAATTCCATGATGCATATTCGAAATAGCCTCTTGGAGCTGTGAAAATACTCTCCCCATGTCTCCTGCTTTTTCTTTAGTTATTTTTTTAAGTGTTGTGTTGTGGTATCAGGAGAGAGAGGGTCTTCTGCTGCTGACCCACAGCAACGCTTCAAAGTAGAAGCAGCAGCTGGGGAAGAGGAAGTGCAGCCTGTTGGCCTGAGAGTTCTGTTGTCAAGCATTGAAGAAACCTCTTCATGTCTCTCTGCTCAGCCTGTAGTGCCCCGCCTGCCCTATGTGATGTGTCATTTCCAACTGAATTTAATTTTGTTGAAGTCTTTTATGTAAGTTAGGAAATCTAGTTTTTATTGTAGTTTTAAATCTTTAAGATTTGCATTACAGAAACATAAAGTAAAATACGGTGAGTCTTAGAATATATTTTGTCAACCCAAACACTAGTTTTTGCAGAGAGTACTATGAGACCAAAGCTAATGGCAAGAGATCTTGAAGCATTTCTGTGTTGTAACAGTCGCCACTGGGCAGACAGCTGCCAAATGTCTTGCAATTAATTTGATGCTTACTGGCTTTCATATCCCTTTCCTTTCAGAACCAATGCCCTGAGGCAGAGGAGTTGGTCTTCAGCCATTTTGTGATCTGTAATGACACACAAGAGACACTGCGGTTTGGCCAGGTGGATACTGATGAAAATATTTTGCTGGCTAGTCTCCACAGTCACCAGTACAGCTGGCGTTCTCACAAGTCCCCGCAGGTATGTCAGAAATAGCCCTTCGAATGCAGCAATTGCTAAAGCTGACTGGTGGCTTTATGCATTGATTCCTCGGTTTTCTCTATGGTCTCGACTATCTCTAATGCTCCAGTTCTTTCAGGAGCCACACACTGAGGCTGCATCAGAGAGAAAAGGTAAACAAAGAGTGAGGAAAGCCAGACGTGTTTAGAAGTTACTTGAGGGTAGAACTGGATGTGCACGACCGCTTTCTGTAAAACTGAGCGCTTGTGGAAACTGAAGCTTCTGAAAAAAAGCAAAAGAAGATTGCTTGCCAGGTTTTTATAACTAAGTGACCAGTGTCTGTTTTCTGTGATGTACATTAGAAGTTTGGGGAATTTTTTTAATGAATTGTTCTTACCAGAAGCATCTGTTCACTGAAATTGTTTGCAGAACAGGGTCAAACTGGACAAATCTCTCAACTCAGCATGTGCTTACATTAGAAAAGATTTGAAATTTTAGAAACACCCCACTTATATAGTTTAAATAATGCAGTTTCTGTTTCTTGGGTGTTTTTTTAAGAATAAACACTGAAACTGAAATAGAATATTTTAAAATTATCAACAGGAAATATTTCAATGAAACCATGTTGTTGGTTTTCTTGAGTGGTGCTGAAAATGAACTTTTCATCTTGATTCAAGATAGGGCAAGAATTTAAAAGAAGTGTTTATGAGACAGCAAAGCCATTCTTCTCTCTTTTTAATATATATACCCAGCTCCTGCTGAGTGGGAGACTGGAGACCTATGCCACTCCACTTGCTAAGCAGCAGTTCTGTGCTGAAGAGTTACTAAAATTTTTACAGATCCTAGGAGGAGCGTAGTGGATGGGGGTTCCTAACTCCTCTAGAGCCCTGGAAAATACCAGCCTTAGCATGTGAGAAAGAAGGTGAAATTTGGATGGTATTCTAAACAGGAGCTGTGCCCACTTTCACTGCTGACAAGTTTCAAGTTTCACTGGGAAGCAGAGATGGCAAATTTACTATGTTTTTCGTTCATATGTCGGTTGGTGGATATGCAAAACTACCGAATTTTACATGAATGCAGTAATCTGTGCAGAGCAAATTCAGCCAGAATAAACAGTTGCAGCTGACACTGAAGTCAAGGCGTAAGTTAAGAGGAAGGCAGGCTAATAAAGGACCGTCTCACGCCAGTGACAGAGTTGTTGTTATAAGTGGTGTGCACTGGTGTAGGAGCGCACAGAGGGGGACCTTTGGAGGCTTAGAGACACTGGAGTACTGTATGTCCCTTGCCACCTTTTCAAAAAGGACATATGTTTTCTCATACAAGCAAAACGCCTGTGATGCCCCAGCCCATGGGCGAGCAACCCAAATGGGTGACTATGCTCTGTGCAATTGGGCAAGTGTCAGATTGCGAGACAGGATCCCCACTCGTCAGGTGACAGTACTCGCACCTGGGTTACGATTGACGTAACTCCCTCTGGTTGTGTGAGGGAGAAAGAACAACCAGGCGTGTAGAAAGCTAGCTAAATGTGACCCATGTTTCATAATCAATTATCACTTGCTTTTGTAGCAACCACCAAAAAAATCATTTAAACCTCTTCATAAACACATGGAAAAAGAAGGAAATGCTTAAAGCGATTATAAATAAAACCAGAACTAAGTAAGGCTTTCCTCTTAACAGTTTTTCTTATCCATTTTCTGGTTACTTATATAAAATTATTCAGTTGAGAGAATCCTCTTTTTGACCACCATTCTAGATAGATCTGGTTATGGTGTATTTCTAATAATGGTGTACTTCCAATAATGGTGCAAACTGGAAAGAGTTTTGAAAATGAGGTTTATCTCAAGCAAAGTGAAAAGTAGAAGAGTTAAAATTGCAGCTTGTTACTCATAATTTCTGTCAGTTGCAGCCGAACTGCTGAAGATCACCAGCACAATATATGGCATTAGCCATGCAACACCTGGAGAACTTAAATATTAAAACATTGATCTTTATCTTGTCCTTTCAGTCACAGACTTGAGCTGTGCAAAACATTCTGTTTTCGTGGCCGCTCTGTAAGTTTCTTATTAAATGAAAAATAAAAGTGCAGGATGAAAGGTGGAGAAGTCCAGCAGAGAACCAAATCACACATAAGGGAGCGGGTGAGGTGACAGTAGGAACTTCAGATTCATTTTTCAGATATTCATTCTTCAGCTGAAAGTTGGTGATGTCAAAGGGTTTCCCCATTCTGTTTTGCTCTGATCGGATTCAGATTCACTGAAGAATTGGGCTGATAAACAGTCAGGAGTGTCATGTTGGATTCCCGTGTCCCAGGAGACGGTGAAGCTAACAGCTCACTCCTCCTGACTCAACCACATTGCTGGCCAGCAGGCTCTTCTAGTAGGGGGGCTATACCTCCCTTGTCCCAGCCTTTGGAATAATTTCAAGAATACTTCTGCTCTTTTAATGTTTTTCAACAGCCATCTCTTGCTGGGAAATTTAGACACTAAAAAATAGCACTGAGGTAATTTCACTGAAAACATATGGAAGCACAGGCTTTCCACACACTGTTGAGATAGAAGCAAATTTTCTTTACAAAGGTCGGAGAATCTTGGCATCCATCTATAAGCCTTGTTCATTTGGTTAATGTTAAATACAAATCACTGTAAGTTTAGCATGCTTCAGAAAGGCAGTTCATCTAAACAGTCTAAAGAGCACAATCCTTTGCCATTTTAGATCATACGAAATAAGTTTGTTTGAATATCATTACAAATGTTGTCATGTAAATTTTTTCAGTGATTAATTCAAATCCTTGAAATGAAAATGACGACTCAATTAAGACATCAGGTTGTCCCTATTATGCTATGGCACTTTTCTAATTGTTTCCATGCAAAACTATCTAACAGCTTATTATCCAAAGGTCAGAATAATGCCCAAGCATGGACAAACCCTCCAAGTGTCATATTCATGGAATGCTAGATGACTTCATAGTTATGAAATTATTTCATTTCTCATGATAATTCCCAACTTGCCAAGTTAGTGAATTTTAAGAACTCTGAGAGCAGATTGTAAGATAAATGTGAAATAATCCATACTTCTGGAGTCAGGGACTTCCCTCCAGGCATTAGTTCATACTTGACTTACTTGACTTACTCTTGGGGATAAAATGAGTTAGGACAAGGTCTTAGATACCACATTCTCTTACTGGGAAAGAAAACCAACTTGCACAACTTTGGCTGGCTCATGTTTCTTGTTACACAGGCACTAAGAAGCAGCGGTTGCCATGAAATACTTTATTTAACCTCTGCAAAATGTTTTTTTAGTATGGCAAGGCAGTTCAGTTAAATGAAAATAAATAGTTTTAAAAGGATTGTATTTCTTTCACATTCACATCAATAAAATTATCCGTTTTTCTTTTGCTAATTAAGCATAGTGAAATATGCGGTAATTACCCATTTGAATTATTATATAATGCTTTATTTACATTTAGAATTGGTTTTAATATTAATGAAGCTACTATAGACTGTAATTAAAAATTGTTCAACTTTTTCATGTTACGAAAACAGCTATAGCATACCAAGGATTTGGATTTATCAGGTATTGATGGTGTCCCTCCAACTGTTTGGCTTAACTTAAAGCTCCTTCCTTCCTTCATTTTCTCCCAGCCCGGATCTTCTACATTTCAGGGAACCTAACCTTTCCCTTTTAACTTTCATTCTGATTCCTGCAAGTCTTGCTAGATTGGCTAATATTTCAGTAATAAGTCTGAGGTCCGATGCTCGCTCTTCTACTCTGCTCCATCCCCCATGTTTTCCTCAGATTTCATGAGGTTTTGACCTTCCTTAGGGATAAGATACCCCCAACTATATAGTCCCTTTCAGAGTTGGGGTAAGTCCAAAACTGATGATATTTGAGGCTTTAAGCAATTCTAGCAAAAGTTGCCAGACCTCGTGCGTTCCTTTTGCAGATTTTAATGAAAGTTAGAGGTCTGTTAGATATCATTAAAAGGGAAGAGAAGCTGCATCACTCCTGTGCTCTACAAACAACACTGGCTCCTACGTTATTATTGGATCCAGTCTGCGCTCCTTATCTTGATCTTCAAGTTGCTTTGTGGGATGGGCCCCAGTTATGTCAAAAGTCATGTTTCTCTCCAAGACAGCTGTGTTTTTTAGGAGAAGAACTGGAGCATATGATACATAGGGTGAAACTCTGAAGTTAGAAGAGATCAGATCTTCCTAGCAATTTACTCAGAGTAAAGGAATTCTGTCTTGCAAGACAGTAGGCAGTCAGAGGGTCCCACTAGGGATCACAGCAAATGTAAAAACCAGCTATTCATGTGAGAGTCCCCTGAATGTATTCGGCAGAGATTGTTTGCTTGTGAATAAACAGCAAAAATCTTCTATAACATGCTGGTTGTTACTAGTTATTTTCCCCATGCTCAAACTTCGGCAGTCTCCTCTGAAGAAGCAAAGAATAATGGATCTAAATTCATTGTTTTGCTTTCTATGCAAAACATAATGTTGCATGGGGAAGTCTGCATTTAAAGTAGCAGCTCCCAAACCTTTCTCCAGAGTCTTCTCCCATATAATAACAGCCTTTTTTCACTTTTCACTATCCTTAACTTGAAGCAGCAGGTGTAGTGGGTAAAAATCAGTTCCTATGCTGATTTGGGCAATGACTTCAATGAGAATGTGGCCAAGTTACTGGTTATAAACAAAATAGATTTATTTCTTATCAAAGAAGGTAAATATGCCTGAAACAGCTATGTGCCACTTTATTGCTACTTATATAGAATCTGAGGGAAAATATCTCTATCATTTGCTTTTCTGTTCTTCTGAACATACACTTATAAATTCTTGAATAGATATTAGCAGTGGTTAGTATATTGGTAATACCTTCACTGGAACCCATTTAAAGTTTTTCTTCCCTTATTTTAAATAGTGTGCCTGCAAAGCACAACTTCTGCTAGAATTTTATAAACATAATTTTTAAAGGCAGTTGTAGATTTAGAAGTAGCTTTAAGAACCTCCTCCTTGTTCTCCTAAAAAAAAAGACTGAAGCCAAATTTTAATTTATGTTGCATCTCCAGCAGGATCATAATTCATTGTTATTTATTTCCAAGTCACCATTCTTTCAGGTATTGGGTTATATAAAGTGTAAGATGATATACAGTACTCTGTGGGTTCCAACTTAGAAACTGTGACTTACATATTAGTTATTATTGGGATATTTTCCTGTTCTCTTGTTTAGGGGTGTTACAGATTCTCTGCACAACCTTTTGTACTCTACATAATCCTCCTCAGGTCATTTACAGAACATCATCAGGGAAAAAAAAAAAAAGCTTTATGTTATTTTACACTGTTCAAGTAGTGAGAAATGTATTGTTGCTTTCCTTTGGGGTCCTGCATTCAAAATCAGTGGTTATATTGTATTATATATAATTGACTTTCCAGATAATACCTGGGGCAGATAAGGACTGATGTTACCCATGAATCACATGAACCCTCATAATTTGGTTACTGTTCCTTAACCAAAAGACTCTTCTTTTCCACAGTGTATAGAGCTAGTTAGAACCTGCGACGTTCAGGCCTGCTTTTGCAGGTTGAGTTGAGGCTCGCAACACCTCCAGGAGCTCCTGAGGGTCAGAGTTTATCTGCCAAGTGTTACCTTTTTTTCTACTAGCCAGCGTGGGGGTGATGGAAATTGCTTTCTCCCATGCTCTGTACTAGCCTTCTGTCTTACAAGGGACAATGGTGTAGAACTGGTCAGATCTCCCAGGTCCCATGAGAAAACGAAGCCAAACTGAAATTCAAACTGTTTTGGTGGCTGCTGCAGCTGACAGTGTGCAGAATGAACATTTCATTCACTGTTTTCCCAAATACTAATTGGTTTTATTGTTGTAAGTCCTAATCCTAGTCAGGGGCCACCTTGTATCCTGAAAACACAGCCAAAAAATACCGATCAACCTTCTTTAATTTTTCAATTAAAAACTGCTTTAGCTTCAAGTCTTAGAATTCAGCTGCCATCTCCAGGTCTCCATTTCTTCCATGCTGCTGCATCATCATAGCTTTTATTTTACTATCTCGTATCTTTTAAAATAACCAACTGCTTTCACACCATTAACTAGGTCCTCACTTGATTCCTCCCAGTCTCTCAGACTTGAGAGCAATAACCCTTACTCTTCCCAAAAAGCATTTTCTAGTTTCACTTAGAAGACAGATATAATCTAACTACAGTGAAACCAAGTTAACTTTGGTGGATCTACAAGCAACGCAGAAATCAAATGTGTATCACTAAGCATTTTGAGGGTACAAGCTTTAAATTACTTATACAGCTGGAAAATGCTGCCTTTTCTGGACAGGCTCCATTCTTAGTCTCATTTTTAATCCCCCATTTTAGTCTTCATGCCTTGTCATATGACACTTAGCTTTATTTACTCAGATCGTATCCTTCACTCACACATCTAGCTGAAAACCTAAATAAATTTTGAGGAGTGCATAGAAACATTCTGTGAAGAGACGTGATAAAGAATACAGCTTTTCTAGCCATTTGCTCTAGTAGGAGCAGCTTCATCTTAGTCTGCCTCCCTGAAGGCAATTTCTTTCCCTCTCAAAACAGAAATCCGTAATGGCTCAGAATTACAAATCCAAACCCCAGCAAACTCTAGACAAAACAAAAAACTCTGTGTTATCTGTTGATATGTTTCACTAACAGAAAATGCATAAATCAAATGGTTACACAAATGAGTGCCTATCTTCACATATACAATAGTCAGTCTGTTTTAAATTCTCTCTGAGCTATAAATTGTCACTTATCGCTGGATTATATTTGTTAGAATGCTTTTGAGGTTCACTGAATATTTTTTGTACCTTTTTGCAATGACTTCTCTTTTCTTCTAATATATGTACCATACTTAGCTATATTTGTTGAATTTTTTTTAAGCAGAGTGTCTAACAAATACTTAGAATTTACTTAAAGCTTGATAAATGGGAGTTACATGGCAATTACCATCAATCTGTAGTATTAGGTCAGTTTTATAACATTAGAGCTGTGCCTTCTTGAGTATCTAACACCATCTATTATGATGTTTTCTGCTAAAATAATGTTAACACCTGATTACTTAATTTTCTAAAATTACTTCAATTTTTATTTCCTGCCATATATCTCTGTATCACTTAGTGTCATTTGCTAATTACTTCTAGCCATGTTTTCCAGAATTCTCACATTTAAATAACTGATTCACCCAGAGATCCCTTTGTGTTTTCATGGAATTCAGTTTCTTGGCTCAAAAATAAACTTACGCAGTACTGAATTCTTATATTATTACGTCATTAATAGAAATATATTAGAGATCTTTAAAATAACTTACAAAGGCTGTTTCCTTTGTATGTAGCATTTACCAGTATACAAATAGTATGTTTATAAAATGAGAACTTGCCAATATATGATAATAGCTCTTTTTATTTTTCTTTCTCAACCATGAAGTTAAATGGAGACTAATCGTTGTGCTATAAAGAAAATTAGTAAGGCAGCATTTGGGAGCTAATGACTGCTCAGGGAAAGCTGACAGCATGTTCCTTGGGAACATTCAACTCGTGACCAAAGCTCTTTATACAGGGTGGGAGACATCCTAATGTTGGAGCTACATACAAATACTAATTATCAGTTATGGCATTTATAGGACATCTGTCTTTGGAGCACACTGTATTTTGTGTGCCTTCTAGCTGAGACTGACCACTTAGTACCTTTTCTCATTATTTGGCTGTCATTTCCAGCTACCAGTCTCTCCAAAGTAAACAGTTTTCTTGCTTCTCTTAGTTTTCATATGTGATGAGATTTATTCCCAGCTGCCTCTGTAACAAACTGAAGTGATTCCAGCCACTGCAGTTGGATTTTTTTGTTTTGGTTTGGTTTTTCTTTTCTGTAACTAATACTTAAGAATCAAAGCGACGTGTTTGTTTATGAGTTTGAGTGTCCTAGTGCACAGCTTCCCTCAGTGTATTCTTGAATATAAAGCTGTGCCCACGCATGTGCACATCCAGATGCATGCCCATGTGCGCACTGGCACACATTAGTCTCTGTGCTTCCAGCATAAAACTAATTTGAATCTGAATGCAACAGTCATCACCCTTGCAAATTCAAAAGCCACCCACTGAATGGATGTTATTGTTCTGTGTGTAACTTGTGCTGAGGATACCACAAATTGCAAACAGGCTACTGAGTTGTAATATCTTTGAAAGTTGTTGCGGCGGTTGTTTCTTAAAATAATGAAAAAAACCCGACATCCAGCCATTCACTAAGTCCAACTGGCCAGACCCATGGCCAGTGCTATCTCCTTCTGGAAACAAATCATGGGAGAACATAATATTTACAAGTTTCAATTTTTGCTGGTGTAAATAATCAAACTTTGGGCCTGATCCTGTTCTCAATTACTTAAATTAATTAATGACAGATGTCCAAAATCAGAGTGAAATTCAACCCTCAAGAGAGAATTCCCACAAGGCCTTTATATAACTGTTTTAAAGGACTTAAGTGATGCTTAGGCTCTGTGCTGGCCCTCTGCAAAGAATAAATTTTACCCAGAATGCTTATTGCTTTGATCCCTTATATATAACTCACATTCTTAAGTTTGCACAGCCACAAAAGATCTATACAGAGCTAAATAGCCAGATCTTCAGCTGGCGTAAATTTATGTAACTTCATTGACCTACATGGAACAGTACCAATTTTCACTACTCTGGCTTAAAGAATCTCCATGGGATAGAGGTAAGTGCGTATGGTGGGTAAATGGATGAAAGGCTCTTCAAATGATGAAAGACTATATTGCTCTGGAAGTGATTTAAGTTAAACTGGAAAAAAGCCACTCCTTTTCCGGAATAAATCACACAGGGAGTATAATTATGCAGTTAAATTTCTTCTCATGCAGTCAAGCTTGAACTTGCCACCACATTTGTGTAAGAAATGAAATGTTTCCCATCTCTCAGCAATATGCTAAATTCAACATTTAACACACATATATATGCAAGCTATACAAGTATACGTACAAATAGATTTCCATCCTTCTTTATTTTGAAGGGAAGAGTATTTGTAATTTTCTGTCTTATTCTGAAGACCAAAAACCTGGCCTGGACCTGTGCTCCATATCACCTTGCTGGTAATAAAGAGGGTGATTTCTAGAACAATTTCAAGGGCAGTAAAGAAAATCTCTTATTTCCTGTTTTATGCTCTCTAGTCTACGTAACCTTTTTTTCCTGAACAGTGGTGTGCTGGATTTTTACCATCCTAAATACACTGTTACAGCAGGTAATCTTTAGAAATGCATGATGCAGAGCCACCTTACGGTATTGTTGATTCTTCTGTTTGTATCTGCAATCACAGAATGAGTGGATCATTCAGAGAACTGGTGTGCTTAGCATTGCTGAGTTTTAAAACCAAGAATATTTGTCTGTCATGGGAATTCCTATCCTACTGCAAGGCGCTTTTTTTCCCCCAGTTATGTATTTAAGTAGTAATTGCTTTCTTTCCAGCTGTTACACATCTGTATTGAAGGCTGGGGAAACTGGCGGTGGTCTGAACCATTCAGTGTGGACAATACAGGGGCCTTTATTCGTACTATTCAGTACAAGGGCCGGACAGTAAACTGTTATCTATTCATGAATTAGTCACCTTATTATTTATTCTCTCCTACTGGGATCTTTAAAAAACCAAGTATAACAGTCTTTTGGGGGCATTTTTGGGAGTTTTTACAACTCTCTTCTTCACTTTGGTAAGGATCTTAGCATTTAAAAGCTCAATTACCACCACATATTTTACATGTTCCAGTAAACATCCCTTTGCATGGTTTGTAAGTTCTGACAGTGCTAAGTTACACAACCTCTTGCATGTTTTAAGCTCTTGAGAAGCAGAATTCTTTTTTTTTTTTTTTTAAGAAATTGTTCATCTCTTATTCTGCGTTGTAATTCAGGCCTTTTTATTGTTAAAAGAGAAAGAAGTAATGACCAAATTAACATTTGAAAATGGACTGCTGTGCAGTAACTTTTCACATACTATCTTTGTAAAGAGATCTGTAATAACACTGCAGTCATTCTGCCTGCGTTGGCGGAAGCCAGAGCATGTGGTGGACATAACATGTTCAGCTCATGGATATGGCAGAGCGCCTTATGTTGCGCAACTAAAATACAGCTGATCAGACAAGAACAGTGCCTGGCATCACTGAAAGCCCTGCTGAGATTTTGCTTGGTAGATTGTAGCTATGGTGTGCGCCCTCATTAATGAAAAGCAAATGAAGATGGTTGTAGCAGGGATACACGTGGAACACTGTTCTTTGGTATAGCTTAGAAAAAGTCAGACACATGTTCTGTGATAAACAATTCATGTGTGATGGACAGCAACAACTCTGAGTGTAATTTGGTCATTTCCTAGGTGGGTGCACTTAAATACAGATATATGGCACAGCCATTTAATGGAATTACAAGCTTTAAAACAGCAAACATACTGAAAGGTCTGGATCACTGGATTGTGATGGGAATGTGAGGTGTCAGTAGAAAGCTTTCTTCTGAAGTACATCACTGTGTCTGCTCAGAAAGGGCTCAGCATTCAGACACCATCACAGTACTCTTAAAATCCAACCAGAGCTATGTCAGCTGTGGGCAGTACTGCTGAGTTCAGTAGGAACGAAAGTGGATAATGTTACATGTTTCTTTCAAGCCCGGATACTGCCTTAGCAATATTTCAAGTGTTTTAATGCCTAGGTTTCTATGAAATTGCACATACATTTGGCCAATAAAAATAATGTTTTACCATTCACTGCCTTCAGCAGTGCTTGGGAAAATCTAAAATAGGGAGATTATTCTTGTACAGGTTTTCACTCTATAATTCAATTTTGACCTTTCTTTTTCACAATTGTTTATGTATGAGCTGCATATTTTTGTGTGTTTTAGATCCTAATCTGTGGAAGACAGACAGTCTGTAGTTACCTTTCCGAAAGTATTGAACTGAAAGTGGTTCAGCATTACATTAGTCAGGATGGACAGGCCGTTGTTAAAGAACACGTCAACTGCCTTGCAGCCAAGCAGAAGTTGCCTTCATATGTCCTAGAAGACAATGAGCTCACTGAGCTGAGTGTGAAAGCTACAGGAGATGAAGACTGGTCCCGAGACGTATGTCTAAGTTCTAAACATACAGAACACAGCACTGTCATTCAGGTACAACTAGAAATAGGCATATGGAATATAGCATAAAAAATGTCTGAGAGAACTGGGGACTTTGCGTTTAGACTTCTAATTGATATGATGAAATATTGAACATTATCATCCTGAAATAATTTTAGTGTAATGCTGCTGACCTCTCTGCATACAGGTACCATCTTCAAAGAGTTCAATTACATATGTGTGGTGCACAATTTTGACTTTAGAGCCCAACTGTCATGTGCAGCAACGATTAGTAAGTACATTTAATGTCTCTGAAATCTAAATGTTTATGCCTTGCATGTCATATAATAAATTAAGGGCAGAATGACCCACTTTAAAGATTTATTAATAGCTTGTTTCAACGGTTGTAATACTGGAATAAAACTAGCCTTAAAGTGGCATATTCTTTTCTTTTTGTAGATTGTTTTCAGCCCTTTTTTCATTGTAAGGAGCCATCTTCCAGACCCAATTATCATACATTTAGAGAAAAGAAGTCTGGGACTGAATGAAATGCAAGTGATTCCAGGGAAAGGACAGGAGAAAGCACTGCAAAATATAGAACCTGATCTTACACACCACCTGACATTTCAAGCCAGGTAAAATACTCACTTTCCTTGAAAATGGTTCATTTGTACGGAAAAGAAGGAATAATTTACACTTCAATTTCTGGTGCATTTTTTCCAAGACAATGGCATATGCAGAGGAGATACAACAGAACAAGCATATGTGGCCTGAAATGATATGATAGGAAATATTAAATTTGGTATAACTGTCCTAAGCACATTGGCATTTGCTTGCTTAAGCAGTCCACATTTTTGTGTTTTGAAAAATAAATTCATAAATGACCTGGAAATGTTTTTTGAGAATACTGAAGAGTTTCTAAGGTCTCGGACACAAAGACCATTGCAGTGTCATAACAAATTCATGCATGTCAGTTAAAGCTCAGGAACTTGTTAGACATCGTAACTTGATTCATCCATGATTACCTTGAGAGTGTTCCTACGGCAGAGTACGCTTAGAAGGCTTCATTAAAGAAAATGTTAGTGCTACTAATGCTTGATCTTGTTGTGTAAGTGACTGAATCTGTTTTCAATGACAGGGAGGAAGATGATCCATCAGAGTGCGCAGTCCCTATCTCAACCACGCTAATTAAACAGATAGCGACTAAATCCCATCCAGGTGGCAATGTCAACCAAATACTGTCCGAGTTCTATGGCACTGCTAATCCTCCCCAGCCTGCATGGCCATATAATAGGAAGGATTCAGACAGGTAATTCTTTGCTAAACCTTCTTCATGGTTGTTGCATGGCCTTTTCAAATAAACTGAAATCACGTTCAAGAAGACTGTATGTGATCAACGTTGAATATGTTTTCAGTAATTACATGATTCCTGTATGTAAGCTGCAGAATCTGTTGCAGGTGGGGAAAAAAGTGAGGTCAGCCTAGGGGCTGCCCTTGATTACACTGAGAAGATTGCATCAGCAAGGATTAAAAAAATTGAACCAAAAAAAATGCACCTTCTTTAGCTCTAGAGGCCGTTGTTTATTCAGTAGCTGTGTGTTTCAGTATAGAAACAGGGAGTTGCTGTAGGAGGAATTGCTGAAAAAAAAAATGGAAAAGTGATTTTATGACTACAAAAGTCATGGGTTTAGTTCCGAAGGATAGTGGTAATTTTGTTAAGGTGTTTCTTCAATTGACCAAATTTAGGTTGAGCTTATGAAGTTAAAAATATGTCTTTATAGCCTACATGTAGCTAGATCTGTCCGACAGCATCTCAGTATGTTCCAGAATGATAAGGTAAGAGGAGATTGTTTTTCTATTTCAAATCCAGAAAAGCCTTGCAAATTTCTGAAAATGACAGCTTATCATTTGTAATCTTGAATTCATTATTCCTTTGACTTTCTCTTTTTGTTTATTTGTTTTTGAACAGCAATGAACAACTCTCCCAATGGGATAGCCCAATGCGGGTAAAGCTGTCAGTGTGGAAACCGTGTGTTAAAACTCTGCTGATAGAACTCCTGCCCTGGGCTTTGCTTATCAATCAGTCCAAGTGGGACCTCTGGCTGTTTGAAGGAGAGAAGATCATTCTTCAAGTACCTACTGGGAAAGTAATTATACCTCCCAACTTTGAGGTAACTTTGCTATTCACGTTAACAGGCACAGTTCTGCTAAACATTCTGATTCTGAAGAACGGTTATTAATCCAGATGATTCCCACTTTCCAGTCACTGTGTCTATTAGTCATATGATGAGGAGCAGAAATAACAATAGAAATTTGCCACGCTGACTGAGCCACCGAGTGGGTAGCATGACATACTTGATAGCAATGTCTGAAGAACAACATGTCTTAAAGATGCATAGTTAAAAATTGTCTGTAAGACACTGTAGGAAGGAGACCTGCATGCCATCTGATTCAGCAGCCTTCTCTCCTTCCTCCCAATTCAGCCAATGAATCCGCAACATGGACATAATGTAGCAGCCCAAGTAAATTGCTATAAAGGCCAAATACAGACTTTGGCCCGTGCTCTGCCGACCTATCACTTGGGAAGTGTGTTGACCACAGTAGCAAAGCTGACAGCCTGGAAGGAATGTTTGGTTTGGGAGTGTTTTAGGTCAAGTTGTTTCATAGCTCGTGTGCTACCAAGAAAGGTTTGATAAATGAGATATGGTGAATTACGAACAAGGAAGATTCTTTAGGATGCCTGCCTTCCTTAATTCAGAGCTTTGTGTAATGGATCTTCTCACACACCTTAGCTTGGCCATGCACATGCTTTTTTATTACAACCCCAATATTCTCTATTTGTGAAAGAATTAAAATAATTTGATACAGGAGCTTGTCAATTCCAATTGGACAATCTGATACTTCCTGTTCATTTTGCCATCTTTTTTCCCCCCATGTATGTCTGTTAATAAACAAAAGGTCTGCCTATTAACATGTCTCAGTGAGACTGGTCTTGATTCCACCGTGAGGGTCAGTCCCATATCTGCATTGTGATTTCATGTATCCTTGTACCACATAGAAAGTATCAGAGGGAGAAAGGGAGGAAATGAGATTGACTTCATACTGGAAACTATGCTTAACTCTAGTAGAAGTGTATCAGAACTGTCAACAAGTGATAATCAGTCATTTTTCACTTGCAGGAAGCTTTTCAGGTTGGAATATACTGGGCAAACACTAATACTGTGCACAAATCAGTGGCAATTAAACTGGTTCATAATGTGACGTCCCCGAAATGGAAGGATGCCGATAATGGGGAAGTAGTAACATTGGATGAAGAAGGTTTTGTTGAAGCTGAAATAAAACTTGGTGCTTTCCCAGGTCATCAAAAGGTTAGAAGAAAATTATCATGATTTATAACTTTATCATTTAAAAAGAAAGTCATATAGCAGATGAAAACAATCAAATGTATGCAGTGTGAAAGCTCCTCCCTAATTATGTTAATACGTGTAAAACATAATGAGAGTGTAAACAATATATGAAGTATAATTTAAAGAATTAGATTGCCAAAAACATTCTGCTCAACTCATCAAGATAATACAATATCTGCTGGAAAAAGAATTAATGAATTCTCAGTCTTGTTTGGAAAACATTGACAGATGCAACTTCAAAAGTATGTGATGTTAACTTCATAACTCCAGTTATGAAGTGCATGAATACAGGCAGGATTTCCACAGTTAAAAAGAAAATGGCAGTTCTGTCACTCTGTTCAATACCTTTTGTGGTTTTGTGTGTGACCTCATCATAGTTTTTATTATTTTACAGTTGTGTCAATTCTGCATTTCTTCGATGGTTCGACAAGGTATACAAATTCTACAGATAGAAGATAAGACAACATTAATCAATGATACATCATATCAAATCTATTATAGGCCACAGCTTTCTATTTCCAAACCCCACTCAGGAGAAGAGGTACAGCACTGTGGAAACTGTTTTTGTTTGTCATCTGCGATACATGGGTGTTTAGATTTGTATGGTCTCAACTGCATATAGCAGAGCTTGAACAGAAATCCTTAGACATAATAATGATAAAGTATTTTACATCATCTTAATTTAAAATACAGAATCCTGGGTAAATTCAACTCCAATAATTAACTGTGATCAGAAATCTGTGCAAAGCAGGAGATTCTTGCACATTGCAGAATTAGTTCTGCCTGTTCTCCATCTGTTCAGGCACTAATGGCCATTTCTATAAAATAGGCAGCGTAATCCGTAGTAGCTGTTGAAATTGTTCTCAGAATTTTTACTGAGTTCGCGTGTAAAAGAGGTATATTGGCCTGGCAGGCTGAAAACTTTTTGTTATCCTTTTGGGAAGATTCCAGTTATCTGAACAAAGCTGCAGAACTAGAGACGTGCCCGAAGTTTATGTATTTCAGCGAACTGCATCAAATCATGCATATTGGTTTTCTAATAATCACATAGTATATTTAAGAACTAGCTTACAGGAACCAAAACGTATGCATGGTCAATATATTTTAATCAACCATTTATACATATTTATTGAAGATTACATTTATAGTAAAATATGTGGAAAGAATTCTCAGGGTCAAACTTGCTAGAGGAGTTGGCAGATAAACAAATTTTTCAAGTTCCCTATTTCTGTATTCTTTTCCTTCTGCATTAGTTTTCTTCACATCGGTATCTGCGTTTGTGCATTGCGAATTTTGTGGCAGTCTAATGGGATGGTGAATTGGAAGAATGTTGAGGCTAAAATCCATTCTTAGTTTTTTGTCTACAAATGGATTTTCTTCTCACAGTTATGTTACAGTCATGTAACTGTTGCTTTTGGTAAAGTTATGTTGTGCAACTGAGAGTGGACTGTAGATAACTGAGCTCAGTTAACTGCATAAGTATACCTGAAGACAGAATCTGGCCGAATAGCTTTTAATGCAATGGACTTAGTGCGACCTTTAGCTAGTTGTGGTCAATTGGCTACTTGAGACTGTTCTGTGCAAGGTCAACATGAATAAACTTCCTGTTAGGAGCCAGCATGTCGTGCTACCGCCATCTTTTTTCTTTCCAGGACTTCCACTCATCGGACAGTACGGTGTTCAGCATCAGTCCAGCTGGGGCACCACCCAGCAAGACGCTGAGCGCTGTGCCCTGCTGGGACCTGATGTCGGACACCAGTCCCTTAACTTCAGGGCCACCTCTTAGTGAAAAACGCATACAGCTGAGTTTCAGTCCAGGCGGCTGCACTGGGAGTTGTGAGCTGTGGAGCCTACCAGCTGTCATTAAACAGGAGTTTCCTAGACAGAGCGTGGCGGTGCCCACAGGGGTTTGTAGTGAAAGTGGATTTTGTACCAGGTACTGTATACTGAACAGTCATGAATAATGAACTTTGCTTGTTGCTATAAAGCCTCAGCTAGTAACAAACCATAAGAGATTAATGCAAAAGTCAGAGTAACACGTGCCCCCTGTATGTAAAGGCAAGTCTTACTTCAATTTAAAAATTGTTAAGTTTTGATGGTTTTGATGCTTTTATTGTAACTGGTTTAATGTTATGGCCATGTACAAGCTGTACAGTTTTTATAATGTATGGGCTGCTATTTTTTTACATGCATACAAAATAAGAGCATGAAAAGTTTATATTCAAGGTTATGGTCTCTTAATTTCTGGGTAACAATTTAAGAGTTCAAGGACAGCGTGAAATAATACAATACAAAAATTTAGGTTTTGTTTATAAAAGGTAAAAATATATTTTAGTAATAATAATAAGAGGATAAACAGGAAAAGCAAAAAAGGGATGAAACTATTTTGAGACTACAACAAGGAAAGATTTCCAAGTTTTAAAGCTTGAAATGTCCAAATGTGCATTCCACTTACAAACAAATGCATCCAGCTAGTTAAAAATAACAGTCCAATGACTTGTCAGATGCCCAGCTTTAATTCTCAGACCTGATATCTGAATCTATTCATGCTTATGCTGGTATAAACAAGCAACAATCTGCTGAAATTAGAGAAGCTACATCAGTATATATTACCAGCCATATGATCTTTCTCTTGCCTGAAGTGCTTGATATCATTCAAACCCTCATACAGTTCCTCTGCAGAGTCTAAGAGGTTATATTGTGGATACTAAAGATTCTCACACAGACTTCAGATGAAAAAAACCTTAAAATGCGAAGAACAAGGAAAGGATTCCTTATAATTCTGAGACAGGCATGGAGGATCTCATGTTCCTAATCAAATTTTCAGACTGGATTTTTAAAATCCCCATGAAGTGAAGTTTTTTAGAAATAGCCAATAAATTTGCACAAGAAAAAAAAGAATTTGTGTTTATGTATGAAGACATTTCATGTAGCTAATGAGTAGAACTAAATTAGTTTATTTTCATTTTGGAAATTTATGTAGTGATGATCCATAACACTAACATTTGAAAGGGCGATAGCATTGTGGATCATTCCAGGGGAGCAGTCAGTTACAAATTTATGTGTTTGTTAAAAATATCTTTCATGTGTATCAGAGAAGTATGCGTGCAAATTCTTCTGGAAAATTTTAAAGATTTATGTTGAAAATTTGGGCCTACAATCTCATGTTTTTAATTTAATATAAATCTCTGCTGGCTAGGGCTCTCATCTTGCAAACACACGTGCTGAATTTAACTCATGAGTAGTCTCTATGAAGTGATTTCTTCTCTAACGTTGTTTTTCGTGCTATTTCCACGTGTTCTTCTGTTTAAATATAATTCTCAGAGATATGTACTTGCCTAAATGTATATAAATATCTGTGGAATTGGAGCTCGATCATAAAGAATCTTACAGATGCTGGTTTCGAATGTTTTTAATTGTCCGGAGTAATAATATGTAAAGATTTCATCCAAATCATGCATAATCAAATATATCTGCTTCTGTTTTAGAGCTATAGCACTGACTTACCAAGAGCATCTTGGCGTGACGTACCTAACACTTACAGAAGATCCTAGTCCTCGTATAATTATCCACAATAGGTGCTCCATTCCATTGCTTGTAAAAGAGAACTTCAAAGGTAGGCACTATGCAGTAATTAGAAACAGTGCACTGTTGTAGTATAAATTATTTTACTGTATCTCCAATACAAAGTTGAGTTCAGTATGTGTTTTGGTTACAACAAGAACTTGACACCCTCGTAAAGGTCTATCTCAAAGTGAGAGACTCTGGAAGATACTGAAGCCTGGAAGCTAGTGGAGCTAATCATGAGGTCAGGAGTATGAACTCACATGGCTCCAGGCTTTTGGGTCTCCCTGGTTCCAGCTGTCAAGGTGACTTGGCTGTAGGAAGCTAGTAGGCAGTGGAGTTTTGTTGACATCAGTTCAATCCCATGGAACATTTAAATCTCCTCAGATTTGCAAATGTAACACAAAACATATTGCCAAAATTCCAGTTACAGTATGTTAATGTAATGATCAGTGGAACATTATTTGTGTACCTCTTAACGACATAAAAAAGAAAAGGAAAAAAACCCGAACACATAAAATTCCAACCAATAGAAAAGTAATGTTTTTATTTATTAGTAATATTTCAGACAAAATTCCTCATTTGTGTAAGCATAGGTAGTTTTGATTTAATACAGGTTTTAGAAAGCCCTAATCTTGTATATTTTATAAAATTTCAGATACACCAAAGTTTGAAGTTTATTGTAGAAAGATTCCAGCTGAATGTTCAGTTCATCATGAACTTTACCATCAAGTCTCCAGCTATCCAGATTGTAAAACAAGAGATTTGTTGCCCAGCATTCTTCTGAAAGTGATGTCGTCCGATGAATTAGTAAATGAATGGAGTGATTTTGTGGACATCAACAATCAAGGAACACAAGTAAATTGTTATAAACTATTTCCTAGTTCACAGCATAAGTGGTTGTCTTCCTGACCTGCACAGTATATTGTTCCTCTGCAATAAGCATATCCTTTTGGTTGGTTTGGGGTTTTTTTATTTAAGTCTTAGGAGCTCTTCTTCCTAAGTCCCTTCCTGTGGAAGTTTTAGAATACAGACTACCTTCTTCAATGGCTGTTTTTAAAAATAGCTAGATCAAAATTACAGGCTTTCTAGTGCTGAATTTTATTACTTCTTTTTAATCAACCTGGTGTTCCCTGGAAAAATCAGTCCTGAAAATTTCTGGCCCTGTAAGCAAAGAATCCCACAGGATCTAGGAAAATCCTTCTATTTGGTAACTTAATTATCACAGGATTTTTATCTTTACATCTTGTAGGAATCATCACTGTCATTCTCCCTCTGTGTCTTCATAGAAGGCTACACATGTCATTCTAAAACACGACAAAAAACCCTTTTCTTTCCTTCTGTTATTTTTCTCCTGTTCTGAGGTAAATGAAAACTTCCTTGACTGGAGTAATTCTTTTTGATGGGAATTTTTTCCATCTTTGAAGTCATTAGTTTACATGGAATCAACATAAACTGCTTGGCTCTTTGAAAGAAATACTAGTTTCAGATGTTTTCCCTGGGGACCAATCACAAAATGCTCTTGATTATTGAGTGTTATGTTATATAGCAAGTAGTTCAGTTTCATTCAGCAAGCCAGTCAAGCAATGCAAGGTTTCAGATTTCAGTCATTAATGTTATGCCAGACCAGGGTTCTTTATAAGTATCTGGCTCCTAGAAGGAATTAGATGCTAAGACAACATTTGGGGATCATTGTCTACTTGAAGAACTCTTCAAATAAAAAGTGTAGCCTTCTGTTATTGAAGTTCTAGGGTTTACATGTAGAGAATTTCCCCAGGATTTCTCAGTCAGTCTTTCTCTTAGAAAACTATAAATACAAGTAAATAAGGAATATGCTAATAGCTTCACATACAACTCAGTTTAGATTGTGAAATAACTGGGTTTTAGAGGATCTTAAGTAATTTGTACTCTTTCTACCTAGTCACAGATAGGTGGTACTTATTCTATTAGAAAGAAAATTGTATTAATTTTACTAAAATTAAGCTATTTATCTTTATCATCAGAATCATCTGAAATTGGAATTAAAATGACCAATCTTTAGGATCAACAAGGGTTTTTTAGAATAATGAGGGTGTATTGAAAATTGAATAAATGTCCTTTTTTCTCCAATTCCATCATGCAGGATTGCGAATCTCTTTTAGATAAACCAAGGATTAAAACTGATGTATCGAAATTAGAAATTCTCTTATATGTAATTCTCAGAAGAATAAGACATAATTAAATTTTGTTCATCAAATTATCTGTACAAGGTTATCATAAATAGTGTAACAAGAATCAGTTTAAGTGCTGATTCTACTATACTTCCGAGTGCTTTTCCTTCTGGTGACTTGTTGACAGCAGTACAGATTCTTCAAGACAAACAACTGTTTATTTTACCTGTGCTAGCCCATTATCTTTGAGTTTTCCCTTGAGTTTGCTTTCCTTTAAATTATAGCTTCTGTCATTACAATCTAGTAAACAATTGTGTTGATAGTAGCCCGACAAGAAAACAGAAGCCAGCTTGCTCTAACAAGGGCTGCTGTGAGTTTTCCAAACGTAAAAAGACCTTGATCTTTTATATTCTGGAAAAACACAAAACTTGCACAGAAATATTGCAGAATTAAGCTCCAAAAACAATACATCATTTCTTTAAGTAGAACATTTATTCCTAAGGACAACTTCTTCAGAATGAAAGTTTGCACATCTGTAAGCAAGACACAAACCTGTTGTCAAGTTCCCATTTTCCTGCCATTTCAGACATTTTACGCTTTCCAATAGACTTTTGCCATTTCTTTGTGGCAGCACCTTGCTTGTGAAGGTGTTCTCACCAAACCAGTTTAGATGGCTTAAAAATGTTTTAAGTGTTGAGTTGTTAAGCAAGTCTTCACGAATCCAAAATGTTACTTATTTTTTCATCTTCATGTGTTTTGCATCATGCTATCAGCCATTCATCTAACCAGCTCTGAGCTAGGGCATAGCAACATAATGTTTATTTAGGGTTTTTTTTCCAGAGGAGAAGGAGGGATTTTGCAGAGCTCCAGGAATATGCCTTTCTCCTTAATTCAAAATCACAAATTAAAATTTCCTATTTATTCTTTTTTCATATAACCTCCACCCTCCCCAGCACGTCTTGCTTATTTCTGGAGAAGTTGTTTCTTATTAAAATGTATTCAGTTATACAGTTAAAGGATGAGGTACAAATTTCATCTTGCTGTACAACTGAAATAAAGTATCAGAGCTGTTATTTTCTGAAGTATTGAAATCTGTTTCTGTTTTTCCTGAACAGTATCACGATTCAAGTAAAAGATCTTGACCAGAAGGCATTAATAGGATTAATTCAAATTATGATGTTGAAAATAGTAATTTCAGTAGCATTCCATACGTTTCTAACTCTCTCCACTAGATTGTGTTCTTAACTGGCTTTGGCTATGTTTATGTGGACATTGCCCATCAGTGTGGAACAACAGTCATAACGTTGGCCCCAGAAGGAAGAGCAGGACCCGTCGAGATCAACCTCAACAGGTACATAAAGCACATAAAAGATGATAAAAAGCACTGCCAAACAGTGCTGAAAGGTCATTTGGCTTTCTAAGCGTTAGCTGACTTACGAACTTTGGCTTAACTGTTTGTTTTGTTTAATACTGCTGCATGCTCTGTGGCATATGTTTAGACCATATGTTATGCTTTGTATATCACAGTTAAAAAAGGACAATCTAACATCAAAAGTCATGTCACTTTAGGGTAAACACTAGATGTCTGATCCGAAAAGAAGTCCTGAATTGTTCATTAAAAAAAGACATCTTCCATCATAATTAATTTTGAGTGTGTTCATCAGTTTTAAATGTATCTAGCTAGGTCCTGCCATCTGTAATCATACAAGCTCCCACTAAAATTGGTAGGAAGCTTGATGTGCAAGGGCTGTAGAAATAGTTTTACAGTCAGTAATTATCTGTACTTGATTATAACACTCTTCTTTAGAAGA
>NW_008824676.1:3173355-3181023 GCF_000699105.1 Pygoscelis adeliae
TACACACCACACCTGGTCCTTAGCTCCATTCAAGTGCAATTATAACACTACCTATTTCCAAGATGCAGAATGCCTGGCCTCCAGCAATGCTGCTACAATTAGAGTGGAATTTGTTGTACTGTTTTTATTTGTGCTGTAATTAAGTATTAATCCCCAAGAAACTGGTCATCAGCAGTACATAATAGCCCACTTGCTAGTTAAACTTGGCAATGAGCAGTTAACACTGGAGGGGGGGAGGCCCTCAATCCCATCGGTATAAAAATGCTGTGGTGCTTTCATTGGAAGGCATTCACTGCATGTGATGTGAAATGAATTATCCATAATAGTAACTTTCAGTAGTGGCTCCCAGAAAATATTTTAACAGCTGAGGCTGTATGTGAATTATCAGAAAATTGTATTTGTTGTCTGCTTTAATATCTGGCTCTGTTGCAAATCCAATAGGGAATTACTGTGTATACAGAGATGTTCCTGTCCAAACTATCCTGTTGATTGATAAGAAAGAAAGAGAAACCTGGCATAGATGTGTAATATTCGATTTCTTAGAAGACCTCCTGGGTGGCACCCACTGTGGTGATTAAGGCTGCCAGATCCCATTAACATTAACGGTACTTGTACAATGAGTTTCCCATGTATTATAGAGAACGTCTCTCCTGATAGCGTTTTGAGAAAGCAAGATGCCAGGTGAACTCAAAATACATGAAGTAACAGAACTGCTTTTCCCTCCTGTGTAGAAGTCAAGAGCAGACCCTGTCACTGAAAATGTTCATCAGTCAGTTAAGTCTTGCTGCGTTTGATGATATTACAAACCACAAAGTGTCATCTGAACTTCTGCGTCTCACAGCAGACAATGTTTTCCTCCACATGGCCCCAGCCACCAACTACTTGAGACCCCTGTCGCAGGAGTTCCAGCGGGACGCTGTGGAAGGCCTCCCACAATTTCATTGTCTCCAAGTGTATTGTGAAGACTTGCAACTGGACAATCAGTTGTACAGCAAATCCAATTTCCATTTTGCAGTCCTGCTGTGCCAAGGAGAGAAAAATGAGACGATGCAGTGGTCCAGAGTGAACAACCTCATTGTTTGTAACAAAGATTTGGAAAGCTATAAGGAAAACTGCTTTATAAAACTCTGCATTGCTTTTTCCAAGGAAGAGAATTTCGTGTTTCACATGAATGACCTCAGCTTTGAGCTCAAACCAGCTAGGCTGTATGTGGAAGACACCTTTGTTTACTACATTAAGACTTTGTTTGATACATATCTTCCAGAAAACAAAACCGCTTGTCAGTCTGTGAATACTTCAGATACTACGCTGATACTGCCTGAACAAGTGAGAGAGCATGCAAGAGCTTTAGTCAAGCCAGTGAAGTTAAGAAAATTAACAATACAACCTGTTAATCTCCTTGTCAGTATTCATGCTTCATTGAAACTGTATATAGCGTCAGATCACACCCCTCTCTCCTTCTCTGTGTTTGAGCGAGGACCCATCTTCACCACTGCCAGGCAACTTGTCCATGCCTTGGCCATGCATTATGCTGCTGGAGCACTTTTCAGAGCAGGTCAGTACTTTTCCATAACATGTAACATTTTCATTAGGTACCAGGATTCTGTGATTGTCTCTCAAGCTGAATAACCTAGATGGTAGCCATACAATTATTGTTTTCTTCAAACACTGTTTGATAATTATATTTTCAGACACCTTTCATGTCCTGCCATACAACAGAAGGGAAATAAAATGGCTGAGCAGACACTAGTGAAGATTTGTAAAGTTGTGCTAAACATTAGCCAGCCGCCTGCAGGCTTTATGAAACCCTGAACACAGCATAAAAATGTATTCTAGCTGGCTTAGATTTTGTCATTTTATATTATAGCACTAGTCAGAATCAACCCGCATTCCTCACATAAACTCCCCAAAACTGCATTTAATCAAATTATTCAGCATGTTGCTCTGCATTCAGAAGTAAATTATAGCCCTGAATGTTGTTTTGTTGTTAAAACTCCTTTTGGCTGCAGTTTATGATTAGGAATCTGTCTTTCTTCATACAGCCTTCATGCTAAACTGGCACACAGATGTTTGTTGTCCTTTGATCCAAGAACTATGAAGTTTGCTGTTACTAACTTTTTTCCATATAGGATCAATAGTGAGCAATTAGTCTATTAGGTTAGCAGGTACATTCTGTTTCCCATAAATATTAATTTAGAAATAATGAAATTTGGTCTCTACTGTGTCTTAGTGTGGAACGGAATTTGTACCTGAGACAGGAGGAAGCTCCTCCATGATCCCACACAAGTAAAGTACTCCACACTGAAACGTGGGATTTATTTTCCTGCAATACTAATGGTCAGATTTTCTGAAATCCTGATGCTTCCATTTGTGCTGCACACATAGCTGCAACCTGATTTCTGTGCACAGTTTCCAAAATTGTACACATGCATTTCAGGTATTTATAAACAGAGAGATGCTGATGTGGTCTCTCACTGTATGCATACGTGACTTGCATAGCTGATTATGGCAACTGTGTACACAATTGTGCACCAGAACATTGTGCATCGATTCATTATTTTCTTGCATTATTTTGCTTGCAAAATTTGCAGGTTTTTCTTTTTACTACTTGTTTGGATTTGTTTTACAGTCAAATCCCATAGTACAAAAGGGGAGATCTAGTTTCTTGCTAATTAAGAGTGAAACTGTGGCCAAATATGGTCCACAGTGTGAACGTTTCTCCCCACAACTGGCTAGGAGTGGTGATACAAGTGGTGATAGACTGCAGCAGGAAATTGGGGTTATACTGGCTTTTCATCCTCAACGTCCCAGGTGAGGCACATATGCTAGTGATGGATTCCTGAGCCTGGTCTTGGTCTTTCCTCCTGTGCTACCCTTGCAGCGTGCAGCAGTGCACAGGCCACCCCTTGCTCTGGGCTCATGATGTAGCTGAAATCAAGCAGGTTTAAATATTAAGAAATAAGGTTTGCTTCAGTGGAACTTCTCTTCAGGAAAATACATAAGCATATGTTTAGTTACTACTTAAATCCCTCTCAAAGCACTAAAACTAAAATGTATTTTTGAAAGTGGTTACCATGATTAAAATGGTGAATTGTGTTGATTAATGTTTGCTTGGGCAAAGAAGATGCTTTATTTTGAAGAGTTTGTGACACTTGTCAAAAGGCTGACTGTGTCAACAAAGTTAAAAAGGAGGAAAAAATCGAGCAAAAAGCTTTATATGGTCTGCAAACCATGAGTCCTCTCCTCACCATCACGTGAGTTACACTTCTTGGATTGGTCTCTTATGGAAGAGGACCTGACTTTCCTGCATTTTAACCACGTTAATCTGCAAAACGAGGGATTGTTTGACCCTGCTTCTGCTCACCACTGCCCCATGCATAGATCAGTGTAGCATCTGCACAAACAGCATTTCCATACAGCTATGCCTTATGCTCCAAGCAGGATATAGTCTCATTTTGCCCTTAGTGTGTGCAAGACCATTGCTGCGCAGTGGGAGGGGGCAGGATTTGCCCCAAAGCCTGCTAAAGGGAGCGTATCAGCCTGCCCCATATGTTGCAAAGGAGCAGCCAGAATCCATGTCTCGTAAGCAATGAATGGGGCTGGAGAGGTCTGCTCAAATACGCTGATTAGCATTGCTTGTCTCTAATTAGCAAAACTTGCAATGGAAATCTCCCATCCTTTTCTAATTAAGTTGGCTTCTATTTAAAAGTTAATAAAATTCTATTTAAAAATATTACTGGTATTAGCCAGATCTAACTCTATAGTTGCCTATAAAGAAAATGCAGTGGCTCTCTGCTAGTATAGTCATAATCAGTGGATATAATTCCTAAGCATACTTTGGGAAATGGTAACCTGACATGATACTATATTTCTGCAAAGTAAAATGCAGCACAGAGCTTGTGAATTGAGGGATTATTCCTGATTCATCATTTTCCTGTTCCCAACTTACTCCCACGCCTTCCTCCTTGGGTTGAGTGGTCCATGCCAGCAGTGAGGAGCCATTAGTTTTGCTCTGAGCATTGGACAAGGAGGGTCACCCTTGCTGCAGGTTGCACGTTCCTCCCGTGCGCTCTCCATGGGTGAGCATGCTCCTTCCAGAGCTTCCCAAAACTGACAGCCCACAGGCCAGGCCAGACTGCAACAGCCCATCCCCGGGATACCAGGCAACCCCTCAGCTTTGTGTTTAACTGGTTTCATTCCTGGTTTTAATCTGGTTTTCATTCCTGAACACGCTGGCTGGCCAAACAGGTGAGTGAGTGGAGTTGGAGTCTCTCGTGTCCCAGCCTGGTGGTGCCTGCAGGGCAGAAAGGCATTAATCCGCGGTGTCGTGCAGCCCCTTTCCGTCACCTCATGTCATCCCATCACTGCCTCAGGACAAGGAATGCCAAGGACATTTGGAAAAAACAAAAAAAAAAGGCTGTTTGCAAGGGATTATTGCAACATTATTTATCAGAAAAAGCAGAGAGAGCATCTCTTCCATCTGTACACACCTCCCCGCCCCTCCAGCTTTTCATCACTTCACACAGTGGCAAGGATAATTTGTTAAAAATACTACAGTGAGAGGGTCACAGGCCCAGCCTGGAGCACTGGCTTCCCCTGGTCCCCGGCAGGGAAGGACTGCCAGGGGGACGCTCCTCTCCAGGGCAGGCACCGCAGGACCACAGCGCTCATTGCCACTCTGCTCATCGCGTTGCCAGCAGTACTTGTTTTTTGTTTTCATAGTCCATCCCACCCTCTCCCTTATGTCCACTGTGGTTCCTGCTTTTTATACTACATGAACTGGAGTTCTCAACCTGCCAGGGCTGAAATGTGGGACAGATTCAACAAGAATAATAGATTTTCCAGGAGCTTACAATGATAGTATGAGATTAATTCATTTCATATGAGTAACATTTTCTCTTCTGTTCAGTTTCATGATTCAGCCTTCCACAGGAGTGACTGGGAGGGGTTACTAGAAAACAAGAAAAGCATCTGGATAGCAGGAGTTTGCAGTGATGAGATGGGAATGAGGAGGGCAGCGCAGATCAAGGGCCCTTGACAGGAGAGCAGGAGGCCAATCTGTCCATCTTTCAGTCTCCTGGCCCTGCCGCGACTTGTGTCACTCTGACAGTGCCAGTTGAAATTCATGGTACCGGGGCTCAAAGACCAAGCAGTTCCCATTTAATGTTTATTGCCATTTCTGAATCGCTCTCTCTGGGCTGCTGAAAAAAAGTTATGCAGCACTATTTCCCTAATAAATCTGCTGCCAACCAGCCTGAGAAAGACAAGACCTGCAAACAGCTTTCCAGCAACAGATTGCTGTGCGCTCGGCCATCCAGCAAGCTGCTGGCAACCCTGCGTTTATATAGGAAACCAGATCTGCAGATACCTCTCCTGGGATATGCATAAGGAATACTCCCCTATGAGTAACCTAATCAGCATGTAGATGTCATTGCTGTTTACACAACTGTACTGAGCAAAAGACATTTATCTGGCTTTCACTGCACTCTGAAAGAAAATGATCAGCTTAGAAAGGTTGGGGTGGATTTAAAATAACTTCTTAAGCACTTGTCAAAAATCTGCATCCCCTTTCCTAACACTCCATCAGGCAATTGACCTCCACACTCCGGTAAAGCAGTACATTGTATCAGTGTAAACTCCCTGTCACAATTCTATCACATAAGGATGTGAAATCACAACGCTGCCTTATAGCGTCTAAAACCGACCCAGCGACCTGAACTTGCAGTCCCGTTCCTCCGTAGCTGTGAGGCTCTAGCATCCCCCTCTCTAGCACACTTTTAGCAGAAATACGGGAAGCTCCTGGAAGGAAGTCATTCTAAAGCTATTTGTGAGTTTGCCAAAAGGATTTCTTTGATTTACGAAGTATGAAAGATTGCCATTTCTGAATTCATAGTGGATGAGTTATTTCCCGTGTTTTGCTCAAAGGAAGTTCATAGTGCGATGAATTCTAGTGTGAAAAAGAGAATTAAAGAATAACCTTTTCACAACTGCTGCTTCTGCAGTTTTTGCAGCCGTAACATGTGTCTTGTTTCTCCACACAGGCTGGGTTGTCGGATCGTTGGAAATTCTCGGAAGCCCGGCTAGTCTGGTGAGAAGCATAGGGAACGGCATAGCCGATTTCTTTAGGCTCCCCTATGAAGGGCTGACCAGAGGCCCAGGAGCATTTGTCAGTGGAGTTTCCAGAGGAACAACATCATTTGTAAAACACATTTCCAAAGGTAGATCTTTCACTTTGTTGCTCCAACTACTGCTTTATTGTCATGCGTTGTTAAAGGATGTGTTAAAGTTTTAAACAATATTGCTTGCAGCTTTGTTTGACTTGCTAGGCTGCAGCGAAATGCTGGGAGGGTAACAAAGCTCATATATAACATCTTATGTATTAAACAGATCACCGCTTAACTACAGTGTGTGAGAATGTTTCAGAAACTTCAGAATTTTAAACCTCCCAGTGGAAAACAGAGATTGGCTCAGCCAGTATTTCATGTGATAGCTGCAGAAATATTAAAGGTGTTCTGTACTTCTGCTAACCATCAGAAATTCTACAGTGTCGCCTCATCATATTTATTATTTCTTTTTTTCAAAAAAAAAAAAAAGTAGATACAGTTGTCATAACTGTGTAAGTACGTGGGTAGGTTTTGACAGCAGGGCTGGTCTGGCCTGAGAGCAGGAGCAGCTTTTGTTTTGCGAAGTCTGTATAAACAGTGCCATCGCGTGGCTTCAGCCGCCCGGGGAGAGACTGCGGGGTGGCTGCCCCAGCTGCTCGCTGCTGCTCCAGGCTCCCTCAGGACACATCCTCCTGGGCTCCTTCTGTAAATATTTGTTTACCTTTCCATCACCCCCCCTCCGTTGAGGTTAGCCTTACAGAAGTTTGGGAACTGGGGAGGGATGTTCGGATGAGTTGCTGTTCCCACCGGCCGGGCAAACCTGGTGCAGGCTAATGTAAAAGGCGTGACATGGACCGTAGAAGTAGTGTGGTGATGCTTAACAAATAGTAAAGCATGTTACACATGGGTGACTTTTCAATTGACTTGCTGTTCTGCTCGTAAGCTCAGTATTTCAGTGAGGCATAGAACGTCTCCATGTTTTAAATTAAAGCATTTTGATCCAGACCCAAATGTAGATCTCCATGTATTTAGGTACACTGACGTCAATTACCAATCTGGCAACGAGTCTTGCTCGGAATATGGATAGGCTGTCACTGGATGAGGAGCATTACAACAGACAAGAAGAATGGAGAAGGCAGCTTCCAGAGAGCCTGGGAGAAGGACTGAGGCAGGGGCTCTCTCGTTTAGGCATTAGCCTTCTAGGTAACGTACTATTAAATATCAAGTTGAGTGATAATACTGTTTTCTGATCTGCTCACCAGCCTTTTCTACATGTGAGTTATAACTGCAAAATCTGTTTGTTTTGGGGGTTTTTTTTGTGAAATATATGAGATACTGTTTCTTTTCATCAAGGTTTAGTGACTTTCATATATGTGTTTTGCTGATAAAATAATTGCAGATATAGAACAAGTTTGCACTCTCTTTGTGAAATAATATTTTCATTGGTGCATGATGCATAGCTGAGAAGAGAAGAATAATTCTGCATTGGGCAGGGTGACGTGTAACTAAGTCAGCACAAAGACGTCATCACGCTGATGTTTACTTCCCAATGAGTTACAGGAAT
>NW_008824676.1:3181042-3207479 GCF_000699105.1 Pygoscelis adeliae
TTTTGCTGCACTGCAGATATTGGGGATTCTTGGTTTTGTTTGAAAACCACTTGAACTTAGTGCAGATGTTAAGTAAGCTTTGATGAGGAATTCTGCTTTTACAAAGAGACCCAGATCATCCTGATTCGGTGTAACTGTATTCATCAAGCAGCCAAGTGGTTTAGTTAGAAGTGAAGATTACTCTGGCCATTTCAAAATAGTACCTAAAAATTTGAAAACTAACCTGCACTGGAAAAAAACCTCTGCGAGAAGTTTTGCAGTAAGGGGCTGGATTTTCTAGGTTACTTCTACTTGTCACACAGCAAAGGAATGCAGAACTGTATTGTTTGGCAGAGTTCCTCAGTACGTATTAAAGAGTATGAATCCTTTACAGATCAAAGTGACCAAAAGCAGCCCAGTGCAAAAGGTTAGAAGAGCTAAAGCTTGAAAGGATTTGTCTTCTTTCCTAATCTTCAGTAGTGTACACAACTCCTAAATTTGCAACCGCAACCCTGAAAGCCCCAAAGAGGAAGTGGTAAAAATGTTACAAGTTTGGGTTAAGTTACTGGAAATTATTTTAAGCAATAACATTAGATGATGTGAAGCACTGTCATTTGATAATGCCTGTAAACCAGCAAGCGAGTGTCCTGGGAGAAATGTGCATAAAGGAGAAATTTCATCTATTAGTAGCTACTATCCCAATAGTAAGCTGTTACTGGTGTTGCAAATCAAAGGCAGTTCAGAGAAGGTTTTATTTTTCCTTCTTGTTTTATTGGGCTAAGGGCAGTCAGGTTGAGTAGCTGGATGAAAGATTATACTTTTAGAAGCACTGTGTAAGCCTGGTGTATGTGTGCTGGTGAAATGGTTTGGTGATCTTGGCTCGGTTATTAATAAGACAGCAAGGTAACGTGGTGGCTATCCCCTTCACTGACATGCCAGAGCCCTTCAGAGCTAAAAGCATCAGCTGTACAGCCTGAACTAAGGACCAAAACTTTGTAGCTTTGGCTGTAACAAGGCAAAGTTTCTGCTCTTCAGGAAAGCCGGGAACTCGTAACATGCATGCACAAATACGCTGTGCCTGTACCTCCCTGCGCACAAGGCTTCAGTTGTTTGCAGGAGTATGCCTGAGTTAAAAACAAAACTGAAAAAAAGAGTTAGTATTTCAGTATCCCTGATCTCCTAAGAAATCAGACTTCATGTTAGAAACTTAGAGCTTCATATTAGCATTTAAACAGTGCTCCTCCGCAAGCTAGGATCTTGTTCTTACTCCCGCTGTTATTCAGAGATTCCTCCCTGCTAAATACCTCTGTTCTTAGCAGTGGAGGCAACGAAGCACCCAGATAAATAGCTACGGTTACTGTGTAGCTGGACTTGACAAGTATGGGACCTCTCACTAAGGGAGGAATCAGAAATATTCTGCTGAATTTGTATCAGGCATAATTTTTTTATTTAAACCTGATTTTTCAAAAGCATGTTTTCTGTGTATGCACAGCAGCATTCATGTAAATTGTGTCGAGATGTAAATTATGACTAGACCTACATTTCAATTTTTACAAACATGTCGGAAAGCTGTTTCTGTCCTGACCATTTAGTTTGAAGAATATTGTGGCTTCCCCCAAAAAAACAGTCATAGTTGAAGGGGAGGTATCACGGTGCTGCTTTCTTTCATCAGCACGTTCAGAGTAAACATGAACATGCTTACTCTAAATACACTTCCAGGTTCTTCATACATAACGAAATGAAGCGGAGCTGCTATGTTATTTTCCTTCACAAGGATGAAGAGTTCAGATGAGCACAGGAATGCAGAGAACAAGACCCTTTGAAGCTGTAATTTCTGTGACTTTCTAATTGTAAAATTGAGAAGTGTGAAAAAGATTTCTAGGACAGTCACAGTACTATCATGTTTGTAGAAGCCATCTGACTCATGCAAGCAGCTTAAAGAATTGCAAATGCAGATTTTGTGCCTAGGCAAAGGCATGTAAGAGCCCTCAGTTCACCGATACCTTAGGGTATCTACGCAGAAAGAAGAGTTGCATTTCTGATTTTTCTGAAAATCTGGCTCATGGTGGCCCTGATTCAGCAAAGCTCTTAAGCACATGCTTAAGTGCTTTGCTGAATCAGGGCCAAAATCATGTACTCTTGTCTCCTCCTCAGTGCAAGTTGTTCCCTGTGGTACATTCTTAAGTGCTTTGTCCTGTCTCGTTTTAAATGACTCAAGCGCTGTCAGGGTGTTGTTTGATTTGATTGTTATCTTTGGCAGGCTGTCGTCTTCTTTTCTAGTTTGGGGGAGAGTTCTGGGTCATTTTAGTAACATTTGTGCATGCAAAGAAGCAAAAGCTTATGATAGGTGTGTTTTTTCTTTTATATGATTAGACAAAAATGCAGTGAAATTGTATTTAAACTATTTAGGTGATCGGCACTCCCCACCAAGGAGCTGTCTTTTGCATTTTGCATGACAGGGTCAAGCTTAAAATAATAATTTATAACCGTGTAAAAGAGAACATTGAAACTATAGGCTTTATTTTCAAATACTGGTTCTAGTGAAAAATATTGTATTGAAGTAGCTCCCTTTAGGAAGTTGAGCATATCTGAATAACCGAAAAGCAGACACTTCTAATGAAAAGCCGTTTTTCACAAAGGCAAAAGTGCTCGACATTTCAGTTACTCCTTCCTGCTTTTGGGGAAAGTGAATTGATAGTAATACTGACTGACAGTGTAACTCTGCTGCTAGAGAAGGTAAAGCCTGGATGTCAGAAGCTCAAATTTTTGTTATTAAGGGTGGTGGTTGTTGTTCTTACTGTGCAACTATCGCTGAATCGGGGCCGCTCTGTTTGACTGTCTACAGACACACTGAGAGCCGGTGCTAATCCTGAAGGTGTGTGCTATTCCACACACTAATTCTGCAAATATATTAATGCACGCCAACAGGTGCCCTTTTCTTTTAGCTGTATTTTTATGTGATGTTTGCTGTGATGAGACTATGCTCCAGCTGTATTTTCGGTGTGAAACATTTGCAGCAACCCTGAAGGACAACACAGAAAAGAAAAGGAAGCAAAATGGTTTCAGCTTGGCTAGCTTCCAGCCTCATGGCAAAGCATGGCCAGTTTCTCCTGGTGGGGGATTTTTTCCAATTCTTTCGTGGTCTGAAAGAGTTTGTCACAAGCAACCTGAGCTTTGCTAAGTTCTGTAAGCCGTGCTACGTTCACCAAACATTGTCAGTCTGCACAGGAACCAGTTGCTGCCTGTAATCAAATTCTTCTTGAAGTAATACAGTGATATACTCTGAACTATCTGAATTTTGTAGTTATCAAAGTATCTTTTTTATGGTTACTGAGCAACATGTATTAACCAGAGTGCACCCCAGCTGATGTTTAGCAGATGTTACAGTGTTGCTGGAATCTCTTTGGTCCAGTAATGGAAGAATATGTTTTTGTTTTGTTGCTTTGGTGTTTAATTTTATTGAGGTTTTCTTTATACATACATAATCTGTGTGTACATATGTGGACATGCATATAAAATTGAATGCCTAGGGTAAGGAAGGAAAGAAAAATGGAGAATGGTTTCATTTAAAAAAAAAAAAAAATGGCCAAGGGACATTATAGAGAAGGGACAGGGACAGCAGTAGGACACCATAGCTGTCTCTAGACTGTGAGAATGAGAGTGGGAAGGGAGGAAACACTACATGTGGTTCCATGCTCTGCTTCCCTGATACCCTACTGAAACCTGGGAGGAGAGATCTTCTGTGGTAAGTCCATCCAGCATGGTGTTCCTACCACTAACTTTATGTTAGAAAGAAAGAAGCCACATGGACGCCAGGGGACATCTGCTTCGCACAGTTTCTGGTGCTAGGAGATGCAATGAACCTCACGTGTGTGTCACCATTATCTCACTGCTGTTGGGTTTTGAGGTTGCTCAGCCTTTGACCTATTTTTTTTTTTTTCCTTTGCCCACACATGATGCACGCAGGAAAGGAGCTGCACGGATCTGGCTTCCCCATGCAAGGGTGGTAGGACCAGCCACTCCTTAACGAAAAGAGTGAGGTTATAGTTTATGTGATTTGTGGGCATGACCATGGCACGTGTATGAGTTACGTCAGTGAGTTGCAATTTGAGATAAGAGATTACAAAGGGTGAGCAGAGAGGAAAGAGAAGATCATTGGTTACATTTTTTGCAGGTAGAAAGACAGGACTTGCAAAAGGATTTGAGGTGCGAAAGCGCAATGGCTTCACAGACAAGTTCAGAGCATGCATAAAATGGCAGAATAACAGAAAGTGTGGAAGTACAACTGGCTAATTAAGCTATATATTATTTGGGGTACTACATAAATAATCTTATATAACACAGTCACAGCAGTTTCCATTCTGTTTCCCTGTCCTCTGGGCCTAATTCCAGCTGAGAAGTGCCTGGAGCATACCACAGGTCCTTTGGAGTAGGTTCTTACTTATTATTACCTTATAACATTGCTCAAGTGTATTGCAGTAAATAATTTACTAGTGCTAGGACTTAGGTGGATTACATTTAATAAGGCAATAACTTCTGTTCTGAAAGTGCAGTTGCTGTGGATGACCTCGATAGATAGGGTGAAGGAGGTCACAGGGTAACGTAATACTGTAACTCAGCAGAACACCAAGTATTGTTTTATGCCTTCAAATGCATCCCAATTGTACAAAAGAAAAGACTGGACGAACAATCCCAATTGTGTAATGCGGTGTTGGGGTATTATTTTAGTCAGGCAGCAGAAGCAGCTGGTAAGTACTAATGAAACAGAATTCAGTTGAAAATTGTATAATTTCCATGGCATGGCATTAAGGAAGCTTCATGGCCTTTGTGGTACAAAGGGTGAACGTTCAGCTGCGCGCTCAGTTTCAGTGAGTGAGCTTAATAAAAACTGGGTACCGCATTAAAAATAGATCAGCATTTTCTGGGAAAATACTATGCATTTATCAGTAAAGGGTACACATACAGAAGTTGGAAGCAATCTCTCTAAGAGGAGAGGGAGGCATTTATGGGGGATGCAAGTTTCCTGAATTGCTGATAGATAGTATCCCAAGGACAAGGATCTGGGATAATGTGTGCTGCTTCTCATCCTCATCTTTTCTTTCGACAAAATACCAGCGTACAAGTACAATATTAGTTCTTGTTGTTCAAAGTTAGCAACTTCTCCGTTTAACCAGTAATGGTAACTAAAACCATCTGAAAACCTGTTAGCGGCTAGCTGACTAGTGCATGTCACGCTGGTAAACACATGGGGCCAAATACCTCGGCTGTGATTGTCCGAATCTGTGGAATTATGCCTGGATTTGCTTCCACACACAAAGCAGAATCTTCAAAGATGTCTGGGTTGCAGTAAAAATGCCTGGTTACCAAGGTGACACTCGGACCTACTCCTTAAGTAATTGTTTTATCTTGATATTTGCAGCTGAAGGTGGAAACTGAGAGCTAGCCGAGGAGGCTGCAAACTTGCTTTTCATTGAGCAAAGAACCTCAGATCAGGCAGACCGTTTTCTAACTGATGTCACTTTGTCCAATCCTTGTACTCTTAGCGATTTCCAAATAGCTTATCTATCAAAGTTACAATAACTAGAGACATGTCTGTGGTTAAGTGGCTAGAGTAAATGCAAGATCAAAGAAATGTACCACCTCACATACCTGTTTACATTTAGGAAGATTTAAGTCAGAGTTCTCTGTTGATACTAAAAGCTGGGAAGGTCACTGTGTCACTTGTAAAAGTTTGACCCATGCGCATTAAAGTAAAATATGATCGTTTTCACAAAAAAGTAACAAAAAGTCTCAAAGTCTAATTCTGCTAATCTTAGTAATATATCAAAAGTTGCGTTAGCTTATGAACATTTCTGGCAGTGGAAGAGGATATAAAAATGATCTATTGAATACAGGCAGTTTTTATTCTCATGAAGTCGATCTCAGGCTTACGTGAAAATCTCATTTCCATAACAGCTCAAGTCTTCTAAAACGGGTGGGTTTTATTCCGAGCCTGACATTTTCAGAATTGCTACAGAATGAGCTAAATTAAACTAACTCAGCAAAAGCATTTAGTGAAAGTAGTTGAAAGATGAAAGCATACTGTCATGTTAAGTGATCTGAATGTTTAAAAAAGTAAAATACATTAAAAAAAGGAAGTCGAGATTTAACTTAAACTGAAGCTAAGGTATTGTTTAGCTAATTGGTCGTGTGCTAAATAGCTGTATATGAAGGGTGGGGTACAGTCTGTAATCCAAGCAACGTTCAGGTCCAGTAGTAAGATTTCCTCTTACTCTGGGATATTAATCTTCACTAATTACTGGGGACTCTTGTTTTTTCAGGTGCAATTGCTGGGATCGTGGATCAGCCGATGCAGAATTTTCAGCGAGTGTCTGAGGCCCAAGCTTCAGCCGGGCACAAAGCAAGAGGGGTCATCTCGGGTGTGGGGAAAGGAATCATGGGCGTCTTCACAAAGCCCATCGGAGGGGCAGCTGAGCTCATCTCCCAGACAGGTTACGGTGAGTTTATTTCCAACATCTCCGTTTAAGTTTTAAAATGTTCTTCAGATACAACCTGCTGTGTCTTACTTATTTGGCCCAGTAGCTGTGTGACTTGAGAATTTAGAAATGCCACTGCTGAATAATTATAAATGTTGTGCTGGTTTTCTTAAAAGCCATCACGTTGTGCTTCTCTCTTGTGTTACCGATCAGCGTTGTACAGCCACAGAAACACAGAATGCAGAAAGCATGAAGTAATTCTTGGAATACAGTAGAATTAGTTACAGAAACATATGTGCTTACAAAAGAGTTTTTGACATAAAAGTATTAAAGCAACACTATATCCAATTAGAGTGTTATTTTGAGATTGCTTTGTTACGGCAAGGGAAGAGTTGTGCTATCTCTGCACAGAGAGAGACTCATGTTCCTGGGAGAAAGAAGTGAGTCGCGTAGTGGGAGCATCCCCTTTAAACTGGAGAGTTGTGAGAAGACAGTCCCATTTTTGGATACATGGGCACCCTTTTAACGACCAGAGGTGGGTTGTCCAGCTAGACTGAGCACTTAGTGGCGGTGGTGGTGAATCCTTTCAGATTACGTGAATACTTCTGGATGACCAAAAACTGTAAAAGATAAAAATAAAATATCAAAATACACTAATTTCTTTGCTTCCAGTATCAATATATCAAAGCTGTTGGTCTGGATATTTAAGAGGGGGGCAGGGGGGGCAGTCAGGGAAGAAAAGCAGGGAGACCTGTTGATACAAGGACAATGTGTCAATAATTTTGCTTCACTAATTACACCGGACAAACCTTGAAGATTTAAGCCTGTAGTCGCTAGCAATATTTATGTTTGTGATGGGTTGGTTAGAATACGAGTAGTTCTCCTAGGGCTTAAGTTTAGGATATTGCTTCCACGCTTCCCGTTACATTCAGAATTCATTCCTGGAAGCAATCTATTTGAAGAAATAATGAAACATTTAATTATTACAGTTCTTTCAATTTAACGTTATCATGTTTGTATGAGTGTAAATAATAACTGTTCTCCTGTATTATGCATCCCATAGGTGTAAAACCTGTATCGGTAAAATCAGAAACTTTTGTCCGTTGTCGGCTGGCTGTGTGTTGGTTTTGCTGTCCATGGCATTATTCTTTCTAGGTTTAATTCCACTGCAGTCTTTATCAAGGAACTTGTAACAGTAGAGGGACACTTTTCACTGCAGATAGGGTATACGAGACACCATGTTTTCCATGAGCATGTGACAAAAAGAGTTAGCCAGGAAAAAACATAAAAACTGTATCAATAATAGCTGACAGTGCGTGAGAGGAAAACACACAAGAGTTCAAGTAACTCTTACCCACAACTGGATTGGAAGTGGGACCGTGCCTCTTGGGGGGGACCGAGGGGTGGGGGACCACACAGAAGTAAACACATGTTCTCTCTTTCTCCATCTGTAAATAACATTTTCACTCACATAATGCTGAGAACCTCGGTAAGCCAACTGTTACAACTGGGATGCTGCTTTTAAGTATTACCATCAACATGTGTGCTAAAAATTAAAGGGTTTTTTTTCAGCACTGATGTTTTGTTTAAATTATTATCCATTGTGTAAAAAGGAATCTAAGTTATTGACACCCTTATGCAAAAATGTCTTTTGCTTCAATGGAATGCTTAATTAGACAAAAGAAAATGTCTTTGTCTATTTAAAGAGTAACTTTGCACTAAACCATATAACACCAGTGCTTGCTGCTTAACCTACTTCCTGTCTGTCTTGTAAAAATTTTTAAAACGACTTAATTAGTGAATTTTTTTGCAACCCACTCATTCTTTCTGGTGACCATACCTCATCTTTGAAAGTTTACAAGCCATCTGAAAGCGTACATACTGTATCATCTTCAGCTTTGGATAGTCTATTCAGAAACCTGTTTAACTGCTTCTTGTAGTCTCCATTCTGTGCTGGCACTAAGAAGAATTCACAATAAACCAGATGCCCCGGGAGATCTCATAAATGTATATGGATCGGTGTTTAACAGCTGGATTAACTAACTGAACATTTAAATACAGTATCTAGGCAAACTTGCCTTCTAATTTGTACCGATAGTGACACGTATATGGAAGTATTTTAATATTAAGCAAGAAGGTTAACAACGGTCTTGATTTTTTCTACATAAATCCTAAGTGGTGTGTCCGATCCTACTCTGAAATGATGGCTCTCAGGAGCATTGTGTTTCTCTGGATTGCAAGTGTATGTCTGATTTTTAGAACACACAGTGGGTTTTTTTTGTTTCTTGCTAATGCAAGATCACTGGGGTTAAGTGCACAACTCTTGCATTGTAATATTTAATGAATTATCTTGACTACAGCTTCCAAAGATGTGACATCATTTTGGATCTGCACTATTTTATGAACTGCTCAAAACAGATGACGTCACTGCAACATGTAACTGTTTTGTAGAAAACAACTACTAAAAATCTTAAATTCTCTTACCACAGGTATTTTGCATGGAGCTGGACTTTCTCAGCTTCCCAAGCAGCGCTCTCATCCAAATGATCAACATGTTGAGCAGGCTCCAAATAGCCACGTCAAATATGTCTGGTAAAATTATTTAGACACTTGCTCATTTTTACATCCACATTGTTTATTAATAGGTTCTGGCCTGCGGACAAGTTAACAGGCTGCTTCTCTAGGAAAGGCTGAGTTATGGCAGTTTGTTTAGGAACATTAAACACAAAGGTAGTGCATAGAAACCCAGTCTGCAAATGATGGGCTGCTGATCTGCTTCCAGCTTTGGAACTACAGAGCTGATCTTTATTTAATGGCATTCAGTGAGTTCTTACTTATTTCTCATTGCACTGAGCCCAAGAAAAATACTGCACATCTCCAGAAGCAGCTGTTAGTGAAGATAGCTTTATATTCTGCACTGAATTTGTAAGCCACTTCTCAGGGTAATTTTTGTATTAGGATGGGAAATAGGCTGACCTAGCACCGTTATTAGGCCAATTTTGCAGTGAATGATTAAGGAGTTTTGATAAATAACAGTTTCACATTGATTCTCTAAATCTTAAGTCTTACATCTTTCAGTAATGGAGATTTGGAATATACACCCTGGCTTGTTTTATATTTGTAGGTGATAGCTACAGGCTTAAGTAAAAACATTAGTGATCAAAAGAAGTCCTGGAGGATCCAGTGCCATAACACTGACTACTTCTTTTTTGTTTTCCTCCTCCTCCTCCTCCTTTTTTTTTCTTTTTTTTTTCCCCCCTTGATAATGCAGGAAAATGCTGCAATCTTTAGGAAGGCCGGAGGTCCATATGGCCTTAGACGTCATGATTGTGAGTGGATCAGGCCAGCAGCATGAAGGCTGCTTGCTGCTCACCTCGGAGGTGCTCTTTGTGGTCAGCATCAGTGAAGACACGCAGCAGCAGGCATTCCCCGTGACTGAAATTGATTGTCTGGAAGATGATCAGCAAAAAGACCTGCTGAAGGTGCAGCTAAAACAACAGAGAGTGCCTTCTGATTTGGAGGTAAAGACTTGAGTACGATTTTCATTCGAAGATAAAGTTACACTGATGATGATGCTTTTGGCAACGGGCATACTCACCTTTGGGTCAGGAGGCCAGAGGTCTAAGTGCCAAAGCAGGGGACCTGCTGTTTTCATGCACCTCATAGTTGACTGTTTTGCCCTTTGGATGAAAGGGACATGTATCCTCCCTTCTGTCCTCTTATTGATCATGACATTTCATATCTGTGACAGCAATTTTCTGAGGGAAAAAGTAGAGGAAGTCTGGGTTCTTGGTAAGCACCACCTCTTTTCTGAAGAGGTTCTCATGACTACATGTGCGTGAGGTGTTTATTGTTTGGCAAGTCAGGATTTGCTGCCTGTGCCTACAAAGTCACAGTGGGAACAGTTCCTTTTATTCTTCTGTGAATTCTGTTTTAACAGTTCAGCAGTGCTGATGCGTGCTCCTTTCAGCGTGTTTTATCTTGCCACTTCCAATGCAGTGGTCTTACTTGGCTGCTGGCTGTATTTACTTCCTTAGATCTTCCTTCTGCAAATGCTAACTTTAAAATGGATCAGTTCTTTTGCTGAGATTGGATGCACCAAGTGTTTGCCAGTAAGAGTATAAATCCTTCATCTTCATATTGAAAGATCTCTAAGCCATTTGAATACTGAGGTTTTGGATGAATTATCGTCTTTTAATGGTAGAAGAATGTTATATTTTTACACTTTCGGGAAACAATGTTTATTGTATTAAATTCTCAAGTGGAATCATATGAGAGATCATTTCAAAAACAAACACGCATGTCCCAGTTGTTGTTTTTAAAAAAGTGTGTCAGGTAGTTCATAGACTGCTATACAAGAAATTTCTCTGTTTCAAATACACGAAAAGAACATATGTAAAACCCCACAAAGTGTGAGGTGTGCCAAAAAGTAGGGGAGGCTTCAGCACCTTCAGTAAAATCCTAACTTTGCTGAAGTCACTGAAGAGTTTTGCCATCGATTCCAGCACAGCAAGAACTTCATCTGTGTCTTGACAGTGCTCGGATTTTTTTTGAAAGCTTTTTTTAGTGCTGAATTCTCTATTTACATTTATTGTCTTTCCACTAACCTCAGTCTCACAGAGTGCTGTTGACTGAAGTTGCCTTCTCTCACCACAAAGCTACATGAGGCATTACTTAAATTTTGATGCAAGTGGGCAAAGCTCAGTTTTTTTATCCCTGAGTGCTGCGTGGTTGCTGGAGGCACACATCAGACTGAATCCAGACTGTCCTGCTCAGTCCAGAGCTACTGTCCTGGAGGGAAGAGGAAGATAATTTGTTCTCCCTAAGGCATTTGATGCACCAGCCCATCCTAACCCTAACTTTAGCACCAGCCCAGATCTTTTTTTATTAGGCTGTAGTGCGATGGCTCTTGTCTTTGTACGTGGTTACCCAAGGGGTGAGGAGTAGGCTGCTGCTCTGGGGGAAGGGCCGCTTGCTCAAAGGTTGCTGCAAGAGGGTGATGAGGCAGAGGGGCTGCCTGTCTGGGAGAAGGGAAGGCGAGGGACAGGGAGCCTAATTCCAGTCCCCACAGCTGCTGCAGCTGGGAATGTATGGGACTTGTGGGCAAGTAGCTCCTGTACATGCACAGCGTAACCCTACATGGCGTGTGCGGAGTCCAACGTTCCCACATACACATGCTAGTCCACGCAGTAAATGTGGCCTGCTTTGGAGGTACTGGACCAAATACGTGGTTTTCTTCTGAAGTTCTGGATAGAAATGTGGGAGTCCTACTCCAGTGGTGTAGCAATGCCAGGAGCTGTAAGCCTTGAGCCTCAGTACACAATCTCTTTTGCTGACGCAGGCTCTTGAGAATGCAGTGAAAACATATGGCATGACAAAAGTGGTGAAGAGTGCCTGTGCCCCAGGTGGAGCAAAGTCAGTGATGACAAGACAGCAAAAGCTGAGTGATGCTGTACAAAACAGACCTGGCAAAATATTCCTTTGGAATGCAGACGCTGATGCTGAAATTTGTGTGAAAATTTAAAGAAATGCGCTATAAGGAGGAGCAGTTGAAAGTAAGGCAGACAAGAATAAGAAAGTCTAAATTTTTTTTATGCTAAGGCAGCTACACAATAAAAGATTCCAGAAGCTTCATAAAGTTTTAGTAATTGCCTAGAGTTAAGTAATATTCTTTTGTAATTAATGTTTATTATAGTTTTTTGCCTTAGTGGACTGGGAAATGTCATACTTAGTAATTTCCTCTCTGCAGCTAAGCAGTTCTGTGGTGCTTGGGGTGTTGTGTGCAGCGCTGGTGCTGGTGGGAGCCAGGGCCTCCCCTTCAGCTCCCTGACAACAGCTTCTAAAAACTCTTTGAATGTGATTAGGAAAAGGAACCTTAGGAGCAGCAAGCTGTGACTTGCAGGTGAGCAGCCTCAGAGCTGCAGACCTACACCTAAATAGGCACGACTCCTAAATATTAATGGTAGGCCATCTTGTTGCACTGAAGATGCCCTCAGCGGAAATGCAGACACATCTGTACATGACGACATTAGTAAAGATGGCCAGAATTTTTAGCTGGAAAATGCCCAGTCAGGTCAACCAAAATATTATGGTGAGTTTAGCAAAATAGATATAATGTTACCAAACATAAATTACGTCTATTTTTCTGGTTAATTTAGTCAAAGATCCTAGAAATAATAGAATAAATTGAAACATTTCATGTCAACATTATAAAAACGCACTTTTTTGTCTTACTGCTCACAAAAATAATTGCCAAAAGCTTTGTTTCAGCTCTGCCCAAAACAGTTTCTCCCCTTCCCTCTCCTCAGCTTCTTGGAACTATTAGGAAACAAAACATGAGTTATTCTACAGCTGTAATCACCAGAGATGTTATAGACAATATTTTGACTCCTTCAGCAATAGGTTTGCCTGATGGCTTGTTCGCCTCCACAATATATAACTTAATCCATCTGGCTAGGAATAGCCTGGATGGATTATTGAAAACTCTGGCACTGACAACATTGTTATTGAAAGGGAAGCATTAATTGTACTTGGATTATCTTCCAAAGTAATTGAGACGCTGCTTGCTTCCAGACAGACATCAAACTCAAAAGGCCTGCTCTTCCAGCTGCTCTTGGTATAGCTCATAACATCAAGACGACAGCAAAAAATTGAAGGGCCCTGGAATTTCAGATATTCCAGAATTTCTTTGTGATGATCTGCAACAGGGTTTACATGATAGTACTACATGTTATCATCTCTGGAGCTGAAAACCAGTCTCTGGATTTTTCAAAGCAGTGAAAAAAACCCTAAAGAACCGGATTTCCTTAGTCAGTGTGCACAAAGCAGCCCATCAGCGCTACACACACATCTGGACTGCACAACAAAGGCGCTGTAGCTACTGTAGAGTTAGAATTGCTGAAGGCTTATTCTTTATAAGCTGTAATGGGAGGAATTTTAGAAAAATTCTGGAGCTCTTATCACAAAATTATGGTCTTCTAGCATGAAAGGACGTACCTTTGAGATTCCTCCAGCAGGTGCATTAAGCAACTCTTGACTAAGTTTTGATTTCATTGAATGGTCTGGCTATTAACATTACAGTTGTTCAAAGCAGTGGGCTAAGGCACTTAGTTGACAATGTTAGGTCCCATTTAGGAAAAAATGTAGAATAACAGCAATTCCAAGTTTCTGTTGTTGTCTTGACAATATAAGCTAAACTGAAACTGGCTGGAAAAGCAGATGGTTGCAGATTAAGTCATCTGGAAGCAAGTAGGGTCCCAGTTACTTTGGAAGACCATCCAAGTGCAGTTAATATTTCCTCCTGAATAATTATGCTGTGTCTGTGGGATATAGCCTGGGGATGAATGAAGAATGGGTTCACAAGAGTAGGTGAGTGGGATGCCAGCACCCTTTCCATCTCCTTTGATAACTTGGGTCTTTTGGTCAGTGGGGAGGCAGAACTACAACCCGGCTTCCCCTGGGCTTATCTCCCTAGGAGTAGAAACCAGGAAAAAATGTGGAGCCACCTACATGCAAGATTTACCCCATAACTTAAAATCTCGTTTACATAGGGGGTACTTTAGCGTATTTCTCTCCTTTCAACTGGTAAAACAGGCTGACTGCTGAGATACTTTTTCTGTGCCACCAGTCAGAAGATGTGGTTCAGACACCGCTCTCTACTGTTAGCCCTGAGTCTGCTGCAGCAGTCTGCTTTCTGATTTTTCCCTCCCTTTAAGGTCATTCATGGAAACCACACTCTCCTCTGCCCACTTCATCATTCCCGCTGTTTCTAGGCATAGGCTCCAACCTTGAGCTTCTGAGCTTGTTCGTGAGCCTGCTTCCTTTAGCATTTTTGTGGTGATGATTGAAAACAGGAGTGTTTCTACTTGCTGAGCAGCAAATCCATCTCCAAAGGCATACTAAAAAAACCAGAGGGGACTGTTTTGATTTGGATGTGACATCTGTCAGTATCTATCAATCATATTAATTCTTTCTTCAAATAAGCAATGGTTTGTTTAAAATGAGCCTCGCAGACCAGAGATGTGACAAGATATTGATCGTGGGTGTTAAATTGAATCCAATGGCACTGTTTGAAAATATCATCACATCTAGTGAGGCACGTGTAAAACTCCTTGAAAGACAGTCAGAAGATAACAGTCTTTGAATCCTTAGCGTGACATCCAACAAAGACAGACATTTTAAACCCTACAAAAATGAAACTGGTCAGCAGTTCTCCAAGTGTAAATAAGGAAGCATCAAAGCCTAGCCCTAGGATAGCATCTGCCTTTTTGTCCATTGTCATATTTTGGAAATAACTTCTATTCTGAATGACTTTGCTAGTGATACGACTGTAGCATCCATGGTGGTATTTCCAAAATAGATTTTTTTGAAACCATACAACTAGCTTGATGCCTGCTTGCCCTCTTCCCCTTCTCAAGCTAGCCATAGTCATCTTCAATTTCTTCTTCAAAAAAAGGGCACAGCAGACTGATCTTCCAAAGCCAGGTTTGCCCATGGCTTTTCATCTAATACTTTCTCTGGTTGGAACCAATATGGTAGATACCCCCTTTCTGTTGACTATTTGTTTTCCTGTATTGTTTTCCACTAGCGGTAGGTTACTTGCATCCCTCTTGCTAGAGCCTTGAACCTCTACGTATTTCAGCCTGCAAAAAGGGATTTCTTCAGAGGAGTCCTTCCAACTCACGGTGGTGGAAAAGGCAGTTTGCATAGACACCCTAGTTTCTTCTCCAGAAACGACATGCCAAAACCATCTTTAGTAAAACCCTTTTGTATAAAAAAAATGTAATTGTGTGGGTCCTCTGACCCAGAATGGCTGGCTTTTTTGGTTACCAGAAGCAGATGGATATATCCCGTCATCGAACATTCACCTGAAAGGTAGCTTCTATTCTTTATTTTAAATCAAGTAAGTTAAAGACTTAAACTTAACTGCCCAGATATAGCTATGGGCTGTCTTTAGTTGTACTTTGTGAGAGAATGTTTTTGCTAATTAGAATTGCTATCTGATAAGCACTGCCAAGAGCTACTGGCATTTTTCTAAAAGGGGTTCAGATGCTTTTCCTGTCTACAAAGAGTTGATCTGGTGTAAAGATCTGCTCTTTACCAAGGTGTCCATCCCTGAAATTCTCAAAAGATACTGCTTAAATTTTCTATGGCAGAGTTAGAGCTTCCCGGCAGTGTCCAAAACAGCAAAGGAGAGGACTAATCCACCAAGCACTAAACTATGGGAGAACGCTTCGATTAAAACATCCATTAAACTACTGTAAGAAAGATCCCAGGGAGGAGGATTTTTAACTACAGAAAGTAATGTGGAAGTTATTGTCCTTACTACTAAGTTCAGTTACTGTCAGTTACTCAGTAACTATTTTATCTTGTCTGATTTCAGGCAGATGGAGCTAGAGAGAGACTATCGGAACAACAGTACAACCGCCTTGTGGAGTACATCACAAAGACATCTTACCACCTCGCTCCCAGCACCACGACCGTGCCAGCGTTGCAAACTGTGGCTACCGAACACCTTCCAGCTATAGTGAAAACATACCAATATGTAGTTGATCCAAATTTTGCCCAAGTGTTCATTAGCAAATTCACCATGGTGAAAAATAAAGCCTTGAGGAAAGGTTTTAATTAATAATTATTTGTGGTGAGTACAGTAATACCTTACCGTTTCGAAAGTAATGCTTTCTCTGCAGTAACCTGCATCAAGTAGAGATGCGTATAGTTTTTGAGGAGGTAGGAGACGATAACAAAGTTAAGCCCCATAGCTTTTCTAATCTTGACAACATTCCCGCTCCCTAGCCAAAATACTAGTGCTGGAAGGAAAGTGTTCTAGCAAACACATCAAGTGAAAAGGAACAGCCTTGGACTATAGTTCAATCAAAATCCTTTTTCTTTTCAATAACCAAAAATCAGACAACAAGGAAAAATTGTGTGCATACAGACATTTTCAACACACACGCAAAATGCGTATCAATACCTACTATATCATATTTTAGGGTCTGCCAGTTTCTGTTTCTATAAACCTGGTTTATAACTCCGTTGTAAAAACTTGCTCAAGGCTGAGCCTTCCCCCCCCCCGCCCCGCACTCCCCCCAACATGTACATCCTGAGGCAAAACATTTTCCCCCACTAAATCTGAAAAACCCAGTGTGGCTGTTTTAAGTTACTAGTGACAGCTGGGTTTTAGCACCACTTTAACCTTAAAATAGCTTCCTTTATGTGACTGAAGTTTTGCAGGACATTAGTCTTTAATGTAAACTAGTGCCTTTGTGTGGTTTGGAGAACAAAACATGAACTAGAACATGAATTTATTTTTGCAACTGTCTGTATACAGAAACTTTATTTTATCCAGCATGACATTTTCAGAAGGACTTTCAATGTATATATGACATTGTGCATTGTCTGGTCGTTAGCTGGAAGCCAGTAACATGCAGTTCAAAAATTTAAGAAACAGAGCTTAGTCTCCTTAAAGTCTACGGAAAAGCTGTAAGCTCAATGGAACATCGATGGGCAGGTGCTAAGGATAGCCTTGTTGGGTCTCGCTTACTTCTGATCTGCCACCACTACATTGTACACGCTCAGTTAAGCCCTAATTCGTTTTATGCTTGTCATCTCTGAACAGGTAAAACCAGGGATATTTAGAAACGTGACCTTTCAAATATGTTTGTGCTAAGCAAAGTGAGATTTTTTTTCCAAGTTGATCGAAAAGCATGGACCCACAGGCACCAATTACATTAATGGTTAATGACACCATCACAGTACACGTATGAGTATGATGATAAACACATCAAGACAAATGAGCTTTCGAAGAAGTGTCTTATTTTTCAGAGGTTTTACAGTTTGTAGTAGACAAGAAATCACTGTCTCTGAGCACAGTTAGGTTACTTTATAAACCAAATCTGGCTATGGCAGTTTTGTTTTAAAAAACAAAAGCTTAATTGCTTTTCAGCTATGCGTGTTACTTATCTCCCCTTTTCTGTGTGCTTACGGACGTGAATGTTGTCTGGGGATTCCTGAACATGGCCGGAATTGAAGACAAGAACTGGAATAAAATCTGATCATCATTTGGAGCAGATGATACATGTGCTTTATAGTTAATGACTTCTATGCATACTTGATATGACCAAACGCACAGTAAATAAGAACGTAGTAACTGCAATGTTTTTCTTGTGAGTTCTGTTTTGTTAAAAGGTATTTCTAAAAGCCGTGTCTCTTGTGTACTGACAATACAGAAGCCTGGGATCCGCATTGTCCTTTTCTGACTGTGAAATAAGCCTGTTCGTTATCAACATTTCATAGAGTGATTTAATAACTTAGTCATTGTTTAAATAACACTATTTAAAAAAATGTATATGTATATACACACACATGCTTCATTCCGGAATATTTTATGGAAATAGTTTAATACTTCTAATTTTGCATATTGGTGGATAAATTGTAATATAATGAGATTGTTTAAAGATAATAAAGCTATTCCTGTAATACTTGTTTTTGTGAGCTATTTGGTCATTCAGTTACAAGGGAATGAACAGGTCACTGTGTAGAACAATGACAAGACAGACATACAAGCTTCACGCAGACCCCATTAGATTCCAGCTGGTCACTGGACTTCGTCATGTACCAGAAAATGCAATCGATCATGACAATAGTTTGGAAGTAAAAACCGATGACTACCTTGCCAAAAACACGTGCTGAAAAGTTTTATGCTTTTGTGACTGACTGAATCGAAACAGCACTGCAGTCACCATTTGAATTAGACTACTCTGTTCATTATTTATGTAGTACACAAACCAGCCAAGAGGATGCAAGCGCACCTCTAAAAAGTGAGGGAACGTAGCAGTTTCACTTCTAAAAGTTTGTAGATCGCAGCCGTTGTTTAAGATCGATACATTTGTGTTTTTCCTGAATGATATTCTCCTGGAATAAACATTTGCTTAAATTACACTCTTCTTCAGTGACTTAAGCTAGCATCTTTACTGCATTAGGCAGGTTCTTTCTCCCCCTTCTGACCACATGTATGGAAACGTGTGGAGACGGCATATAAATCAGCCTCTCCTGCATATGAGCTGTGTGAACTATGAAAACAAAGTTGTCCAAAGAGCAGCTGCCTGTACTTAGCTGCTAAAGCACTCCAATGTGTACTCTTAAAACATGCCTACTCTCGTAATGCTCTTTAGACCTGGAGAGCTCACAACTTCAAATCTATCATCTTTTTCGTTTGCTTCCAGAACAATCAATCATTCTTCAAACACTCGAGAATAAAGTAAGCCAGCCAAAAATTTGAAGGCATGGTCAGGCTTATACACGGCAAGACCTTTCCCAAAGTAGTTTAGGTCAAACAATTCCTTTTTATGTATTATTTCGTATATAAATACAGCAAAAACCTTCACAGAGAGTTGGGATGGTCTCAGAGCTGACAAGCGTGTTTTTTTCAGCTCTGCATCTCCTAGAAACAGCATGCCAGGCCATGCAGCAAGCAGCTGATTAGGGTCTAACTCACATCGGTCCTCCTTGTGCTATGCTGAAAGTCCCACTCCCAATTGTTTGTAAGATAGGATTAGCCAAACTCCTGCTGGCAAAGTCAAAAAGAAAGAAAAAAAAAAAAAAAAAAAAAAAAAAAAAAAAAAAAAAAAAAAAAAAAAGAGAAAATTGATGGGTTGGTGCTGGTTTCAGAAAAGGAGGTTAGCTCTTCTGCCTACTCCTGCTTCAGGCACCCAGCTTTGCCCTCCCTTCCCACGCCAGCAGAAAGCGAGCTACGAGTTGGTTGGCATTGCCTGCTGAAAGGAAGTACTTGCTCTGCATCCACTGTGAAACCTCATACGCAGAAAGCAACAATTGCAACCTGCAGCCTCTCAAAGCACAGACGTAAAAGAGCTCGCCTTTCTGTGGTGGTGTTGAGGATGTTTAGCCAGAGACATCTTGGAGCTCTGCTGCATGGTCAAAAAGCTATCATCATCTTCAGTCACAAAACTCTCATTTCTTTAAATCAACACATGCTGGTAACTGAAGGAACACAGACTACAACAATAACTTCTGTTGTCTATAACAGTTTAGAAGAAACTTAGAATTTAAAAGTAAAGTAATTCATAGCAACTGAAAAGAGCTGCAAGGGAAGTCAGGTCTATTAGCCTGCGCACCTGGCAGTAGCAAGTTTCTTTGCCTCTGAAGCTGTCAGTATGACTGAAGACCCCTGGCTATTTAAACCTGCAGACACGCCTGAGAAAATGTTAAGTCAGTACTTAATGGCACACAGTGTTTATACTGTACATCGGGAAGATAAATGGGTATCATTTGCTATTGTTAAGCTCTGGTTTACATTTATAAGAGCGGGGTATTTTGATTACTAGACAGTTTCCCCTGTACCACTAATGTCAAATTCTTTCTTTGCTTAAAGGAAGCACTGCCTGTATGGAAAGTTTAAAGACAATCCCATGTTGCTCTGTAATAGTGTGCTGGATCAAGTACATTACTTAAGTGCTTTCATTAGTCCAAATGTTGCTCACGGATACCTATTAAGTGTTAAGTAGTTAATGATCCATTTAAAATAATAGGAGTTACTCCCAACAGGATTTGAACTGAAGACCTTCAAATACAACACAGATGGCTCAATTTGTCATGCTTCTTCGTACAAAGCCTTCCCTCCTTCCACACAATCATCAGCTTTGAGTCCTCTCCTAGTACCCACATTCAGCAATCCAGAGCTACAGTCCCCGTTCCCTCTTCAACCGCAGCAACAGGCAATGCACCAAGCACGTTCCAAATGATGGGTGTTGCGGCAGAAGATAAAGCATCGGGTCTTGGACTACACAGAATGCAGCAGAGATCAAAACTATGCTTAGCTGACTACTTCCAGATACTAAAAAGGAGATGATACATGTCTAGAAGCAGCATGCAAAGATTTTCATTACCATAATACCCTAAAATAAGTATTTCTTATTTTGTCTGCTTTTACCCTCTTTCCCCTTGTACATCAGGTATCTGTGAACATACCTGCCGTTCAGAGCCATTTTCCAGTCAGAGTAACACACCACGTAGAGTGGGCTTTTGCACACTTTACAAGTCTTGATGTAACAGTTCGCTGCTGTAAGGAAGGCAATACAGTCATGGCAGCAGAAAAAGGTAGGAAGGTTGGCTAGTGTACTTCCAGAATTCCTCTCCAAATTCTCTCAAGGTCAGTTCACCTTGTGAAGCCAGAGGTAACACAGACCCTTCCAGAAATCCAGCCTCTCCTTTCCTGTAACAACTATCCTCTCGCATATTCCCATCAGCAGCTGGGATAACCTTGCGGTAACTGCTTAGGGATATACTTTTCTTATCAAATGTGGAATTTGGCCAAGAGAGAGATGCAAATAATTCCTGGGGGAAAGAAAACTAGACTGAGTCACCTTGAGCAATTTATGAAGACTTTCCACCACTCTTCCCAGCATCTGAGCATTTAAACATTTAACATTAATGAAGACAACCAAGCGCCACTGACGTATGTATTTTATTTACTGAGTTACATTAGAGCGTGCCATGCACTGAAGTGCATTACACTTTACAATTCAGTGAACAAATAAGGTTCGGTCATCAAGTCTCCTTAGACTGAAGGGGATCTGCAAGATAAAAAAAAAAAAAAATTATGTGGGACAAACTTCATGCTCTAATTAAACTTATTACTATGTATGAATGCAAAGCAGTAGAGAGAAACGTTTATGTGGTGGTTTAGTCTAGAGGAATTCCCCCTGTTATTTCCTGATGGTTTAAGATTCACACACCCTTCATGTGGCAAACAGAAGTGAAACATGGAACAAATCAAGAGCTGGAACAATACTGCACAGCACATCAGATTCACTATACATGCTGCACTGATAACTGAATCAATCTTGCTAAGGGCCTGAAAGAGAAAGGAATGCAGCTTTCAGATAGGAGCCAGAGAGGAAACAAGTGGTGTAGGCAACCTACCAAGGAAGGAAGAAAACCAAATTCAAATTGCTTCTCCACATTATATTGAACACAATCCAAGACCAGCTGTGCTCCATGACAAGAGTCATGCAAGTGGTTAGCACTGAACTCTTAGCTTGCCTCTTTATTCTCTTACTGAGCACACTGCAGAGGTAGGATACTCCTCAAATTTATACTTGTGCTCAGTTTCCCTTACCAGTATCACCACACAAAGTCCATACCAAGTAGACATGCCCAGAAGGAACAAACTCGGTGCAGAGTGCCAAGCTAACTCCTAACTCATGAATTCTCCTCCCTTTCCTCAATTTTGGGGCTAAGTACTGATTCCAGAGTGAGTATTCAATGAGGTTAAACCACTGTATTTACTGCCAGATACAGAATATATTCCAATAAAATGGGAGATGTAGAGCATGCATGACCACTGTACCCTTTAGGTAACTATACCAAAAAAAAGCATCAAATTCAACTTCCATCCAACTTCCATAGCTAAGATTTAACTACCGAGGCAAATGAAAACATCTTCCATCTGTTCTGTGTACTTGTCCTTGTCACAGTCTTTCCAGAACATTTGAAACACTGGCGTTGTTTTCCCCTTCTTCTACTTATGTATTCATGTGCAGGCGCAAAAAAACCAACCTCTTTCTACTATGAAGGCATGAAAAATATCAGTTCTATAGAAGTAGGCTGAGGAATAAGAAGTATCAGCAATTCAAACAAAATCACGTATAAAGATTTGTCTTTCACATTTTCTTTTGGGCTGGTGTAATTAAGGAATGGAAGAAATATTTAGGAAACATTTAATTTTAACAGGTGCACACAATGTGCAACTTTTTTTTTTTAAGCTGCAAATGGGAACATAAGCTAACTGAGAGTGGAGCTTTATTTGCACTGAAAAAAATCCTGCTCATGATTCCAATTAAATATTCAACATGCATCCTTGTTGACAGTGTTTGTTTCAAATGATTTTACCACCAGATGGCCTTTCAGAATACTCTGATGAAGGCCACCTGACTAAAGAATGCAATTCCAGTATCTAAGAAAGTTTAAAAGTACCTATATATTAGCAGTAGGACCAAACCAGAGGCAGAATTACCAAGATTAAAACCAGGTAAATTTATCATTTCATTATTTATCTTTGTTGCGGTCATAGCTAAAGAACAGAAGTTTCCCCCTCTCACAAAAAAAACCAACCAAAGGGACTGCCACATTTTTTTTCTTTTTTTTCTTTTACAATTTGTTAGAAGAGCTGGAGCTCTGCTTTTTCTATGTAATTGTGTTATGCAGAAACCAGATAGTTGTAGATTGTCACACAACAGAATTTAGTATTAATAGTGTTAAGTACAAATCTTTTATTCAATCTTGCTGCTTTACGCAAACAGGCTGAGAAAATCCAGCTGGCTGGGATAATTAGAGCCACAGATTATCACGTAATGATCACAATATGAAAACATTCCAAAAGAATGAAAAAGCTATCATTCTAGATTAGTTTGAAGTCATTTTAAGAGAAGCAGAGAACTCAATATAAGACATTTGGATCAAGAAAGAGGGAGGAATTCTTTATTGAGTTGTCACATCATGAGCTTGTGCAGTTTAGTGAGTGAGCTTATTAATAACTACGACAAGGTTGAAATCAAGACTTTTTCTTCCTGGTGTTATGACAAGAAGTAAGGGAGAACAAAGTTTGGTAGTCTTCAAACAAAAGGCAGTGTTAAGTGCTAGGAAAACAGTATCATGAAAAAAAGTTCTATCCAAGCTTAATTCAGTATGGCAAAGATCTGACTATTAGTACACGGAGCTGTATGCCATTGCGATTTTTTTATATGTATGTATGTATTTGAATATATTTCCCCTCATGACTAGTTATCTTCCCCCTCTCACCAACTTCAAAAGACAAAAGGATGTGTGGAAGCTGTCTCTGTTTCTTACATTAAGATGCATGCTATGAGAGAGAAACAGCCTCTCCATTTTCTCATTCACTGTACCACCACAAGTACCTGAGTAGTAGATATAGATAGCCCGAAGCTATCTATAGTTCAAGATGTGACAGCATCAGTATAACAGTGGTATCAGGCAAGTCTTATAGTTTAATGCAAGAGCTCTGTCTCCTCTCCATGGCTGTGTCACTCTGTGCAAGCCTCCTATATCACACAGGTTAAACAAATAAACCAAAAGGTATTCAGGAGCTTTCTATTCTGCCCTTACTCCCCAGTTCCCGTATTTCTTCATTTTTATTACCCGGAGGTCTCTCGAGTGCAATCTGTATCCTTTTCTTTGGGAGCACCTTTCTATTTGATCAAAAACGAAGAAACTCCAAATAGAAGCAGAATGTTTCACTGAAATAATCTCAGTTACTCTTGTTCTAATGCAGAGTCGCTTATTACCTGTAAATGCAGGTTACCATCATTTGGGCGGTGCAGACTCAAACACACCAGCTGCTCTCATGGCTTCGAAGTCCTTCATGGGATCATAGTTTTTATAGAACTCTGCATAAGCTCGTTTTCTGGGATCGGCAATTAAAAACTGGAAAGTAACACACAGAAAATTAAAGCTTGCAAAGCTTTACGAACAGAGATTTTTTTCTATTAGTGCTATTATTTGTACTAGTGGATATCAGTCTAAAAAGCCTTTAGCTCAAATTAGTAAAATATTACTTTGTTCCTGTTCAAATCCACAGTTCAGGCTACCTGAGCATTGGTCAGGAAAACAAATGTCTGAAGTGAAACCTTAAAAAGAAAGTCCATTATAAGATAGCACATTACACTTTTAAGATCCAGAAACACTCCACCTATATTGACACTCAAATGTCCAATGCCCTCCCTGCTAATAGTTTTATATGTAAAACATGCCATTATGGCAAGTTTTGTGCCTGTGGGCAGCTGCAAAACTGTAACTCCAGATAGAATGGCATCCTAAAACGGTGTATTACATTTGAGCTACACTGTAGGTCAACTACAGAAGTCTGGTAAAATTTTACAAGACTGCCAAGCCACTCCTACAGCTCACCGACATAAAAAGGCACAATCCTGACTCCTTGGATACTCATTCACCTGAAGCACAGGGATATTCTCAAAAAGCCCCCAAAAATGTGAAGGAAAGCCCAAGATGAGTTTGTCCAACAGTATCTAACATGTAACGAAGTAAACCACTACTGAGATCCATGTTATTTGTTCTAAACATGGTCTGCTGCCTTACTAGTGTATTAACGTGGGGGTGCCAAATAAGGTATAAAACCACAGACTATTAAAAAAATTATATTGTAAGCCTGACCACAAACAAGCTTGCCTACAGACGTGTTAAGCAGATCTTGAGCTTTAACTGTGCAAGCTTATTGTTTCTAATAGATATTTGTCGATCTCTGAGAAGTTTAAGTCGACTGTGATATTTTTGTGATGAACAACCTGAAATTAACTTAATTTCTAGTCACTTTTATCAATACCTTCCCGAGTATTCAAATGCTGCAAATAGTATATGAATGAGTTCAATGGGCAAACCAAGATCCAGTCCTTCCACAGTAATTCAAAGTGTGTTGCTTGCTTTGTGTATGAGATCCAAGAATTATTTAATAAAGGCACTCAAGAACAACTACCACTCTTATCTTTGTCAGAAGTCTCTTAAGGACCACGAAAAACAAACTCCAATCTGTAAGTGGGGTTTTTTGGAAAGGTAATGCTCCATTTCCACGTGAAACTTCAAAAGAAAGGATAAAAGGACCATACTAGCCTTCCCCACGCTGATATCTTCAGTGTGAAGGATGGGTTTTCCAAATTGGTTATGAGCAAGTTTTCTGAAATCAATCTACAGATAAAATAAGACTTTGACAACTCTCTCGAGTCTCACATACAGTGACAGAGAGCTACACAGACTATCTAGAGTTAATGCGCATCAATCGTGCGAATGATCAAGAGTAGTCTAGGACTAGGAGACTCAAGGTTAAGTTGTCACGAATTGTGTGATCTTGATCACACAGCTTAAAGCATCAGGCTATTCATATCATTTCTTCAAATGAAGATTAGGAAGATTTATTTATGTTCTGGAAACATGCTTACAAAAATACATTACTAAAGCTTTCTGATGAACAGCTCAACCAAATCTCAACAAAAAAATATTATGAATTCTTAGAACACTCTACTGAGTCCAGTTTATAACTGAATGACCACAGAGCTCACCTTGTACAAAGCCGCACATCCCACAGATACAAAAAATGCCCCAAATAGGTGAAACTTCATCCGCCTGGCCAAAAGGCGCCGCATTTGTGGCTTAGGCAATAGTGCAGACGACATGGTGATTATATTTCCTAAAAGAGAAGGGGAGGGGGGGGGGAAGAGAGAGCATTGTGGGACAAGAAGCTCTACTTAAATAATTTTCTGCAATTCTACTCTAGAAAGATTGTGCTTTTTGTATTGTGCAATAATCATCTTCACAACCTAAGCAACAGCGCTCCTCTCTATTTGACTTTTCAATGAGACTATTTAAGGGACAACATTCAAGGACAACCTATTTACGACATCAATCTAACTAAGTTTTTATACTCCTTACATCCAGTACTCATGGAATCAAGACTGACCTTCGCTGTTCATACTAAATCCTTCCCTTCCTGCAGGGTCTACCATTTCAGACCTGCTGTCCTGGTGTTTACATCAGAAGACATTCAGATCACATTCTATTCATCTCCCAGGAAAAGCACGTGCCTCTTGAAGTAATTTGCGGTTTGTTTTTTTAAAGTAACTGCAAACCCTGTTGTATTAAAGGATTTTTTTTCTATTCGGTAAGATTTTACTAAAAACCTACAAGGCCTGAAGCAGGCGGCTCTCTTTAAACACAAGATACAGGTTCGCTCGGCTGGGAGCGGCCCCGAGGCAGGGCTGCCCGCAGGGTGCTGCCCTCTGTGCACCCTCCTGCGCTCACAGGGCCACGGAGCGGGAGCGAAGACCAGGAGGTGGCCCGGCTGTCCCCAGAGGCCTTGGTGCTGCCCACAGCCGCGCACGCCCACTCTCCTCTCACGTATAAGAGGAACCATCGCAGACAGGCCCCCCCCCGGCCCC
>NW_008824676.1:3208370-3217387 GCF_000699105.1 Pygoscelis adeliae
CGCAACGCCCTGTGCCCGCTGCCCCACCGCTTCCCCAACAAACCGCTGCCCTCCGCCCTTCCCGTGCACCTCGGTCGCTTTTCCAGATCCCCAGAGTGGCCGTCGAACCCAAACGGCCGTAATACCAGAATACGTGAAATAATAATCTGCGTGGAGTTCACTAGGGATGGCTGGCCAAGCCTAGAAATAAATGAAGCAATTTGTAATCCTTTCTAGAGATCCCTTAGCCAGTTTTTGTACCTTTCTTGGAAATGAGGCACACGTGTGCTTTGGCCATGGTTTCCACCTAATCGCCACCTGCGTATGGTATTGTTTTTTTTCCTGGGGAGTCTCTGTGGGATTTACACTAAATGCTATAAATTCCTGCCTTGAAAAAACTGAGCCCCTCCTGCGTAGCGAGGTATTCATTCAAGCCTTGCACTCCCTTGCCAAAGCCGGCAGATCCTGACATCAAATGACAGAGGAGATGAGCTGTTAAAACTGAGGAGAAGTTGCTTTTCCTTTGACGGGATTAAAGAAGAGGAAAGTGTCAGCAGAAAATTGCAGAGCGAAATCATACAGCCGCGGCTACAAGCTGGGAGAATGGTCTTTGCAACCGCAGTCTGAATAGATGCAATTTGGACAACGTTCCTCAAACTGAAGAAAAGTTTGTTGCAATAGTTGAGACCGAAATGAAGAATGTCTGTCCAAGAGTTTTTCCTGTGTGTATTAACACAAAAAGCCAAATGTTAATGATGTCATGCAGAAAGAATGACAAGATGTATCTATAACCTGATTCTGGAGGTCTAAGGAAATACCCAAGTCCACAAGGTCCACGCTGTTCCTGAGGCGAGCTCATGTAGTCATTCAGTGAGACCAGGAAAGAAATGGCAGGGAGGGTTGTCTAGGGGATCTTAAAAGCTCCACATAACTTGCCCTCGTGTTACGCAATGTCAGAAAAAGAGGATACAAAATTAATTGGAATAAAAGCATAGCAGGTTTCATGGCTACTATCTTTATAAATTATATATGAGGAATTTTCCTGTAAATGCCAGTCTTGGTGAGACAGAATATTTTGGTGGATGGACCTAGGTCTGCAAATAAAAAAATCTTGATTGCTGTTTTCAATAGCTTACTTCATGGCTGGCCAGGTCATTAAATTCTTTTCTATGTGACCAGTTTCCCCATGTGCCTGAGATACTGCTGGCTAGGCATCTTTGTGTTATAGTTAAGATGCTAAATGAAGTGCTAATTGTTATTACTCTTTGACGTCATTACTGTGGAATATACAGCCAACTCCTTATTGTTCTGTATAAAGGGTGGTTCGGGACTGTGCAAATAAGGGATAAAAAAAAGGATAGAGGATGCATTGGAGGAAGAGCCGTGGAAGGAGGGCAGAGATAATCAATCAGCTCCATTAAGTCAGTGCACAGAGTTGCTTCCTATCATTCCAGTTTCTGAATGGGTTATACGGCTGAATGCGGTTTTGGACCTGAGTGGACCCCGTGCATCCAAATGCATCAAAGCAAATAAACCTTCTGAAAACACTGAGGCATACAACACAGAGACAACCGCAGTCCTTTCCTTCCCAGTCCACCCAGTCCCTGGGGTTTCTGGCACCTGCTCCAGTTGTCTTTTGGACGTGAATATTAGGACTGTTTGCTCAAAAGGTGCCACAGTTACCAAACTAGAGTCTGCAGTCCTCTTTTCCTCTCCAAAATACTGTAGCACCAGCAACAGTTGACGCTTCTTCATGGTGTCCTTGAAAGGGATCATCTTTTGAGGAGTGAAGGAAGGCATTAATGCTAAATGATTTCTTGCTTATGCTCCATTGAAATTTAAAATAAAATTTACCTCTGATTTTATTTAGTGAGAGAAAATTTAGGCGGTGAATCGTTGCCTTTTCCACAAGGAGTGCCAGCTGTGATACTTAGGACTGTACTTTCTGTGGTGTGGACTGGAGCCGACTAGGAACAGGACTGTGACAATCAAGTGATTTTGCATATGCCACAAAAAGTCTTTAGATAATCATAATCTGGATCAAATTAGAACCAAAAATCTACTGGAAAAAGATCACATGGGACATCAGCAATCCCCTGAGCCAGCTGCATTCCTAAATAGCTTATTATAAAATCTACCTCTCTATGACAAAAAAAAATTAAACAATGCTATGTGCCACATATGAAAATGCATACATTTGTGTTCCTCCTCCCATTTCTGTGCCAGAAATTAACTAATCAAATACTCTCTTACCATGGCTGTGTCAACGTCAATCAATGGTGCTGTGGAACAAACAAAGATACTGTGGCACAAGAAGTTATTTAACAAAATTGGAATGGCAGCTGTACAAAAAATAAGGATGAATCAATGATTCCTAAATGGAAAAAGTCAAAATTAGTAGGGGGAAGAAAAATATTTTTGTACTTCCAAAAGAGCGTTATAAACAAAGGAGGAAAAAAAAAGCAAAAGTTCAAACTAGAATAAATGGAGCAGACAGGGATTTCACAAGCCTTTGTTGATTTTATGCATGCTTCTGAAATAGAAAAATCTCAAAAAAAGCAATTTCTTAAGTTTTGTTCAACTTGTAAAGAGGCAGATTTTGGTAGTTTTAGACACGTCAAATAGTGATATAATCACGTGAATGATCCTGTGTTTGGTACCATCATGAGCTATATTGTTAAAAAAAAGAGACTCGGCTATTTCCCAGGTTCCCAACTTGTGGTCAAGATATGGCTGATGTGTGCATTCGGGCCCAAGAACTAGAAAACACACCAGGTTCCACAGCTCAGACATTAACATTCACATGATAATTTTTTTTCCACTTTTTTTTCTGAACTAGGGTGTGGTTCTGTATTAATTGTTCTCACTCTGAAGTTCTCCAGGTTCAGAGGGCCTCTCTGAAACAGATACACTGCTTATTTCAGCAACAGGAAAACCTTGTTTAGATAAACTGTTTTTTTAAACAATACACTATATATGTGTCATTCTTACCTAAAAGTTTGACTTAGACAAGTCTAACTTCATCATTCATTGCCAGAAACATTCTACATTATCATCTGATTTCTTAGGAAAAAAACAAAACACACCCACTGGAACGCCTCCTTCCAGTCCCTGTGCCTTGCTCAAATCCGTTAAAATGATGCCAGGATTCTTTTGTCTTTTGTGTTTTTAAATGTTATGTAGCCTGTCTACAATGGAGATAAAGACATCAAAGACAATGTTTTTATACTGTTCCTTCACTCCTCTGTATTTGCTGAGAGGTGCCTTACTCTGAGAAGATTTTTTTCATTCCTCATCCTTGTTTTTCCAGACAGGAACCTGTGGAGTTAAACCACCTTTACAGACAAATACTCCAAACTACAGTTTAACCAGTAAACACACAAAATTGTTACATATAATTCAGTCTCTACAGTCCCGCCTTAGCAACTGACAGCCCATCAGATGTAGGCCACAAGCATCCCTAGCCTGGGCTCGGCTCCAGAAAGTGCCCTGGGTGGAAACAGCATGGGAGCAGAGTTTCCGCTTTTGAAAATGCAAGCAAGGACCACAGCATGAGGACAAAGCACGGTTTGGTTGATGTGCTGTGACACAAGGTGAAATTCTCTAGCTCCAAACATCATCTACCGTATGGAAACTATTGTATGGCAGACAATATCTGCATGACCTGCTCAGCAATCCTGGTGAGTCTGTACATGCAAGCACCTGGTACATTACCAGTACTCTCCTCCTTGATCATGGATGCGTTACAGTAAGACTGAGCAGAAGATTCACGGGTACCCTTCAGTAGTCCAAAGCCATTGAAACAAGGAGTGTTCTTCATATCTTAACAGTGTTTAGACCAGACCTTTTGTTAGCTTCTATTTTTCCTAGATGTGACCAGCGATCATCTGACCTGCAGGAAAGCAGAAAGTGGCCAACTGCTGCTGTCCATACAGCTACAATTTTGTTCAAGGAATTAATTCTCACAGAAAATGACAGACCAACTTATCTGTGGGTGTGAAACAGTGGCTATGAAGTGGGAAAGCCTCCTTCAAATAGATCGGACTCACTCTCCACAACTCACCACATTTGGCCCCCTCCTTGGTTAGGTTCAACATGCTTGCTCTGGGCAGCTCTTGGCTCAATGTGCTCCTCTCAGAGGAGCGAGCTGCATAGAGAGGAGAAGAGGCCTTGCTCAGGCTAGGGACTGCACCCCGAGAGAGTGACACCTAAAAATTTGCAGATTTAACCTAGGCACATCTATGCCCTTTGTTTGATTTACCCAGTACGGTGCAGAGCTAATTCTGACAAAAAAAGAGTGGCCCAGGTCACGTGTAAAGTGCCACTTTTGCAATTGTTTTCTGTGGCAAGTTTTTAGACCTTTTCTCATCAGTTTCTAAACCTCTCATTTTAGTCTGTTTTTATTCATGTTGAGGTGATGACATGGTAAGTGTTACGAGGTGTTGGCAAGTTTTCCTTTCTGGGTCTGAAATGACAGTCTACAAGGAGTCGGGGGTGTCTCTTTCAGATTTGTTGTGACTTGTATCATCATACTGCAGTCACATCAACCAAATTGAGTCCATTTATGAAAAGAAAGTTCATGAACACAATTGAAAACAAAAATAAAATAAGAAGTACCCCAGAGATGATGTATTTCTTGACCTCTTTATGACCTGGTGAACAAATTGTGAGCCTGAAAGCTTGTCTGTTGTTTCCAATTACATCACCTGGTCTAATAAAAGATATCCCCTCTTCCTAAAAAATGCCATTGCTTTTCTTTATTTTGGTGTTGGAAGAACCTATTGACTTAGGATTGCTATGTTGTATAAAGGCTCCATAGCTTTTATTTGATATTTGATGGTACTGCAAATATAGATTTTCTTTACGATCATAACTTTGGCAACACTTGAAGTCCCAGCAGTCAGGGAGTCTCTGACTACAAAATCCCCAGTGGAGCTAAAATCCATGTCAGATTGTGGTACCAGGTTTGAAAGGTGAGGCACAGTCAGACGTGTGAGGCTTCCAGAAAGTAGTCAAATCATCTGTTCATGTTTTTTTAACAAACTTGTTATTGGCATAAACTTTTAAAAATATGTATACTCAAACCAGCCTGGTTTAACTTTACTGTTTTGTTTGAAATAATCTAATTAGGAAATTGTGGATCTCGGGTTTCTACTGCATTGAAATTTTTAAGCTTCATGATTAGCAAAACTGGCAATAGATAACAGCATAAGCAACCTTAGTTAAATATATTTTGATTAAATGAGTTCAGGATACATTTTCCTAAGACAAATTTGGCCATGTTCAATATGGCATTACATGTAAACGTCTGGAAAAATTGCAGCGTTTTTCCAAGCAGGAGGCATGAGATTACTATAATCCATAGCCTCCACCACAGTATTAATTAGCATGGCTCACTAACCAGGGACGTAATATTTGTAAATGAAACTCTAGAAGGGTATCAGTAAGGAACAGGATGTTGAAGCCAAATGGAAAACATGAACCAATAAAAAGGCTGAACTAGCTAGAAGTGCAAGCTCAGCCTTTGAAGTTCGTTCAAGTACTGCATGCTTTAATTTTGGTGTAATCTTATGATGGGGGTACAAACAAGAACTCAGAAACAGATTTTGTAACATTTGGCCCAATTGTAGATGAATCAGTTTGTTGATGGTTACCAACAATTGCACAGCCAGAGAAGCTGTGGTCTTTGTTAAATTAGATTGAATAATTGGCTTCAGTGGGAGTTTCGGGTGCAGAGCAAATGAAGTGTCACAGCCCTTGACTCTCGTAAGATTCCTTAGCAGAGGCTAAGCTTTTGCGTTCAGAACAACCTGAATATGGATTCAGAGAAAATAAGTCCCTCCAGAGTTCATCTACTCACTCCCCTGCCCCAAAATGAGTCTGAAAATACTTAGTCAATCCTGGCAGATGTGCGTATCTTATCTGTTTTTAGAACCCCTCTGATGACAATAAGGATACCAAAAGCTCTCTGGGCAGTTTGTTTCCAATGCTTAACTATTGTCTCAGAATACAATCTGTGATTAGTACTACATTATCTTGGCAAGCCCAACTAAGCCTATGTATTTCTGTGTTTTGATTTTGTTTTGCTTTGGTTTTTTTTAATACACTTTCATGTGGGGCTGCAGTGACAAAGCTGTGCTTTCCCAGTGTTTCACTCAAAAAAAAAAAAAAAAAAAAAAAATCACTGTTTTCATCCTTTGGAGGAAAGGCCTACTACTGCCAGGTGCTGAGCACCTCTGGAGACATGAATTCAGCAAATTTCAGGATCAGGCAGCCGGGAGTTAAGATGATCTTTGAACTGGAAGGTCGTAACTGGAAGATGAACATAATCATACACACTCTCCTTTTTTAGATCAAGCGTTCAGTTCATTAGCTTGAAAATAGTAAATCATTTATCATAGTCTTTAGTGAATGGCCCAACACGTGCTGTTAATTACTTTCTCATTTGGGAGAAAAAAAACAGAGAAAGTTAATATTTTTCTTGCATATGCTTACTAGAGGAAAAAGAACTCCCCAAAAGTGCATTTATTTTCTCTTTCCAGCAGCCGTGCAGACCTCTGGAAAGAGCCGTATTCCTCAACACAGCAAGTGTAATGGCTCTGTCCTCTCCAACGGAAGTGAGTACAAATCCAAACATTTTAATGAAACACAAAGACCTTCATTTCAAAAAAATACAGAAGAAAATGGTTGGAATATTGTATTAGGAAAAAGATGATATACACAAAACTTAAGCCCTATGTGATTATGACGGTAAAATAGTTTACCAAGCAAGGTAATTTTATGCATATATGTGTATAGTGTGTATATATATGCACACAAGCACACACAAATCCATGAAGTATAGATTTTATAGACATATATACATGCCTACACACACATACAAAACTGTAAAGGTGTAAATTACTCTAGAGATGTGACAGATTCTATTCCTAAAGTACCTTTTTCAGGAACGACTGGTATTCAAACCAATCAGGGTCTGGGGTTTACAAAACCAGTACTGATCAGTTGGGTCTCACAGCTGGGATGAAATTCGTTTAGTTGCCTACAGGTGAAAACTACTAAGAATGCTAAAAGCTTGTTGATTGCATTTACTGAGCCATAGGCACCATGGCCTATTATAATGAATATTTCCAGTGAAATCTCTGTATTTACTGACTTTGACAGATGGGGAATATTGCATAAGCTATTGTGTGCCTGTGCATTCCTTGAGTGTGATGCTGTGTTTTTTTCTTGCTTGCCTTGTCATTTGTTTCATTTAACTTTCTCATTAATGGCACAATTGCTTTGCTTTGTTCAAAAATCCTTTTCTGAGAAGCGAATATTACTTTCTTTTTAAACTTCTTGCCAACAAAAGATTTTCAAACACATATGGTACAGAGGAATCATGTACAAGATTGTTTCAGAGGAAAAAATATCTAAAATTAAAAGCACAAATCCACTTACTACATTGCCACTTTTCCTTTGACATTAAATGCAAACTTAACGTGAGAAATGCATACAGTTCATCAGCGTACTCTGAACAAATACATAATTAACATGTGGAATAAGCAATGCTGTTGTCAACGCTTCTACATATGTTACCATGAAACTAAAATATTTTAATTAGTAGAGAAATAGAGGAAAATCCAAGTAAATGCAGCCTGTGCTTGACATATAAATTAGCCTGGCTCAATGAATATTAAAAATAAGAGAATCTCATCTATACCTTGACTGCCCTTACCATACTAGGACAGCTTAGTGGGTCCTGCATAAATCCAATCTGCTCCAGCGCTCTGATAAATTATTACTTGGCAGAGAAGTATCCATTGTGGCCATTGTGCAAACACTTTACTACATCACTGGTAGAAATCAAAATGTATGAGTTCGTTAGCAGCTAGGTAAAAAGGGTAGACTTTGGTGTTTTGTATTAATCCAATGTGCTGGACTGACGGAACCTTATTTGAAGGCTACCTAATAAGAGGAAAAATAAAAAACTATATAGCAATACCATGTGGCTTCTGATTTGGGAACTACAATTTAGCCTGTTAGACATGGACCTGTTCCAAAAGTGCACATTCAAACAATCATGCATGAAGGAGTTAGAAACATGTTAGATGTGAATTACAACTCTCCGAAATCCTGGGAATGCTCCAAATCAGGCCATTAGAGGTAGGTTTGAACTGTGAGTACAGATCCAGATCTAAAATTTTTGTTCAAACCTGTCTTTCTCTAACATTTTTACAGCAACTACTGAATGTATTAAAACCAGCAATGTTCCATGAGCTTAAAAAAAATACCATTTAACCCCATCTTAGCTGTATTCAGACATGATTCACAATGACTGACTAAAAGCATTTCTATAAAAAGGCAGTAACAAAAATCATCAGTTGAATGTAATGGGACAGTTTAAACAGGTGAAATTCAAGCTGGATTGCTGCAGCTCCATTGGCCACATACAGCTGCACAGTGACCAGTTTTGCCCAGTATTTAACATTAGAAACATAAATAATTTAAAGATTTTCTTTCCTAAGTTTGGGACAGAACTTTGAAACATCTGGTCTCTTTTCAATCATTTTTACACACACACAAGCTAAAGTCAATAGTTTTGACTAGAGCAATAGTGTTGGGTGGGATTGAAGCTGGCCATTTCACAAGCGTACAAGTGGTAGAGGATAGAAAATGTCCCTACGGCTGTAATACTGTATAGGGCTAAAGGCACAGAAGGAGCAACGAAGGGACACCTGCCATTTTTCAGTACTCTCAACAGCAGGAAGCTGAGGGTCCCACATTTATGAAAATACCCAGTTCATTGATGCTTTTATCTGTAGACTTCATTAATGCAGGTTTCTCTTTTTTTAAGTCAAACATATTTGCAAGGTGAGTCACAATGATTCTTCTCATGTAAAAGATGTAGAAGGTGTGGCACAAACCAGTCTGGCCTTGGCCACCCAGTACTGTGTGACGGGAGAGGTCCCGGACGACTGGAGGCTGGCCAATGTGACGCCCATCTACAAGAAGGGCCGGAAGGAGGATCCAAAAAAAAATGATTCTATGATTCT
>NW_008824676.1:3218634-3224385 GCF_000699105.1 Pygoscelis adeliae
GGGACATGGTTTAGTGGGCATGGTGGTGTTGGGTTGACGGTTGGACTCGATGATCTTGGAGGTCTCTTCCGACCGTAATGATTCTATGATTCTATGATTCTATGATTCTACTGTATAATAAGAGAACCAACAATAGAAACAGGGTCTGCTCCTGTGTCTGCAAAGCACCTCTCTTTGTTGCTGATCTTAATGCCTGATGATGAAATACTAGATTTCCACACCTTTAAAGGGACAAACAAATCCACAGCTCACAGTCTAAGCTTGTTCCCCATTAATACTACTTTAAGAAACAGCCACTAAAAAGAGATCACGAGGAGTATGGAGGCAATGGCAGAGCAGCATTGTACAGACACAAATGAGAAAGCATTTTGCCCCTTTTAAAATGGCCTAGTGACCACCACTACCACTCTTGTAAACTACTGTAAGTGTGCACCATAGTAACATAATGCAGCACTACATATTTTCAGGAATCCATCTTATAGTCTGACACTTTGTGTCATGCAGTAGCAGGAGAGAAGTCAAAGCAAAATGTATAAAGCCCCTTCCTGAAGTGCATAGTCACAGCTTGTGTTGATATCAAAAGTATTTGAATGAGCAACTTCAAGACTGCACCCTCAAATATTATAAAATGTTTTAATAAACATGGCAGGTCTGATGAGACAAAAGTGAAATACACAGTAATAGGATCTAAGTGTAAATATTTACAAATCCAAATGACTGCTTAAAAAAATTCCAAAATAGTCCCAATATGTTGCATTACTTGGGAGTAAACAACAAAAGTAAGTCTGAATGTATATGATTGGATTGTGTATTTTGAACGCCACTAAAGCATAAATCCATTCAGAAGAGTTTCTAGGTTTGCAGGTTTCTGAAAAGAGAATTTTTTTTATTGTCTGTAGCAGCAAACTCCATAGAGAACTGTTGTTCTGCTGTAGACTTCTGAAAGTCCCAAAGTATACGTAGTTAAAATAAACAAGGAATAAAGTTTTAGTTATCTAAAGGGAGAGGTGCTAGGGTTGTTGAGTAAAACTTTTCTAGCCTTTTAAAACTGCTGAGCTCACATAGGTGGTAGATCAGCAACCTCAGAGAGAATAGATCTCAAGAACAAGATAAAAAGGCAATAGGAGTGCAAGCTTTCTGAAGTGTTAGAAAGTCATTATTTAGAACAATAACATTTAGTTAGTCTCTATACCTGTTCAGTTCTCAGGCTCTCTGCTGGAACTGGCAATAGTCATTACTTGGTCCCTCGGGACGAGACTAAAACCGCTATTCTGTTTTAGATGTATCTCCAAATAGCAGTTATGGGGTATCTGCCATTGCAGCAGATTAGATTCAGTAACCCAGAAATGAAAGGGTCCCTGTCTCAATATATTTCCTGTCCAATTGCTCACTATTTCTTTGAAATTAACACATAAAATGGGCATAATGATATGACATGTATTTCTAGCATTACTAATATATGTGATCCTCCTCAGCTGCATACTAAAGACATGGCCTATAAATGACTGTGCATGTGCGTGTATATACAGACATACACGCGCATGTATATATACACGCATATATATTTCAGGTAACATGGAGACAGAACTGCAAACTGGATGGAGGGTTATCATCAGTTTGCAGAACTTTGAGTGGATAGAGCCAGTTTGCAAAATTCTACTCACACATTGAAGTACACGAAGTACTTTTTTTTGTTTGTTTTTAACTTCAATAGACTTGTATGGTATTAATCATAGTAACTGTCTGGGACAGTAGTTTTTGCGTGGGGACTGGTAAATTTTCGTTAACAATTTGGCAAGGCTGGAACATATTCACAAGGAGTTTTATCATCTGTGACAAATATCTGGATCATATTTTTCATTTTAGAAATAATCCAAGTATGATTCAAGTCAAAGCTACCAGCATAAGATAAGCATTGTGTACATGTTATTTAACTGTCTCAAAATGCCATGAAGGCAAGAATATAACAAAACAGAAACTGATTGCCGTGATCCAGCATTTGGTTGTGTGCACTGTACTGACCACAGCAGTAGAAGGTGGCCTTTCACGTGTTTTTTAGGCTGACATACATCACTGCATTTATGGCGTTTCATGATTCTTCTTTGCCTTTCACATTACTGAACGGTAGGCCACACAGTACCACATGGTTAAACATTGGAACAGGCTGCCCAGGGAAGTGGTTGAGTCACCATCCCTGGAAGTATTTAAAAGACGGGTAGATGAGGCGCTTAGGGACATGGTTTAGTGGGCATGGTGGTGTTGGGTTGACGGTTGGACTCGATGATCTTGGAGGTCTCTTCCAACCTTAATGATTCTATGATTCTATGATTCTATGTGCTCTGCTCACTACAAGATGCTACATTTCACCCTGATCAGATGTACTGAGCATTAAAGTTTAGCACGTCTGTGAAATTTGGGAAAACATGAAAAACAGGGACAAGAATTTTATGTTTTACTCCCTTGTGGCTTCCACCCAAGATGTCTTTCTCAGGTAATGTCACACAAGCAAACGACCCAAACACAGAAAGAATGGAGATAAGCACGAAGCAAACTCTGTCTCTGAACTGTGGAGAAAGTAGGAACTGAACCAATGATCTCCCTTGCTCCTTCTGCAAGGATATATGAGCAGGGCAGCTGTATCCATAAAGAGTGTCTGTCTTCCCTGCCAGCCTGTCTGAAGCAACTCCCGAAGGAAATCCCATACAATTCTTGGTCATTGTGTCGAGTGAAAAAGAAAAGGACTATTAGTTGTCCTTAGCTGTCACTCCACACTGAGGAGGAAAGCACTCATGAAGGTCCTTAGCAGTATGATCTTAGAGCTCCAAGTGAAGGACCTCTACTTCTGACAACTGAGAGAGGGCTGTGTGGATCATTCTTCTTGTCCAAGAGGTTGGGAGGGGTAGTGAAAGACAATCCCATCCCTAACTCGGGTAGTCCTTGGGAACTCAGCAAGCTGGAGCTTGCTGATCTGCCTTTCTCTGCATTACACACATGTAGAGAAGAATGGAGCCAACAACTTTGTGGCTGGGGACTGGTGTTTAAAGTGATCTGAAAAATGTGGAGAAGTCTATCATCATCCTGTCTCCTGCCTAGCAGTTAATTCTGCCCCTGCCCCCTCTTAACTCCCCAATTAATCCTTTGGCCCTAGTCCCAACATCACCTCTGCCCCAATTCTTTTAAAAACTCTTAAAATTGTAAAAAGAAGCAAGAAAGTAGGGAGAGCTACACAAGAGCTATGAGCTCCTGCAACCTTCCAGTGAGTAATGCCTTGGGAGGAATGATGTTTTACAGAAGTTCTCAATCACATCTGTGTCCTGATGTATTTTAAGCCTTTCTTGTGGATCAAAATTCAGAAATGAGGCAGAAGGTGTACTTTGGACCAGGAATCAGACTGGATTGGTAGCAAACCACAACAGGGTTTGATTTTATGATAGCTCAGACACCTCATGAGTTATCCTTGATGAATAGAAGTTGTGTGAATTGCAGTACTGAGAGCTTAGTGTGCCAAGACACACTGCTTCAGGGCTGTAAGTTCAATGCAGTGTTTTACTTATTCATTAGATCAGACATTAAAGAACTGGGTTTGATTATAAGATCTTTAGGACCAAGACCACCTAGTTGTTTGTACCATGCATATTTCAGTGGAATCTTATTCTGATTTGAGCCTCAAGGTGTACTACTAAACAAATGAGTAACACAGGAGTCAGTATCACAATCATGTTGATATGGAACACATTGGAAGATGTTTTTTTTCTACCCTTGACTAACGTCCCATGGTTCTTAATAATATTCCAAGGTGCCATCTTTGCTCTGGAAACGTAAGTACAAACCTTGTATGCACATTATTTTTGTATCTCCTGCCCACCTCCATTGAATGTCTCTGCAGTCCCTTCCTCAGAGAGATTTTAATCTGCCTGCAAAAGGTAACAGAATGTCATTACTGTGTTGCAGCCAGTTGAAGTAGTCAGAACAGTTCTTCAGTAAATGCATCAAAAAGAGAGAAACAAGGTGTGGTTGGGTTGGCCCTCACTAGCAGCCAGTTTCCTACCCAGCTGCTCAGTCACTCACTTCCCCCCGCCCCCTGCAACAGGACAAGGGGAGGAAAGAGGAAAAACAGGAAAGAGAAAGCTTGTGGGTCAAGATAAAGATAGGGAAATTGCGTACCAATTACTGCTGCAGACAAAACAGACTCAAATAGGGGAAATTAATTTATTGCCAATTACAATAAACCATTACTGATTCGGGTAATGGGAAACAAAAACAAGAAAAAGAAGAAACTGACATTTACACACTTAAAGAAGACACTTTTCCTCCACCTTTCCCAGGATCGAGTTCACTCCAAGCACCTCTCCTCCCCTCCTTGTTATCGCCACAGGTTACACTCCGTCCCTTCAGTGATGCAATGGGCAGCCCTTTCTTCCTTCTCTTTTCCTCTGCTGCAGCGTGGGTCCTCCACAGGCTGCAGGGAATATCTGATCCACGACAGAGCACCTCCTCCTCCTTAACCTCCTCCTCCTCCTCTGGCCTTGGTGTTCCCTCTGTTGTTTTTCACTCTTTTTATTCTGTCCTCCTCTCTCTGGCTTTCTTTGCTCTTTCTTAAATACACTTTGCCAGAGGCACCACCACCTTGGCTGCTGGGCTCAGTTGTGCCCTGTGGTGGGTCGGCTGGAGCCAGCTGGGACCGGCTGTGTCCGGCACGGGGCAGCCCCCGCCTCTCCTCACAGAGGCCACCCATGCAACCCCCACTGCCAGCACCTTGCTATTTATACCCAATACACAAGGTGTGACCTCCTCTGTAACAAAGTGGAGAGAAGCTGTCCCATCAAGAGCAGTGGAGGTCTTTTGTAGATATCTCACCCCACCAGCAGAGTGATCAGATCACCGCAGATATCGTCATTGAGAAGAACCGCCAGAGGGTCATGATGGAAGAAGAGGAAACCACTCAAAGGCAGTGGGAACACTTGAGCTATTGGGAGGGAAGGGTCAGGGCAGGCAAATTTCCAGTGGTGTTGGAGGGCAGGCTGCAACTGAAGCTGGTGGGAAAGACCTCTCAAACCGCTCAAGACCTCTACTTTCTCATTGTGTTTGCCCATACCACAGCCTGATGCCTGTGCAGCTCTCAGATTTTGCATAACAGGGTGGGCCAGGGACTGCTGGGCTGGGCTGCAGCAAGGACTGCAGCTACCTTGTAGGCCCTCTTTGGCCTGTTCAGGTCGCTGGTTGAGAGAGTCCCTTGAGAGGCAGTCCTGAAGGGCAAAGGGGTCCAGGAAGGCTGGATGTTCTTCAAGAAGGAAGTCTTGAAGGCGCAGGAGCAGGCTGTCCCCATACACCATAAGAAGAACGGGTGGGGAAGACGACCGGCCTGGCTGAATGGGGAGCTGTTGCTGGGACTCAGGAAAAAAAGGAGAGTTTACCACTTGTGGAAGAAGGGGCAGGCGACTCAAGAAGAGTACAGGGATCTCGTTAGGTTGTGCAGAGAGGGAATGAGAAAGGCAAAAGCCCAGCTAGAACGTAATCTGGCCGTTAAAGACAACAAAAAAAGTTTTTACAAATACATTAATGACAAGAAGAGAGCCAAGGAGAATCTCCATCCTTTATTGGATGTGGGGGGGAACATTGTCACCGAGGATGAGGAAAAGGCTGAGCTACTTAATGCCTTCTTTGCCTCAGTCTTTAGCAGGCAGACCAGTTATCCTCAGGGTACTCGGCCCCCTGAGCTGGAAGAAAGGGATGGTGAGCAGGAAGAACCCC
>NW_008824676.1:3226256-3256320 GCF_000699105.1 Pygoscelis adeliae
ATTGGAACAGGCTGCCCAGGGAAGTGGTTGAGTCCCCATCCCTGGAGGTATTTAAAAGACGTGTAGATGAGGCGCTTAGGGACATGGTTTAGTGGGCATGGTGGTGTTGGGTTGACGGTTGGACTCAATTATCTTAGAGGTCTTTTCCAACCTTAATGATTCTATGATTCTATGATTCTTTGAGCACTGGGCCCAGCTGGAGATTTCTCAGCTACAGAGCAGGACCAAAGCCCCTGTGCAAGGACTCTCCACACTGATATAGCTGCGTGTGAAGCAGAGCTGCAGTACAAAAAGGCATAAATGTATGAAATATAGTAACACCTGCAGAGGTGCATAAGGTCCAAGGTGACTGGATGACTTTAACTGCAACTAGAGGAGGTGATAAGAGGGCAGAAAGAGAATGTGAGGGAAGACCAAGGAATGCTGCAGTTTTCTCTGAAGCCACATACAGAAAATGCTGCCACAGGAAGAATATGTTCAGGCACTAGGAAGTTTAGGAGGCCTAGCAAGGACAGGACACCAACTTGCCTAAAATAGCAGCATTGAAGTACAGAATTAAAAGAGGAAGGAGGAGCAGAGAAGGAAGGGGAGCAATAGTCCAAGTTCTATTAATTTTTTTAAGTCCATCTAATTTCAGCATAGGCTTAAAAAAACAAAGCAAAACCTCCAGAGGATTCTTCTATCTAGGAATTCAAGCTTTGAAGCAAAATCTGGTTTTCTGTCTTTATCAGATCTCTTCACTGTCCCACTTCTTTCTCCCATTCTAATGTTTAATTGGCTTCAGCAGAGATGATATATTGCTAGTTCTGTGTCAGGCCCTTGCCAGTAACACCATGGGGTCTGAGCTTCCTCCAGCCATCTCATGCTCCTATTTAAAATATTTTAACTGGAAAGCTTAGATAACTGCATTTCAGAGACTAGCATTTTGCAACAAAATTCCATCTGGTCAACATTAGGTCCACTAACGATGGTTGAAGTGAAAAATAATCTTACCTTCATGTTGAGGCTTTACAGCTTCAGTTAAATGTGATTTGGAGCGGGATAACTTGCTACTAATGAACATCAGCACTGACAGCAGGAAAACTAACTTGTAAGAATCCAAATTTCAAAGCACACTTGTTGACAGGCTGGTACTCACTTTCTGTTTCTTGGGAAGATTTGAGTGTTTCTCCAAAATCACACTACTCTGTGGAGAAATGGTGGATTTTTCGGAGTTTCCAGGCTTCAGGAAGGACATAGATGAGGTACCTGCATATGGAAAGAAAATTAAAATGATGGGAAACTGAAGGGGTTTAATATTACATGGTGCTATGGCTGGTCCTACTGCTAAATGGAGCTATTTAATGAACAAACAGGTCATAATATCCTTGGGGAAGACCTAAGAGGATATTCACAGCTGAAACAAGGATGAAGCAATGCCTCTTACATCCCCCGAAAGCATACTGACAAACTGGTGAGAAAAAAATTTCATCTCTCTCTGGTTGTATGTAAGTTGATGAAACACAAGAAGCCAGGGAGGTGAAATACGTAAGTGAACCGAACAGGATTGCCATGTCACTCTGCAGAATGAAGAAATGGCCATATTCCTCTCTGCAGTAGGACCTGTGCAGTAAAGGTGATGCTGATACCCTGCAACTTTCACTTTCCCTTTCTTAGAAAACTTACTACTCACGAGTATGGTGCAGAGAGCAACTCCCCTGCAGACAGCATAAGAGAGGCAGAGGTTTATGTACACAACTCCAAGGAGAGCAAACAAAGTCCTTATACTGAGAGAATTTCACCAAAGCTATAAGCTTGTCCTCCTAAACTACAGAGCTTGGTTAACAACCTGTAGGGAATGATGATGAGTTTTCCTCCAGATCTTGTTGCATTTTAAGGAGTATTCTCTCCTGCTCCAAGGCTTCTATGTACTTGGAATATGACCAGGAAGCCTGCAAGAACCATTAAAAACCATCAGCCTCCAGACCATATCACTGGTAGTTCCTGGTCCATTTCAACGAGACAAAAAACTTGTTTATGTTATATCCCTGTATTGAATAATCACAATTATTAAGAAGAGAAGTTTTGTCATGACAATACTGGAATCATGGGAAAAATAATATTGCTGCAAATAAGCGAATCTCAAAACACCATGAAATGCAATTTAAGCAAGTTTGACAGATATGATGTTTACATTCATTTGTTCTCCATCCCTGGTCTGAGTCCTATTCTCTCTCCTTTCATCTTCAAAACCTAAATACAGCAGACGTTTCCCCTCCCAAAGTACCAGTCTTTTGTGCTACTGAGGACTTGATTTTATCTCCCTGCCACATCCTTCCAGAGTGTCCTTTCTCAAATCATTTAAGGTCTCATTAGCCTCACAGTTCTTTCTGCCTGCCCTCTCCAGCAGAATGCTGCTACCACTAGAGGCAGATCAACTGGAGATGTCATCCTTTCCTTTTCTAAGGAACAAATGTTGCTCTTTACATTGTAACAACCACAGTTCAGGTTCCATGTAAATTTTAGGTCACTCTCCCAAATCAGTATGGGAACTGTACTTTTATTTGGCCTTTTTTTTCCTTACAGCATGAGAAGCTTGGGGCCAATTTGTCACGTCGTAACTCAGTAAGAAGAACTTCTAGCATCTTCCCATAGCAGAAAGGGGCTTGGAGAAGAAACTGCTCTATAAAAGATTATTGCTCTTTCTGCAATTACCTGCCTCTTCTTGAGGGCTTAGGCATTTGATATTGATATACTGGCTCACTCAACTCACTTTTTTTTTTTTTTTAATAGGTATGAGAAAAAGTAAAAAGGTCCATTTAAGGGATAAGAGTGTGAGCTTAACTATGCAGTTTGCACTGTGGTTTCAGATTTTGGGGGTATTTCAGACTGCCTGTTTCTATATTCTGCTCATCGCTAACGTAATGCCATGTGAAGAGCTCTATAGAATACAAGCAGTGGCCAAAGTGTGATTTGTTCCTGCATCGCATGACATAGCTGTGATTATGTGGTTGCACAGATTCCCCGTTATGTTATGGCAGTGTCAACTCGGCTATGAATGATCCCTTGATATGCCCGAGCTGGCATGTCTATTCTTCCTGTTTCTCCAGTAAAATGACTGTTACCTTTTCACTACAGATTTGATGCATCATGAGAGTTGTTCTGGAAGAAGTACTAAAGAGCTATTTTCGTCAGATTTTCTATTCAAATGCCTAGCTTTCCTAAATGAGTTTGGCTTCAGTTTTTGACATATGAGCAGAACAGGACTCAAGCCTAAACCAAATTCTTTCAGGATATGAATTTCACAGATAACGAAAAGCTTCTTATTCCAGAATTGAACTTCCTTTTCTTCAATTTATCTTTAAAGATTCTTTTTAAACCTACACACCTAAAGGGCTTAATAGGTTGTTAGATATTAATACTACTCAGAACCTAAATCTTAAAAAAATTAATAAAGAAAAAAAATCACCTGTAAGGTAGGTAAACTTGTAACAGTGAAGTTAATTGTAGAAGAATGAACAGTTATCAAAGAACCATGTGATAGTAGTATGCAATACTAAACCCCACCTTCCCATTCTCCCAAGATCATTTTATCTCTCTTGAATGATGATATCTGTAGCAACATGTTTATTATTCACCTGCCACCCATATCCATTTGAAAATGATGCTGGTCCTCTCTCCACACCAATCTCATCTACCAAAGCACTGCTTGACAGACTGATAAGTTTTGTTCCCACTTGTTTACCCTGGCAATAATAAGAAGTCATAATTAGATATAAACAATAGTTACTGAGCTGAAGTAAAAAGCAAAGTCTGAGGAAGCAAAAATTGTTATTGAAATGAGATAGTGTCATATGCAGTAATGTTTTGTAATGCCCAGTTTCATAATTCATCATGTTTGGCATAATAAAAAATAGCAGAAGATACTGCTTTTTTAAAGCATTTCTTTGTCCTAATCAAAGTTTCCTGACCTCTACACTCCTGCAGAATATCTATTGAATATTTCAGATTCAATAGCTGCTCCAAAATATAGCTAAGTGAGAGGGCAGACCTGCAATAGAACATATTTTAAGGACAGAGAGGCCATTGTGATCCTCTGATTTGGCCTCAGGTATAAATGTAGAACATAGGATTTCTCATTATTAATTCCAGCTTGGTCCAGTAGCTGTGAATGAACTACAGTATACATGTTAGGAAAACAGGCAATCTCATTTAAAACATTTACAGTGAAGGACAAGGCATTGTAACCCTTGGTAAACCATTCTAGTGATTAACTATTTGTCATTTTCATGTTGTTTTAGTGTTTTATTAAGGCTGCACATTTGCACATTCTGTCTGATGATCCCAAAACTCTTTATGAACATTAATCAATGTTCATATTTAACCTCACATAATTAACCCCGCAACATCCCCACGAGGCGAGCAATATAACCCTCCCATGTTGCAAATGAGAAAGAAAAAAAGAGAGGTCAAATGGTTCCCAAAGTCACTCAGAAAGTCCCTGAAAGATCTGGAAAAGGATCAGAATATCCTACATCATTGCTCCCAAGGTGCCTTTTCCTTCCTTATCATCCCCACTGTCCTATGGACCCATCATCTAGAAGGGTGACTTTTGGGTGTAGAATTTCCCAGGCAGCGTGGTGTTTATCTTCTCTCCAGAGCAGACTTACTAACTTCCGTGGCACACTCAATTGATGGAACAGGGATGCCAAAGCAAATACAGAAATAGCATGTATACTAATATACTACAGTTTACGTTTGCTAGCTTTCTCAGTGAGAATGGTGAATTAAATGAGGTCTTTAATAATGTCTTCTCATAATAAATTAGGCAATGTTATGGCAATGTCATATCCCATGACATTGCACCACTTACTAACAAATAAGCTTACTGCTAAGAAGCTTAAAGAGAGATGAGAGAAACATGGAAAAGGAAAGTTAATGCTTATGGTTCTACCTTTTTCTGCTAAGGGCATGGAAAGAGTAAGAACAGATTTACCATGTAAGTTAAAGCTATTTCATACACTTGAAAGCAAAAAATCCAAAATCTATTTTGGAGGTAAAATACAATTGTGTATACAACAAATTACAAATACTGGCATCAAGGCAGTCTGCAAAAAGTGACTGATGATATTTTTTAATGTGGCATGTGCACCTAGCAGTTAACAACGGAACAGATCCACAGACAGGCCAAAGATGAGCCCATACAGCTGTGCCACACTAAGGGCAAATCTGTGAAAACAGAGAAGCAAACCATACTCTCCCAAGGCAATATCTTTTAAAACAACTATTTCAGCTCAATACTGAAGCAATCACGTTATGTTGAATGTTCGAGCTTACTTCACCCTGTACCTACCCATCCCTGCCTTCCAGACACTAAGCTTAAAAGAGGTCTCTGCATTGTACAGTGCTTGCATGGCGTCCCTCGCTGTCAGCCACTCCTCCCCGGCACTGAGTCCATTGCCAGGAAGCCTTTGATAGGATTTGCCCCATAAATAATAAATGGGCACACACAAAAAATATTGGGATAGTCAAGTACTACCAAGTCATGCATCATTGTCCAGTGAAAACCTCCTTGTCTGCCCATATTTTCCATACATAAAAGTCCAACTCTTATCCAGTCAGTTCAGAAAGTGAGGTGAGCCAGGGTAGGCTGGACACCCCAGGGACAAATTTGTGAGAAGGAAGAAAGTAAAATTCCTGCCCCAGGACCATGATTGTTCCTTTTGACATAAACCCAAAATGCCGACTGATTGGGGGGGGGGAGAGGGAGGGGAGTATATATATAAGAAAAAAATATCATTTCTAACCCTTGCCAGGACTTTCCTCTCCTTCAACATGAGCCTGGTGGGGCAGAGGAGCATAGACATTATTTTAAATGCCAAGAAATCATCACCTTCTACAAGCTGCCAAGTGAACCTGCTATCGCTTATGTCGGATGAACCTTATCACTATCCTTCAGGGATACTGAATCATTTGAATAGTTACGTTGTCACTGAGGGGACAGAAATCTCAGGCAAGAGAACAGGGAATGGCAAATTCTTTAAACAATAATAGAGGGGGAAAAGGATTTCAAAAACTTATCTGTTCCACCAATTCATTCCAGAGATTTTAAAAGGTAACTGGTTTACTGATAATTTTTTGTGAGAAGAATAGCCTGCAGACTGTTTACTGAACTGCATTCTCTGCCTGTCACTTTCTAAAATTTCTTACGCTATTTCCCAGCTTAGAATCATAGAATCATTAAGGTTGGAAAAGACCTCTAAGATCATCGAGTCCAACCGTCAACCCAACACCACCATGCCCACTAAACCATGTCCCAAAGTGCCTCATCTACACGTCTTTTAAATACGTCCAGGGATGGTGACTCAACCACTTCCCTGGGCAGCCTGTTCAAATGTTTAACCACTCTTTCAGTAAAGACATTTTTCCTCACGTCCAATCTAAACCTCCCCTGGCGCAACTTGAGACCATTTCCTCTCGTCCCATAGAAGGGTAATTCACCTTTGCCATTTGTTCCCCATAAAAGCTAGGCTTCTGTCCTGGCCAAGATTTGCTCTTTACTTCCTTGGTCTTAATCAGAAATCTCATAGACAGGCAACAAACAGATGGAAAAAATAAGTCTGTGAAAACGCAAAAGTGCATTACTTTGAAATATTGCATTCTTGCACTGTGAGTATTGCCAATGGCCTTGCCGGACATATCTGTATGGAGGCAATGTGCTTTGGAGAAAGGAACATGAGTTCTTGGGTTTTAAACTTCACTTGACATTGGTGTGTGGCCTTGAGTAACACTTCACCGGTCCTCAGTTTTCATGTGTCTAAAAGAGGATAACAATGTGTACAAGTTCTTACGGGCATATATGTCTTTATCTGTCCATGTACTCATGTGGTTCTCATCATGAGTAATATCTCAACACATGTGTACATGGTATTTAAAATATGTAAAGTTCTTTTAATGCTACTAATGATAGTTTGCAAGTCCAATAATTCCTCTACCCTTAAAGGAATGTTCTCTCCTCAAAGCTGGCCAAACAATTACATTTCGTAAAAAATAAACTTTTGCAAAGCCTATAATCAATAGAAGAAAAATCCATTATATTGTAATAATAAAATTCCAAGAAAAACAATTTTACAAGCAAGAATTCCGCTGTAGAGGTCACAGTTCTGTTAATGCACTGAAACTGTCTGGAAACTCACTGTGAACAGTCTAACAATTTCACTGTCAAAGCTGAGAAATATTCCAGAAAAGACAAAGACTATACAAAGCAATTAGCACATAAATATTTTTTAAAATAGTGTGCAGACTTTTCAAATGCTCCTTCTGAAAAATAGATATGAAATCTGTTTTTGCTTTGTTTTGTTTTGCTTTCAATAGTGACCCAGGACTGTAAATTCTAAAATAGGACAGTACATACTGGAAGTGCAAACAGATCTGCAGTTACCCATTGTACACATGGACCGTACATAGATTTTTTTTTTTTAATTCAGCCCTCTTTTTCGCACTTCTCTTGGCACAAAAGATGACTAAAATACATTTTCCCCTCTGCTTAATGAGAGGAGTATTCCATTGACTCATCTGCTTCAAGTTAAACATATGTATATGCATTGGCAGGATTGGGAACTAATCGTCCTAGGACCGAGTTGCATGTAAAGCTTGAATGCTGACAAAAAGATTTCGGTAGCTTTGGATCAGGCTGAGAAAGGGATATTTGAATTCATGTATGTTCGCTCATGAAGGAGTTTTTATGCAGTTCGTCAGCTAGCTGTCACCTGAAACTTTGTGAGCCTTACCTCTACTATTTTGCCTTCCTTCTTTCGCATCTTTTTTCCCTTTTTTTTCTCCAAGGCAAGCAGAATTTTGTCACTAGCCAAATTGCTTTGAAACTTACAAAATTTTGGCCAAAATTTAAACAGAAGAGCAAAAATAGTCATCTGTGCAGAAAGAAAAGAAAGTCAATCTTGACCATATTAAAAGAACAGAGTTTACTGTAAAATAAAATGCAGTTTACCATGAGAATGAAATAACTATTTCTTTTTGAATATTTCTTCCTCCCACGTACTGTGTCCTGACATTTCAGCCCAGCTTTGCTCGGCACATGCTTTTCATCAGTGTGTTTATTACTGGTGAGAAATCTTCCTAAAACACAGTTAAAAGGCACTTTCTTTTTTTATACTTCCCTAAACAATTGTTTGCATTAATGAAAACATCCATCATTTTTTACAAGTATTCCTGATAAAATATACACCAGTAGAATTGCTTTTGCACCACTGTTCTGCTCAAGTATTTCAAATATTCAGTTCATTAGGGAGAGGGTTTTTTTTTCCCTCCTTAGGAGAAAGGAAATACTTTTTTGCCTCTGGAAAGGCTCTTAAACCACATTACAGATCTATGAGCAAATCTTGGATAATTTTTAAATGATATAATCTCTCACAGGGTCTTTTTTGAACTAGAATAAGAAAAACAATTTTAGAAAAGCAAACAGAGGGGCTCAGTGAATTCTGTTGCTGCACGTACTAAGGCTCACATTTTTCAGTTTATTTAGATGTTTAATTCTCATTGAGAAACTTGGCTTCAAAGGAGCCGAGCATACTCAGCACCTCACTGCTTCTGGCTCAACAGACTTGAAAGTGACATATGAGTCACTGTCATGTTCCAATCACAGCTTTTTGGCCAAGTTCTTCCCTTGGTTTTGTGCCACATTTCTGGAGTTCACTGGGTTTTACACAGGCTGAAATAAGACTTATTTCTCTTAGGACCTATATGAACCCTTTTCTCTGACAAACCATTCATCTTTTGTGATTCAAACACTTTGTGGTCTCACAGTTGATGTTTAAAGGTGTTGGTGGCATTTTTATAGGAAAAGAAGAGGAACTAGCTTTCTTGGGTTTGGAAGATAAGTCAGAGAAGACAGTAACGAGGAATAAGAAAATAGTAAGTCTGTAGTAAAGGTTCACAAATTGCTGTTCAGTCTGATTAGTACCAAGATCAGAGAGAAAATTGTCTAAAGCCATTTAATACAAACTTTCTGTAATAAAGAAGGGAAAGACATTCAGTAAGTTAAGATTTCTTTGTGCTTTACCCACAGCTGCATTTTTTTTTCATAAACTACAAAAACTACAAACTTTCTAACTACAAATTACTTCTCTGACATTAACCAAGTGATAAAGAACAAGCGATTAAAAACATAGACAGAATTAACGTCTACTGCCAGAATTCCTAACACAGACCTGGATAACACCTTTCCAGGATCAGCTAGCTGTCAGAGATTGTCCAGTTTATTGAGCAGTAAATATCTGAAGCCTCTCTGTCATCTCCACCATACAATCTTCATTGAAATGCATGACTATAGCGTTCTCCTTCATGCCCAGGCTTATGTATGGAGTCCAAATTGTCACATAAGCAACAAAGACTGTCCTTAAAATCGGGCACACAGACTCTAGCCAGATCTGTTACAGAGATTCTCCCAGCTTCTTACCTGTGCTTCTCTAAAAATGTAAGGTCCTAGTTCTTTCCTGTGCTCCAGAATCTTCTTTGCTTGTTCAGTTGGGATGTCAATCTGCAAAGCTGGGGGGATGGCGGAGTTAATAAAGCAGTCAATAATAGCTGTGATCTTTTTCTGGACTGTGGAATCATCACAATGAGAATGGCACAAGTCCTGAAAGTCGAAAAGTAGCATTTTCAGTCAATGGAGAGAGAGATGCAAGACCCTTTATACAGGGGCCCAGTGATCAAAGAGTAACAGTCATACAAAAATAATTATACAATAAATTTCTTCAGTACGTAGCACAAAATTCTTACAGCAAATGTGCATGGTCAAAGACATAGTTAAGACATGAGTGGGACTTCTGGTTCGCAAATGCAGTTATATAGCAATCATTGCTTTTAGGTGATAATCTCTGCCTGCACGTTCTGATGGGGCAGGATAGTTTTTAGCCTGCATTCAGTCTAAGTACATTACTGGCAAATAGGAGGCATTTCTGAAAAGAGAAACACACCTACAGGTGTGAAATGCACTGATTTTCACAATGAGCCTGCTATGACTAATATAGCCATGGTAACAAAAAGACAAAGAAGTGCTCTAAATACTCCAAGAAAAGAGGGGAATTATTTAGAGGGTACAAGGTATTATAACCAGGAATGTTGGCACAAGAGGGGACAATTTCAGCTACCAGTACAATCTTCCATTCATCGAAATCTTCTAGTTTCCCTATTCGTTAAGATTTTCTAGTTTCCCAATACCTCAGTGTTTGAAATAACTCTGTGCAGGACAGAATACAAAACAAACCTGAATGTACAAGGGTGAGATCTCAAAGAAACACTGGGGGGCTTCTACTTTTTTTAATGTGATCCTATTGTTCTTGTAAAACCTCTTATTACTGTGTTTTCACACTCTGACAATGCTACCGTTGGACTTTGACAGGAAGGAAAAATAATTCAGAAAGAACTTCCTTCAAACACTTTGAAACACGAACTTTCCATCTATCCATAAACATCAAGAAATTTCTATAACACTAGGAGATTATCACATATATCTAGTAAAGACACAATGAGCACTCCAGAGAATTTTCAGGAAGAGAGCTCTCTAAATGAAGAATGTGCATTTAGTTTTGGTATAGGAGGCTGGATATTTACTTTGCAAAGAAATTAAAAACAGGGCTTTTAACCAGAAATGTGGTATGTGAAAGAGCTGGCTTGTTTTATTATGAATACTTTTTAGTTTTGTGAAGGAAAAAAAGAATGATAACAGCTACAATGAAGAAAGTAAGGCAATACAAAAACATATTCCGTATATCCTAAGAATATATTATGGCTTCCTTTGCTCATCTAGCATAGAAGAAAAAGCAGAGAGCTGTAGTAAGAGGGAAGACAAACAAGCCATATGATATGAAGAAGGATGAGACATGAACATAGAGGAACAGATGGAAATGATCCACAGAGTTATATTTCTTCATATTTGTTTAAAAAAAATTTTTTTTTGTTTTTTGATTGTCCCAAGATGTGCCGCCAGCCCGATGGGTTACAAGGAGCAATGCAGTCATTGATTCCTAAAGGGAGTTTGGTCTAAACTGATGGCATGATAGGGCTCAGACAATACAAGTATGCACTGTGTAAAGTGCTGCCCCCGTCTTTGGCAGTATTCCTCCAGTTCAGCCTGACCCACAACACTCCTACTACTCCAGCCCTTTGCTTCTATAAAGAGCATCAACTGCCAACCATGACAAATCGCATGCATGTAGAAATATGGTCAGATTGTACTTTCTCTTGATAAGAAGACAAATAAAATTAACATAAATGAAGGAGAGGGGGTGGGACATAAAACAATGAAGGCTTTCTTCAGAGAGCAGATCCGCAAAGAAAACAACCTAAACTACGCTCCACATTAATTTGCAGAAAGTTTCCACATCCTCCACAATGTAGCAATGAAGAGTCACAAATCTGAAAAAACATCAAATATTTTGAGAAGGATTTATGTCATGGAACTTCAGGTGCCTTCATGTCAAATTTCTAGTCTAAGCTAGTCACTCTGTAACCAAGAGAGAGACAGCAGCAGCCCCAGAGAGCATTTCAGCCGATGATGATTCCTCGCTTGGGGATCAGAGACTCTGTGAGGAGGGGAGATTGCCCCCTGGTAACAGAGGAGCTTCAGCTTCTAAAGCAGACCTCAAATTCAAATGCATAAAATTAAACAGTAAAAATACACCCACATGCCTGCAGCAGAATCTCTAAGTGCTACTGCAGCATCAACTGTGTTTACCTCCTAATTCCTGAGCATGTTAGCTAACCTCATCCTCCCTGCCTGCCATGTGTACACAGGCTATGTTCAGGATCCCAGGAGAGGCTCTGCACTCCAGTAGCACTCTTGCATAAGCAATATCCCAGAGGCAAAAAGGAATGAGAAACAAGTGAAAGATCTGTGGTGCCCCTGCATTCAGTCCAGGGTGCTACTAGGAGGCTGCAGTGTGATTTAATTGCTCACTCCAGAGTTTTCCCATTGTGTTTCACCCCACACAGCAGCGATTTCACAAAGGGACATGTATCTGGGAGAGAGGCAATCCCTGCTGACCTTCCCCATCATGTTTCATCTTGGCCACATCCTCAGCTGCAGTCAAATGTGACTGTACAGAGTGCAAGGGAGCTGGGGTCTGCATTGTGCATGTAAGGTTTTTGGGTAGATACTATCTTTACATCTGTACATTTGATTGAATTTAAAAGTTTTCTCTGATTTTTGAGGGATTACCAAATTCAGCAATAATCCCATTATTTAACAGTATGTAACTATAAAGACAGAATGAACATTCTAATGTTTACATATTTTCTACTGCTCAACAGATGTATACTGAAATCTGGGCATTAGCTAGTTAGTAGTGTCCCTTTAGAGACTCAGAAGAATGTTACAGTTTGAAGAAGTATAAAGAAATACAGGGATAATACATTCAAGTCATTAAAAATCACTACCCTTAAGAAGTGAGGATTTTCACTGAAGAAAAAACAGCTTAAACAGTGAAAAAGGTTTTACTATGAACAAGAAAATGCCTAGAGATGTTCTTGTTAAAATTCTCCTAATATGCAATAATGGATGCATTTGCTTACAAATTGAATGATATTCCCATTGCTCCATTTTACCACCATACCTTATACTTCTGTACCTCTTGCCAAAAGAGCACTCCGTTCTCCAGTAGGTCTCCTTTCAGTGACACAAAGCGTTGAAACTGATTTGCTGTCACTGGATTCAACAGCGCTTTGCGGAAAGCAATTATTTCACTAGATGAAGAAACCCACTTATTGTCCACATGCTGTCAAAAGAAGAAATAAATGCACCAAATAAACTTTGTTTCAAAAAGTAATAACAAAAGCATTAGTTAGCGGAAACTGTCTGATTCTTATCTTTGCACTCACCCTAACTTTCAGTAGTTTATGAGTTTATGACATGGATACAATAGAATGTGGCAAGGTTTCATTTCTTTCTTTCCTTCTTTTTTCTTTTTTTTTTTTTTTTTCCACTTTGGTTTGGGCAACATTTTTTGGAAGACGTGATGGGAGAGGAAATGACTGACAATGATTTAGACCATATGACTACATACTATAAAGTATGGAAACAGCTATTGTTATTGATTATGGCAACAGGCTACTTTTCTAGAGAACAGTTTGAGTTTTGTGCAAACAAACAACAAAGAAAAAGGAACAGACAAACCACATAGCTTAAAGTTGTAAAATGCTTCTGACAGGGATCTCACCAACAAAATGAGCTTTGAAATGTGTTGCCATGATCACCAACAGAAGCCAGAGAGTTTGCTTTCTGTGGAATAAAGCTACCAATAGTAAAACAGAATTCAAAGTCATCGAGACATTTTGGAAATCCTCATGCTGCAAAGCACAGAGCAGTAGGCAGCCAGGGAAGGGTGGAGAAAGAAAGATGGCTTATTCAGGGACAGTTTGTTTGAAATGAAGTTCAGGCTGGCCTGGCTTCCTGAACAAACAGTTCTTGTGCTGTCACTGAGGAGCAAGCCAAACAACCCCCCTTTGTTATCAGATGGATGAATGAAAACTCTCTTCTAACAGTGGTATAAAACTCTTGAAGTCCTGGAGGGATGGAGTGCTGTTCAGTGGTCAGCATGGGCCAGAAACATTTTTAGTTGCTACAGACAGTCCTGGAAATCTAACCTGATTCTAAGCTGAAAGTCTTTCTGCAGCTTCTCTTAAAAACAGAGGTTACACTTAGTGTCCTGCCGCAGAGACTGCCAGGGATGAGAGCCTACCCTTGCGGGTGGGTGGTTGGTGGTTGTCCAAAGGGTCCTTTGGTTAAAATAAAGTCAGCTCAACTTAGACAGTAAGGTGGCATATTCTCAGCCCTCCGCCAATTCTCCAAACGTGTTCTATCCCCTGTGACCAGGATTTAAGGCAACTTTTCGGAAAAATTATTTCTGGGACATATTCATGAAGGGAAGAACAAAACGTTGCTCCCACCCCTATACTAATACACGAACACTGCTTATTTTATGGGTCAACAACCTTGAAGCAGAACATGGAAAATAACCATCTTTCTGACAAACAGACAAAGTGAAAACTCAGTTAACAGAACCCACATGCACTTTGGATCCCTTTCGAGCTAATGGTTTGCATGGATAATTGGTGACCGGGTCTCCAGTTTGATTTCAACAGACAATAAAAGTTCAACTGAATAAACGTACACAACTTGTATGTTGGCAATCACAAAGAGTTCACTGCTCTTCAAGAGGAAAAAACTGGCAAACATCTGATGAAATGTATTATTACAAAGGTTTAAGATGTTTAAAATTGATATTATCTCAGTGCTGTAAGATTAAAATACAATTCTAAATGAAACAGATACTGTGAGATATGATTAAACCTGCCCACTCCACTGCATACTTCACATTCCCTTTTGTGTCTGCACGTAATCCACTCGCAATAATAAATAAACTACCAGATGCTGGAATGAACAGCTTGTCCCAATAAGTCCACTGCATGCAAAATACAGATAAATGTGAATTAAAGGTACAATACCAGTTTGAGGAGGGTTAAGAGTGCTCCAAAACCCAGGACAAGAGACATGTTTTTTTCAAGTATGACCTCTCCAGCCAGGAAGGGAGAGAAATTTACCGTGAACATCCAGCAGGGAGCTAAATTCACCAGTAATGTGAGTAATCAGTCCACTGTAGCCAATACAATCATGCCTGCTTTTGACAGCCTTATATTTGGGCCTCACACTGTCAGCAGGGAAATTGTGAAGGATGTGCAAGGTCCAAACAGAAAAGACAGTGAAACAGCAGACACAAGAGACACAGTAAACTTCACTTGCCTTCCACATCCTAGTTGTCTTCTGTTTTTGACGTGGAAGATCTTCGGTTATGTTCCTTATCTACAGTTGAACAAAAGATTATCATTGTATTTTTTAACTCTTCTTGTTTCATGTTCAGCCCTCTAATGATTGAGAGCACAGTGGTAGAATAGTTGATATATCCTCATTTGGATCTTTATATCTGAAACTTCTTATGGACCCACACTGAATCCCATCCCTTGTTCAGCTATAAATGAGCATGTGCTCATTAAGACTGGGGAGTTAGAGAAGACAAGAGGCAATGGCAGTCAAACTGCGCCCTTCCACCGGTTTACCTTACCCATAATGTTCTGAGGGACCACTTATGTTTGGAACAGATTTTGGGCTATAACATTGTTTTGATATAAAATGTTTTAGTTCCTTTGGACAGCTGTATCAGAAATACAGGCTTGATCCTGCAGCTTCTTTGTAGCAAAAATACACCTCAAATCAAGGGCAGATTTTCTGAATAAGGACTACATAGCATGCCCACAGTGTTTGGTCACTGTGAAATATGAAGCCAAGTGGAGAATGTCATCTGGTTTCATTTCTTCTAAAATACGTTCTTCAAAGGACCTTTTCATCCTCTGAATTTGCAGTAAGGAAGAGAAAAGAGCAGTCAGACATAAATGGAGTTAGGAAAAGACTAAAAGCTCATTAGAAGTATGTATTTCCTGTAAACTGTTTGTTAGAGTTGAATACAGCATTTTCCAAACTACATGGGCTACTGTCCCCGCACAGTGCAGCAGGTGCAAGAAGAGGCATGAGCTAGCTTCCAGACCTGGAAGCAGCTTAACCTTATCGCATGGTCTTGTGCCATGGCTCGTAAAGGAGGCAGAGTTCAGCTAAAAAAGGGCAGAGGGTAAGGAAACTTTGCTTTAACATAATCATTATTAAAATTACAATTTGCCTTATTGGAACCTACAGTTTTCAGATTGCTTAGTGCTCTGAATCAATGAAAAGGATCCAGTTCAAATGCACTTCTGACAACACTTCTGACAACCTTCTTGATGTTAAAAAGATCACTGAAAACAAGTTTTATGAATCAGTGCAGTCTGCCTATGTGTCTGCTTGGTGGAACTGTCAAGTTTCTTTCTGCTATGACATTCACATTTCAGAGCTTTTGTGGAAGTGAAAAAACCCAAGTCTTTTTGCATCTGTCACCAGCAGGATGATTTCCCTACGCAGATTGCAGTCACAGAGGCACTCTCATAAAAGGCAGATGTTAGCTCTGCCCATTCCCCAGTCTTTCTAATGAGCCAGCAGGAGTGAAAGGCTTCTCATTCCCAGTTTTCTGGCAACTTTCTGAAGTAACCAATTAGAAACAAGGCTTGCAGCAGTTAATCTCCCCACTCAGCAGAATTTCACAAGTCCTGGCGTCATTTCTACAGGCACTGCAGCTCCAGGTGGGAGAATACGGACAGCGTAAGAGACACAGAGAGAGAGAGAGAATACAGCATGGGAAGCCCACTCATTTACCTGTGTTCTTGTCCCCTTGGGCAAATCCTTTACACAAAGCAGCATTTCTTCTGTGTGCAAGTGTATGGCTAGGGCAGAATGGCATATGGGGAGTGCAGCACTACAGCAAAGATTAGTTTACTCCCCTGGCTGGCAGCCTGGCTGGCAGCAGAGCTAACACCAGCTCCTTCAGATTTAGGGTCTAACAATAATAGTCAGCCACACTAAGCCTTCAGAGGAACTGCCTTCACATTTATCAAGCTAAATGCTTCAACCTGTACATGCTAGAGAGTCTCTTTCAATGTAAACTGAATGTGACTTGTGGGCTGCTTTTCCTCTGAACCATTTTATCCCAATGGTACATTATGAGCCAAACAAAAAACAATGTCTGGATGTGTTGCTGTTGTTAAAAAGTTACCTTTGCTTGTCCCTCCACCCCATGGTGCTCATCTGCCAGGAACAATGGCAGCCATTGTTTTTCTAATCTCTTCTGGACGCATTGCTGAATTTCTAGCAGAACCGCTGCCGAAAGTCGATCATGAAGGATTTGTCCCCATCCTCCACCTGAATGCATTAGCTAAGCAATCCAAATACAATAACACATGACATAAACTTTTGTGTATACCAAAAGTCCTTTATCTCTCTATGTCCTTGATTTAGCAAAGCATGAGCTTAACTGTAAGCAAAGCATTTAATGCATGCTTACCCAAGGCTCACATGTACTTTTCATAAAAGGGAACAGATTACACTTGTCCCTACCTATAATAGAATACAGACTCTGTCAAATAATACCCCAGCTTGACCGAGTAAATTTCCTAAGTATCAAGATATATCGGAGTACCACAGCTCAGACTCGCTGTCTGTGGCGTTACTGACATACTAAAATAGAAAGCTGGAACAAGACACTCTGCCTGAAAGCCATTTTTACACGTTTTCTGAGCTGTGTTGTGCATGGTCTGGCTGCGGCCTCAGATCAGGGTTTAAGAGAGATGTCCTGTAAGGACGGGGGAGGAAGAGCCTGAACAGGAAGGAGGGGATCTCCACAGCCAGAACAGAACCAAATTTCTGGCCAAAAATATAGGTAAGATTTGAGGACATAGCTTCGGGAAAAGCTGGAGTAAAGCTGCTTATGGACTTTTATCTCAGTCGCATTCAGTGTGATTGTTCTTTATGAACGGTTTTGTAACTGGTACCTGTTCTTGTTGTTCGCTGGTAGCTGGGCTGTTGGGTCCAAAGAAGTATTTTTTGTTTAAGTACTTGTTTTTAATGTCCTTAGATTTTTCCTCCCTTTTTTCTTTATCCTTGTCAAGCATCTTTCTGAACTGTTCAATATCTAGCCAGCACATGAGATCCATGCTACGAACAAATTTAAACAGAATGTTATTTCAATATTGAGTTAATTTCATCAACGTTCTAGGGAGTTATTAGTTTAACCACAAGCCACCAAAGTGTTCAAGTCCTAAAAACCAGGTCAGATTGGACTGAAATTTTACATAATTTTTTCTTTGCTAGTACCATCTGGTGAGACCATGGCACTTGCTGAACACGCAGATCAATAACAGAACCATAAATTTTGATGAAGAGGCAAATGACATATCTGTTGGTTTTTGCTGAAATTTTCCAGACCACATTAATTCTAGGATCCCTTCAGCTTATAGTACTATTAAGCATCTTTACTGTTGCATGCCAGCTGGACTTCAGACTTACTAGGTCTGGACCCAGCTCTAAAACATGATTTTGTGAGACATTTTCAAATGTTTTTCTTCATTATGAATTTTTACAAAAGAAAATTTCTCCATAAATTAAACATTTCTCTACCTGGCTCTATCACTTAAGATGGGACTTGTCTGTGATTAACAGAGAGGCAGGAAGTCCCAGAGGCAATTCAGCATACCTGTCTAGGACCCCATCCTAGCCAGTGACCTGTTCTCTGGCGATTCCTACCGCTGGTAGCTGGGCTGTTGGGTCCAAAGAAGTATTTTTTGTTTAAGTACTTGTTTTTAATGTCCTTAGATTTTTCCTCCCTTTTTTCTTTATCCTTGTCAAGCATCTTTCTGAACTGTTCAATATCTAGCCAGCACATGAGATCCATGCTACGAACAAATTTAAACAGAATGTTATTTCAATATTGAGTTAATTTCATCAACGTTCTAGGGTATTAGTTTAACCACAAGCCACCAAAGTGTTCAAGTCCTAAAAACCAGGTCAGATTGGACTGAAATTTTACATAATTTTTTCTTTGCTAGTACCATCTGGTGAGACCATGGCACTTGCTGAACACACAGATCAATAACAGAACCATAAATTTTGATGAAGAGGCAAATGACACATCTGTTGTTTTTTGCTGAAATTTTCCAGACCACATTAATTCTAGGATCCCTTCAGCTTATAGTACTATTAAGCATCTTTACTGTTGCATGCCAGCTGGACTTCAGACTTACTAGGTCTGGACCCAGCTCTAAAACATGATTTTGTGAGACATTTTCAAATGTTTTTCTTCATTATGAATTTTTACAAAAGAAAATTTCTCCATAAATTAAACATTTCTCTACCTGGCTCTATCACTTAAGATGGGACTTGTCTGTGATTAACAGAGAGGCAGGAAGTCCCAGAGGCAATTCAGCATACCTGTCTAGGACCCCATCCTAGCCAGTGACCTGTTCTCTGGCGATTCCTACCATTTCCCCAGTTAGAGAGGAACTCTAGACCAGTGGTCTCCCAAGTGGAGTGTGTGAGACGATTCATTGCGGGGCAGGAAGAAAATATTAGAACTTCAGTAGCACATGTCTATAATTTATAAAAAAATAAATATACATATATTGAGAGTGCATGCTTAAAAATTTTTTACTGATGGGGTGCGCGATCAAAAAAGTTTGGAGACCACTGGTCTAGGCAACTAACTCAAAAGTCACTTGACCATAGGCACCCACAGCATAAGAATCTCCATCTGAACTCATTACCTACAGTCTTTTTGTAGTCAGTGAGAAGAAATAGCCATCTTTAGGAATGATCCATCCAAACTGGTTTTAGATGTTACCTTCAGAATTAGAAGAATTGTGTCCAGAAGTGTGTATTTCTCTCTCTGACTACAAAGGGAACCTATGATGATAAGCAGAAGTGGTGACATTGAGTCTTGGCCAGAGGAATCCTGTGCTAGATGTCCGTCTCTGGACACTTTTGAAAAAACTGACCAATATCCAATCTAAAATGGTAGCAGTGCTTGACTAGAAGCAATAGGCAATATGCAAAGCATCAGCTCATGGGAACCCAGGTTAAAGGAAGGAAGTGACAATTTAAAGACTTGCTAGCAGTTACTTAAAAAGTGTATTTGCCTTTTCCTAAAACAGGATAGAGATTAGTGTGGGGCTTGGGAAAAAAAAATAAAGGTGGCAAACTCACATTTACTTCTGCTAGAACTTCTGTTTAGATCTTCATTTTTAAACAAACAGGCTCACTTTTTCAAAAACCCTGCATAAACTGCATCTGCTATGAGCTGGTACTTAATTCTGTTCAGATCAGTGCAAACACAAAACTGTGGTTGCTCTCACACTGTGAGAATGACATGGCAGCCTTCTATTTGTACATTTTTATAACATCCAGCTTTAATTTTTAAAATGTACTAAATTGAATCTGTACTAAAAAAGAGAAATTTTTACTCATTATAGGCTAATTGCTCTACTCGGGGGGGGTTGCCACTAATCAAAGCAGAAACTGAAAGCAGAACTGTAATACAAATATGTTATGACAGAAGAATTTTTACCCCCAAAATTTTAAGGCAATTCAGTTGTCTGAACAACGTGCATATGTATTTCATAAATATACAAACATATTTTTAAAAAAGACTAGAATCTCTGAACATCTAGATAGCCAAGATCCCCAGCAAAGATTTCTTCTGAACTTAGAAGTGGGTAAAATAATTATAAGGAAGAAACATACCCAGCAGAATGCTCATTAAGAAAAGCCCAGAACTGTTCTAACTTCTCTTTGTCATGGATCAGGTCAGATAGCTTAGGACCTGCCAATTCTTTGGGAACTTGACGCAAGTGCTGATCTTCTTTGAGAGCATCAGGGCAGGATGGCAGACCAGTGTCAGCAACAGTACTCTGAGGGAAGAAATTATTTCACTTGCATAACTGCTTTTTTCATCTCTATATTTTGCTCAGTCTAATAATCCTTGCATTAGATAACTTCTGTCTCTGTAGAACGGCTTTTTGATTGCTGAGAAAATAAATTGAGTTAAGGCTCCAGCTCTTAATCAGCTTTAGTTTTATGTTTGCTTTAAACATACCAGTGTGTGCAGGTTCCGTAATCAAATAAGCCAATATATACCTGTAATTTACTTGAAATTGAGGTATTTGTTCAAGATTAAGGGCCCAAAATGCATTCCACAGACTTTAGTGGAAACTGTCTCATTGACTCCAATCACACAGTGGTCTGATGTTGATGTAACTGACAGAAGACCTGTATTTGTAATTAACACAATGGCTGTCAATCCCCAAAATGAATGGTAGAAATCGGACTACTTGCTTTTCCAAACTGGCATGTAGTCTGTCTTTCATTGCTGATACTCAAAGTGTTAACCCCCTCTGATAGAAAAAGGGTTTGTTTTTGTTAGTAGGTACTTGTCTTACCTCATCCTTCTTGGAACCACTCTCTTGATGCAAAGCCTGGAGCTTTCTAAAGTACACGGAGTCCAGCTGTCGAGTTTCTTCCACCAACTCCACCTAATAAAAATAATATCTTATGTCATCCCTACAGTACACATTATAGAAAGATGGAGAACTGGATGGGCACCTTGCCAGTGACAGTGGATAGAAAAGAATGTTTGCCAGTAATGAGACTGATGTTTAGAAGACACTAGAAGTCACATCCTTGTGACAAACAATTCAGTTAAAAGCTCTGGTAGAACAAAATTTTCAGATCTGTATAGGATCACATGTAGATTTCTACAGAACACCACTAAATAACCTAACTATATCTTTAAGAAAAGACCTTTGTATTAAAGAAATTGCTAAATTATATTGTGTGTATATTATATTGTGTATATTGTGTTAGACTTACCTGATTGCCTATACCAGCAAACTGTATGTCAAAGTGCCACTGAGAAGCAGAAAAACAGGTCTTAAAACTATGACTCTCAGTGGGAAATGTCAAAAAGACAGAGTGCCACAGTTTTCCAGAAATGGAAATTTAAGACAAGAAAGATGCTATAATATATAAACAATGAAGGTGAAAGCTTTCGGACTTTCAGTCTTGTCCCTTTCCTTAGTTTTATAGGAGGTAATGCTTTAAAATAATAAATTGTGCATGATTAGAACTCATGAAGTATTGGCATTTTTAACTTAGTTAGAAGCCTTATATATGTAACTAGAGCAGTTCTCCATGTTATGTGCAAACAATCGGTAACTGCATAAGGAACAGTTTGGTGACCCTCTCCGCTGACTAAACCATTCAAATGCAGATTTTAGGATACTTAGCAAAATTGAGCCAATGTCTTATACTACTTAGCACACCCATTACAAAAATTAGAAAGCTGTGGTCTTATTACACAAGAGTTTATGTGCAAGAGAGAGAAGAGAGTTTTTAGATTAATATTCATTACGCTTTTGTCTAAATGCGAATACCACATTAATCACCGTGTTATCTGAATGCCTTCAGGCTCAGTGTAACTCTATTCCACTGTTATAAAGTGCTTTTGGGTATTCTTTCTTTAAACGAAAATGTAGTTTGAAAGTAAATAGGAAAATAATTCAGAACATTTTTCATAAAGTTTAAACAGAAAGCAGAGAGGCAGGATGAGAGTCAACAATAAAAAGGAACTCTCCTGTTTTCGTGTTTTGTTTAAAGATAAAAATGTAGATACATAGTGACCATGTCCCAAATAAACAATTTTGGACTCACCTAATTCTTGATAAAATATCTTGTTTCATTATGGGCCAAATATATCCTGCTGTATGGTAGAACAAAGGGGAAGAGTAAAGCCAGGGACCGAACAAAATACAGAGCAGACCTTGTCTTTGTGCTGCGAAGGAGTGTGCCTAAGCATCAGCCTGCGCCTAGTACAAAGAGACTCTAGTGCCTCCTAGAACAGGTCGTTTTATGTCTGTGTATTATAACTCTTCACAAACACATGTATTGTGCACTCAGAAGGATTTAGTTCTGTTTTTTTGTGCTCTGATTAAGATGTTTGTGTTATTAGGGCACTAAGAAGTCTGCACATAACTACAGTTGCAAAGCAAAGCATCATCTAAACTGAAAGGGCAATAGATTATCCCTCGCTTAACTCAAGGAGGTATAAACTGACACACACATTAACTTAACTTAAAGCAAAAGTTTATATTTTCAAATCTTATTCTGGAGGAATTCTTTCATCGCTAGAAGCAGTGAAAACACTGTGTTCAGAGAGTGTTCAAAAGCAGAGTCCTTTTTAAACAAAAATTATGTATAATAGTACTTGGCTGAGTCGATGACTTGACTCAGTGAGGACTGGCAATAGATACTAGACAACTAGTATTGGTAATATACATGGAAAATACACATTTACAAAAGACTGTAAAACTAGTCTGATAGAAAGTAAATAAAGTTTCATATTAATGAAAGCATCAATCAATTACACAGTGTTCTGCAGGTCATAAACAATTATAGCTTAAACAGCTTAGAGAAAATAGCTTAGAAAAAATAATTTATCCAAAAGCTTAGAAAAGATGCTGAAGAGTGAAGAGAATATTTTGCAGATGTGTTTGGATTAGTATATTTTATTTTAGTAAGTTTTTTTCAATGTTCAAACTTTCAAAGTTTCTTAAGGAAATTAAGTTATCACAGGATGAGAGGGAAGGTCCCCTTGTGAATTAATTAGAAGGTAGAAAACAAAAAATAAAGAAATAAATAACTTTCATCACGGGGTGGAGTTCCTATTGGAGTCTCACAGGGATCTGCGCTGAGGTTGTTTTTTTAAACATTCAGAAATTATCTGGAAAAGGAGGTGAGTGAGGAGACAACAAAGTTTGCAAAATGATTCCACAGAGCAAAAAAAGAAATTGACTGTGAAGAGCTGCAGGATTTCAGGACACTTTAGCGTCTGTGGAAGGGGCAGCTGAATTCAATGACAATAAACATTAAGTCATTCTAGTGAGCTCCAAATTAGGGCTTTGCATTAGCCGTTATTACTTAGTGAAGAGATCTTGGAATCATTGCAGATGGCTATTAACTTACATTTTGCACATCCATTCAAAGTTCACCAGGAGTCAAAAAGCAATTAGAATCATAGGAACAATTAGGAAGGGAACAAAGAACAAAACAGAAAACGTGATTCTGCCACTGGATAATCCTTAGTGCATCCATATCTTGAGTACTGCTTGCATCTAATCAAAAGAATATAAAATAACAGGTACAGGTACTTATCTGTTACACAGATAAGTGTAACAAAGGTATGGAACGCCTTCTGTAAGAGGAGAGGTCAGATAGTCTAGGATTCTTCAGTTTCAAAGAGATGTAACTGAAGTGGGATACAACAGAAACATGTAAAAGCATAACAGCATTGAGAATGTGACAAGATAACAATTGTTCACTGTTCCTCATGACATACAAAACTAGGGCACGGGGTGAAATTATCAGGGAGGGGTTTGCAAACTAACCAAGATAAGCATTTTCTTCTCCTATTGCATGATTGTTTAATTGCATGGAACCTACTGCTACAGTGGGGCTGAAGATATAAAATGACTCAAGACACATTTACATATAAACCCATGGGGAAAAAAAACCACAAAGACTATTAAACGCGAAAATGTGGATAAGACCTCTGCTTCATGAACCTCCTCAGTTGCAAAGTGCTGAAGCTGCTGTATGGGGTTTTTTTCCTATTCTTATACTCTATTCTTAAATGTTTAATACTGGCCACCACCTAATAGGCTTAGAAGACCATTCTCAACTTTGATTTTAGGTATCTGTTCTCCTAGTTGTTCATACGTGCATGCACAATATAGTAACAAAAATACACTGTACTACAAAACTTCCACAAAAGGATTTCAAAATGTTTTGCAGGGGGCAATGCATGCATGCTCTCATTACATGCTGACAGAAATATCAGCAGTAAGTAATGATATTTCCTGTAAAAATGGAGATGCTTCATCTAAGGTCACAGTGGAGAAAAATGGGAACAAGAACTAACTTCCTGCCCTCCAACTCCCGATTCTCCATTGTAAGTTTCTCCTTCCATATCCGAGAGAGTTGTTAAAGACCTGGAAGTAGAAGTTTGACCTACAGCTGGTAACTTGTAGGTAAGGTTACAAAGAGCAGAGAGCCACAGCGTCCACCACTGCCTCCACCATTTCTTGTTCTTGTTTGTCAAAAGCAGAGTCAGGATTGCAGCCCTCTCCCCTGACCTTCTTGAGCCTGCTCAGTTCAAGCCTTCAGAGGCTTTCTGGGATTAGAACTGAGTACACCACTGAGCCACCTGCTTCAGGAAGCCTGCAGGGCACAGTTAGCCCTTACACAGCAGGGCAGCTATCTAAAAAGTGTTTGGGGCAAATACAGCTGGATCACCATACCACATTCACTCTTATGCTAAGCAGTAGCTGCACTTTAATTCTAAACACCAAGAAATACTTCATACAATTAATATGGACCTAGCATCACTGTACTGACACTCTAGAAACACAGCTTATTTTGTGCTTATCATTAAAAACATAGAAGGCTTGTGGGCAATCCATCATAAGAAAATTACTTTCAATCAATGGCAAGATTGCAGAAACATGACACTTCCTGAGTGCAAAGACAAATTTTGCCATAGCAAGATGCATTCCTCAGACCAAGGGGTCTATGAAGCCTGCACCTTCCTTTCGGATGGGAAGTCTGCTCTCCACAGGAAGTTCAGGCTACTCCATGCATCGGCATAGAAAGGAGTGGGTGAGCAAAACATGCAGTAATACTTCTCCCTTCCTGACTATAAATGTAACAGGGTTGCATATGAAGGCTCTTGTGATTTTTTTACCCGACATAAGAATTTTTCACAGTGTCATCCAGATCAGTTACCTTTCCATAACTGTATTTGTCTGCTTCCACCATCTTCATCCATGGTTCTAGCAAAACAGTGAGGATATATTCTTCTGCTGGGTCAAAAAGATCCTCAAAAGCTGGATCAATTTTCTGATAAATCATGTTTTTCTTACTCTGATGAAGTCCAATGTCCATACTGGCAGATGGGGCAATGTAAGTTGCATACAGGAACTACAATAAACCAGAAGAAAACAGTTTCTTAGCCATCATCCATTCCAATGGTCACAGTCCATTGAAGGAGAGAATTAATGCGTATTTGTCCCACACTGCCCTGCTGTATATTCTTAATGTATATCTAATTAAACCTGCCTTGTTTTTACCAATATTACTATTTTGTCCAAAATTCAGTTATTGCCATAACTGACCTCCCTACCATTTTTACTCTGACTTGTTAAAATGGCTAGATCACAAAATAATTCTTGATGTCATTTTTGCTTGGAGATATTTGGCTGGTTCTTAGTTAGATTCAGATAACCACAATGATTACAGCAACTGCACTTTTCATGAAGTCGCATTGTTGTTTTGCAGAATCTGTTTTGGGCCAACTTGTGAAGGAGTTTTCCTTCTTCTGAATAGAAGGGAATTTGTAAATTTAAGGTTAAAATTAATGAAAAATTATAAGATTTCATTCTGTGTGGAGATTCTCTTGCACAGTTCTTAGAGACTGGTGAGACTCTATCATGGTACAGGCTCAGTAACAGGAGATACCACTGCACAACTGAGGTCTAAATCCTTACCAAAGCAAGGATTACAATATGCTTTTTTAAGAAGCACAGAGTTTGCCATTCAACATGTACAAACAGAAGAAAGCTGAAGCTGGAGAATGTTTCCTTCTCACTAGCAGCCCATTCTTGAAGCATAGAGTAATTTTTTTTTTTTATTTCAAAGGATTATTTTTTTCCAAATAGTCCCCTAAGTCAAATTCTTGTTTTTCTAAATGTTTCATAAATTGCTATGTAAAAGAACATTGAAAACTCAGAGAAAAACACTTTCTTCCAGGAATATCTTGGAAGATGATGTTCCAGAATATCTTTCTCATACATCATGATTCTGACTGCAGCTAGGAACTCAAGTGAAAAGAGATGATGCCATAATAAATTTCATATACTTATAAATGTTTTCTCTTCTTCATATTGTCAAAGTCTAACTAATTTTCAAACATATGGTCAGGGGATCAGATTAGTAGCATTAATCAGAATTTCTCTCTAGGATGGCACTGAGAAGCCTATCTTCACTATTTATTATCACATAGTTTTGACAATGAAGAATGCAGGTTTCTGATAATTCTCATTTTCCTTATGTTGCTAAAATCCAGCTATAACTTGCAGATGTACAAAGCAGTAGAAAAAAAGAAAATAATACATTTATTCTGTGTTCAAGCAGTAATAAAACACCGTTGTGTTTAGATTTCAAGCACAGTGGGAGAATGTTTGAGTACATTAAATAATTGTGTTTCTGTTTGTTTTAAATGAAATTCTGATTTATTAGACTCTTTCTTTCAAACAGCAACAGTACCAGACTACATTCCCATTATTTTGGACCTTAACAATTTGAAACAGACCCTTTAGACTCTCCTGATACCAGGTCACTGAGGAATACAGGGCTACGATGGCTGACATCCATCCCCCAGTTAGAACTTGTTATGATTACTATATATACTGTCTATGCAGGGTTCCACCCCCTTTCTACATAGATCTAATCACTGAAAACGAAGATGGTTTGTGGCTATTGTGGCCCACGTTATCAGTGCAATAAAGACACCCAGGTATAAGTATAAGGTCAAAGAATGAGGACATCCACAGGAAGAGTCCTAGCTGAAGAACAAGACCACATTTATCCTAAATTATGCCCTTCTCAGCAAATCCCCAAATAAATTTAAATTTAACAGAGACGGCATTAATTAGATTCATAGTGATTTCAAAAGTTGGAAGTTATTTTGAAGAACCCTACCACTAGTAAAGTTTCAGTTACATCATATTCTAGTCTGATCCAAAACATTTAACATATAAAATAGCCAAATTAGAAGGGACCAGTCCAATGATATAAAGATGTGGTATCTTTAAAAATAGACTTTTTAAAGAGGGGTTAACCATTTTATTCATCATTAGGGCTACATTGCTCCACCTGTTATGACTCATAAAACCACACACAAGGGATCTGTAAATTGGTGAAAAGGGTCCAAAATAGGTCGTCAATATTTTAACACACATTTAGCCTGGTTCCTTAAACGGCTGGTCATTTTTAGCATAGTTTTAAGAATAAAACTGAAACAAACACTCCACAACTTTCTTGGGCAGAACTGTTCTTTCCCCCATGACTTTATGTGAAATGGGTTAACGAGTATATTTGCTACTCTTCTTTAGAGCTGACAAAAAATATCAGCCTGGAGAGTCATAAATTGCCCAGACTAAGGAAGCTTTGGCCAAAAACTATTGACAATCTGCTCACATAAGCATTGTCGTAATATATTGCCATATTAGAGACTGCCTTTGCAGGCTGCTCTACCTGCAGAACTGCACCCGGTCCTGTATAATTTCACATGCAAAACTGGAGCATAGTAAAGACAGACATTTTTTTTCCAGAAACAATAGTTAGGGCTGGTAATACATGTGAAGCAGAAATTTAGAGGTGGTTAGGCTAGCTGTAGGAGTGCACGTTTCCAAACTCAAAGGACCAGACCCTCAGTGCTGTAATCAGGATGGCCTCTTCACTGTTGAAGGATGCAGATTTACAGTGTCTGAGGATTTGGCATGATGCCATCTTTTTGCTTAAATTCTTGTAAGAATATATTGCCATGGGATTTGACCTACCAAGTAAAAAGAGAGCATCACAAAGTGACAAAGTGAATGCATGCACTTGCAGATAGGGGGAGAAATGAGAAGGAGCTTTCATCCCTGTGTCCCTTGCTGAGGGTTCAGGTGCATCTGTAGATCTGCACTGATTTGAATGCAAGGACTGCAGGAAAACCAACTGCAAAAGATCTAGGCATGCCAAAAAAAAAGGAAAAGTGTCTGTGTTCACAGCCTTCAACACTGGGCAATGAAGTTAGCAAGATATAGGGGGAAAATACATTGTATCCTTTAAAAAGGAATATTCATAGCCTTTTTTGACTCCCATGTCATGGAAGCCTTGTGGTTTTCTGAATCTCAGTAGAATAGTGAAATGGTTGTATTGGTCAATCTCCTAAAGGATCAACAGGAAAAAATTACATTAAATGAACTTAAAGGTTATCAAATTCACGCAAAAATCTTAAGCATGTGACATCAAGTGCACGTCATACTTCATTTACTTAATGTTTTGTTCCTTTTGTAAAACACACAGAATTTTCCTACCTGCCAGCTATACATTTTCCTATAAATGTATTAGAATAAGTGATGGATTGAACCCAAAACCCTATCTAGAAATTCGGTCAGCGTTTGCATCTTGAAATTACTTATAATGTAATGGCACAAATCTGAAGATACAAAATGCTTAGGAAATTCAGATTAAGACTTTCATTTATGACTTTCCAAATCAGGGATTGTTCACGCCTTGGGTTTTGGTGTGAATTCATCCCCAGACGAGAAGGCTTTGGTAAGCAATCTCAGAATGACTAGAGTGAAGCAAGAAACATGAAAAAGGTTCAAGTCCAAGTGCTTTGTATTGCTGCCCAAAGGCGTGGATATTGCTCTGATCTAAATGAGGGGCTTGTGCAGCTGCTTGACAGAATCATATGATGGAAGAATACAATGCACTGGCTGGTCTTAAATGGAAAGGCTAAACTGCCTTAACCCCCGTCATCACTTGCCACTAACATAAATCTTGCGTCTGACCCTGAAAGTTCACAGTAATGATAACACCCTTTATCTAAATTGATTCTAGTGTTAAAATATTGCACTTCCCATAACTGTATTAAATTTTCTAACTCTAAATAACTTTTTTTTTTAATTGAAAACTACAATATGTGTTTCTTTATTGCTTTTCTTTCCCAATTTATTTTATACTCCTGTGCGTATGTTTATAGTGAAAAACCATATATGTTCCTGGATGATTACCGGTACTCATCGTTTTTGTTATCCATCAGATTTCATTCTCACTGTTGTTTCTTTCCCTGGATGAATGAATATACACCTTGGAATGCATTTTCTTACTCTATCATAAAGCTGAGATAAAAATGCCTAACAAATGAAACAATGAATAACAGATACACAGCAATCCAGGTTTGCTCTTGTTTCTAACAGGAAGCAGGCAGAACACAAACAGCATACTCTGGATGTCTCTTTCTGTAATAAATAGTAAAATATATATGACGATGTGTTGTGCGAATCTAATCCACATTCTCTTAGGAGTATTTGGAATGACTATCTTACTGTGCCAAAGGTGAGCGCAGAATTTGGGAAGGCATCTCTTCCATAAGCAGACCCTGTAGATTGAATGCAGCTTGACTCTTTACCGTGTTCCAATGAAAACAAGAATAATTTTTGTGCAGCCTTAAAAGGCAAGCTTGAGAATGATACCAAATGTTGCAGCACATGTGTTGATTTGTTATGTTACATTTCAGCTGTTAGTTATGCTAATGGAACAGTTTCACATATTTCGTTTTGATGTATTTATTTTAATGGCTATGTGTATGTAGCTCTCTGCAATTGCCTGGTAACACTGATTGTATGATGTTCTGCTGTCACCACCAGGCCAGCACTGGAAATAAGATAAGTAAAAAAGACCTGGGCCTTAATTTTCAGCCATGCAACCACTGCA
>NW_008824676.1:3256347-3262918 GCF_000699105.1 Pygoscelis adeliae
GGTGAAATGAAACAAAATTGAAAAACATCATGGACCATAACCTAAGATTTGGCCTGCAACAAAACATATAGGAAAATGAAGACACAGTCCAGATATGGTTAACTTGCACGCCTGTTGTAAGCAGGGTCCCTAGCCACACACAGGCCTGGGCAGATATGGGAGACAGTCGGTCTTAGGGGTACAGACAGTTGCCCTCAGCCTCAGGCTGTAAGTAGAGCTGGAGGGGAAAACAACGAAATAGGGTAGCAGCTCAAGTTAGCCAGTGTGTGACAGGAGAGAGAGAGAGCAGTCCATGCCTCAGCCTCTGCTTCGAGTTTCTGTACAAATAACACTGATTCAGGTGAGAATTCTGGACAAATATGCAAAATCCTGTCATTTGCCCCAGTAAAACCTCCAAGTACGAAAAGACGACAAATTCAAGGAAGTCCAGATGCTCAGTAACATAAGCCATACCCACTGCTCTCCACAGATATTTGTTCCAATGACATGTGAAGTAGCTTTGCTCTATTACAGCATATATTGAAATATGCAGATAGCATATACTCCTACACAAGGTTTGCAGAGGAAAAACAGACTGAAGTTTCACAAAGTGATTTTAAAAGTTGCTTGGAGTCCTTCTAATCATATCACACTGCTGCAGCCTCCTTCCCTGGCAGTATCGGACTATTCTGCAGTTGGTGACACCTATCAGCATCCATGTGGTGAACCAGTTGATTTTTCTTTTATTCCCTGACTTAAAGTGCATGCTCAATTAAGAATACTTGTTTATAGGAAATATCAGTTCCACTTGACAGTAAATGAGGGTCTAAAGATCAAACAGGGGGGATGACGACTGCAAAAAGAGCATGATGCCCTGACAATCAGAAAAGGAAAAACAGGACTGACAACTGAAAGACCTATTTTCATGACTAAGGACATTATCTGAGGTCTGGACTGTGAGACCTGCAATTCTAACCCACACAGGAGATGGAAGAAAAGGTACAGCACGGTTAGATGATTTAGAAAAAATGTTATCTTTGATGTTAACACTAAGCAGACAGTTTCCAAATACGGCACAGAGTAGCAAAGGGGAGATTAGGTAAACTCAGTATAACAGATAAAACTAGAACAGACAGCAGAGCCTAGAAATCAAACTATGCATGTTTAACATTTAAATCAAGAAATTCCATGGAAACAATCCAAAGAGCTTCTTTTATTGTCCACAAACCAGATTTACTTTGGTGTGGGTTGTCAAGATTTGGAAACTTTTCTACTTTCTATCTTCTTTTCAGTCTTTACACTGAACAAATGTATTTGTGAAGGGAATGAACAAAGGTATTTGTGAAGGGAAAACACATTATTTACAACTTACTTGAGCTTGCTTGCATATTTTAAAAGGATGAAGAGTTTCTTGGTAGAAAAGCTGATGATAAGCCTGTAGGTCAAACCAAAAGTACGCGCTGTTCTTCCACAACTAGAGATTAAAAATACTGTAAGTTATTGCTACCCAAATATCACAGATTTATAAAAGGTTGACTTTCCAATGCAAGTAATTATTTAGCTCCTTGGGGTCATCATAAATCAAGCTCAATTTAAGATGGATTTAATCTTCTGTTGCATACTGGCAGAAGGACAACATATTTAATGGCATCATTACTGTGATACTATATCTTTTATTGTATCCTTTATGCATAATTGGCCATTAAAATTGTTAACATTATAGTTAACATTTGAAGAGTTAACATTTCAGTGGCATAAAGCCAGCACTAAAGAAGAAATGCTGGTAATGGACATGCAGAATTTGTGCCATGGTGAAATAGCATTTTGCAGCAATAACCAAAACAATTAAATATTGTGTACTTGACATCTGTTAGTGTGACTATCATTACATTTTTATTACATGCATTTCTGAGGCACAGAGTCTTGGCCTCATTTCATAAATTCAAACAAACATCAGAAGATCTTTCAGAAGAAGGAGTCTAGATCTTTCCGCAAGTGCTCTGTTTTAATCATGTGCTTATGGGGTTTGGATCTTAAAAATACCCTGAAACTCCCATCACTGGACAGTAAAGAAAATGTTCCAAAAAGATAGGGGCAGGGAACTTTGCTCCACATACTGTAGCCTGCCAGACCTGGCATATGAGTGAAACAGGCTCCACAGTTGTAGACAAAACCTTAAGGAAATAATTTTCAAAGAAGTCTGGCACCTGCAAAGGCTAGAGGACATGTGGGTGGGTGATTACCGCCCATGAAAAAATAAGTTACTTTTATTTAAATTTCTATCTATACACATTTAACATTCTTAGCTGAAGGTATTCAGCTTTGGAAACATTGGCTCTTGCTTTCTGGTAGCCAAAGGCATTTCTAGCTACTGCTGCTGGATTCTGGGTTGTGCCAGTGGTGAAACAGATGTCCGTCTTGATTGCATTCAAATCTCCCCTAAAGACTCAATTTTTCTGCAAAGCCACTAAACACTGACTCAGATTCATAACTTGTTCCAACCAATCCTCAATTTACACCCAGCAATGGATGATGGATCTGCTGACTGCAGAGAAGAAATAGTGTTATGTTTCTCAGAAATCCACGAAGCTTCATGGAAGCAGAAGAACGTTTTTAAAACATCGGAGATTTTGGACATCACTAACCCAACAAGCAAGAAGGAGGCAGATTATCATGAGTAATAGCATAGAGGATTTTCCATCTTTTTAAAAAATGTTTTTGTGGGTTAAGACCTCATTTTTTCTGCCAAGTTAAAGGCTAGTTTTTAAAAATTATTAGTCTTTTTTTATCCCTGATGGTACAATCAGATTTCCAATAGGTTTGATACAGTTAGGATCTGACAGCTTGGTTAAGACCTGTCATTAGTTTGAATATACACATGAACAGTTTATTGTTGTTGAGGGATTGGAGTCTCACAAGTAATAATTCATCCAGTCATCAATCTTTCCTTCTCCTTTTTTTTTTCAGTCTGGCTGCCCTCTATAACTTGGCATTCAGTCAATTGTGGACTAAATTATCACAGGGTAGGAAAATGCTCATACCTTATTCCCTGACTTCTCACAGAAGTGTGTGAAGTAGTAGCCTGCTCTGTTCTCCAAATAAAGAGACTGCAGCATGCTTTCCATTCTTGATCGCCCTAAGACAACACTGCCAGCAGCACTTTTCCCCTGGACAAATAAAATATACAGCAAGGAATAACAGGCTTTCATTGTTTTCAAATGTCAGTACATTGCAATGGAGGGCCATGCAGTGTGTTCAATTAGTATCTTCATCCCAAGAAACCAGACTCCATTTTCTACTATATATGCAATAGATCATAGCTCTCCATACCATTTTCCCACTAAATATTCACATGCAATGGAATAAGTCTGATGACTGAAGGCATGCAGAGTAGCAAAATGACCATAGCATGCCTTAGGTGGTTCCTCAATACTTGGAACAGGAAAACAAACCTGGCCCTAATTCTGTCATTAACTCTTTAGCTCCGAATCTGGGGAATGATTCTAAACCATATCACTTTGCTGTCAAAAGTTGTCTCAGCTCAGGCTACTGTGTTTTGAACCAACAGAAGTTAACAGGTGGTTATTCGGTCAAGCCTCAAAACAATTAACTACCATGGAACAAAAGACATGTCCCCTGGGGTTACACCACTGACATCAACACCAAAATCATGAGCATTTTATGGGAGAGGAAATCCATGCCCATTACTGTGGCTAGCTCCTGGAGCATGTGAGGAAGAATACATCCATTTTGACAATGCTCACAGAGAAGCCAGAGGAGGGTACAAACTATTAAGTTAGCTTCTGATGATCACATTGGCTGACTTGCTGTCTGTGATAGCAGAAATGGGAACAGATGATTGTGGTGGCTGACAACCAGCTTCTTTCCAAACAGGGATGGAGAAGGGCAGGAGGAAGCCAGACTTCTGAAGCAGAGCAGGAAAATCCCACTCCCCTGTATGAAGTTAAACTATGAATCCCTGCATTCCCCTTTGCATCGTATTTGTGATGGCAAATTGTGGGGTCCTGACTGTAGGCTCCAGCCTAGCCCTGTAAGTGTAAATGGGTAGTATTTTCCTCCCTCAGCCAGAGGGAAACTCTGCATGATGAAGGTGTGTAGAAACTAATCGTTCATGGTGTGAAAATATTCTGAATGTAAGTTTCTAACTGCAAATGTCCCCGAACTGCAAAGGCTAGGCTTTTCTTCTGTCAAAATTAACAGAGAAGTAAAATTATTGCAGTGAAGTAATAAACAAAGTATGATTTTGATGTGAAAAACAAACAAACGTGCTCTAGTGATCAGCAAACTCCATGCATATGTAAACAGGCCCAGATTTCATAAGGTTGGGTTTTTTTTAGTTATGAGGCCATGTGTATCAATACTGCCATGAAACAGCAGGCTGTTTCGAGACCATTCCACAAACCTGAAAAGTTTTGGATATGTTTTAAATCGCCAAATCTTGACAGCTCACATGTTCAATTCGTCAGCATTTTAACAGTTATTGAGAAAAGGCTGCTCTGTGCAGCCTCCTGAGTTTTGCTGGATTGAGGGCCTGCTTAGCAGGCAATGATTCAACAAAGAAAACAATGAAGTACACAAGCAAAAAAGAGGAATTGTACAAGTGAAGCATTTTCCTCTTATGAATTTTACTATTTTAATGACTTTCTAGGGCAGATTCAGTTTTCACAGTAAGTCTGGTATACTTTCCAATGATTCCACTGAAGCATTTATCCAGTGAGTTTTCCATAATAGCCTACTGAACACATGGTCACCATGGAGAAGATCAACACTTCCTAATGAAAATAAACTTCTGTATGTGCCATGATTTCCTATCAAATAGGTGACAGATACCACACAGAAAATGCTGACATTCTAATTATACCTCTGCATACGGCACTGACATTCACATAATCAGACCAGTTTCTCCCCATCATTGACTACTTCCCTTTAATACTACAGAATAAAGTGTTTTAACCCATGATTCAAGACAACTAAAATTTTCAAGCACTACTTACCGGGAGAAGCTCAGCATAGGTGTACTTTCTGTGACCCTGGTATTTGGAGTCTGTAGTGCCATCCAAAGTTAAGCAATGAATCATGTCACTGCTCACTGGCTTTGGCCTGGATCCACAAAGAAACAAAATTTTCAGTACCTATTTAAGAAAAAACTAGGACTGCTTATAAAATAAACAACTAAGAAAGGGCATGAGAGAGGTAGAATGACATAGTGAATAGTAGAGGAAAAAGTACATGGAGTTCAAATTTATAATAAATGTAAAAAATGTAGAGGAATACTTTTTCATGTGGCCCTATGGAAATCCCAAAACACAGCATATCTTTGTGGGCAAGTGCTTGAGACAGGTTAAAAGAATATAAATATATAGAGAGAATATCAACAATTATACAAGAGAGGGTAAAACAGTTGTATTTGGAGAAATAAACCCTTTTGTGTTGTGGCACAAACAAATGAGAAAATAATCAGCCAGGGAGGAGTTCTCCATGCACGCAATCTGTACCTTCACTAAGCAGATTATTATGTTAAAGAGAAGTGTTCATGATCTTCAAATCTAGGATCTGAAAGCCTTTCATAAATATTTGAGGTATATTGATGTGCAGAAAGATGTACAAGGGACTTTTGTACTTACCACTTTCTACTGCTAGAAATGTCATCCCTTTGGGGGCTGTGACTTGATGACAGCATAGGTGATAATCTTAATGATCTCTTCAAAGACAAATTTGGTGTAGCTAGTTTTAATAAAGTTGTTGGTGAGCTTGTTCTACTTTTCTAAAAGAAATAAAAGAAAAATAAGGTAATTCTGATTATTTTTCCACCTTTGTGGTTTTTTAACATGTTCTCATTAACTACTCGAAAACTTTCAAGGGTTTTCAGGACCATTTTTCATTGCCAATCACAATATGTAATACTGCAATTTGCAAAAAGCTTCTCTGAATATCTTCCAAGATTTTTCAGCATATCTTAATAACCACTATAACTTAAAAATTACATTTTTAACAGGAAGAAATATGTTACATGCACTTTGCATAGAATTACAGAGGATGTAAGGTGAACAGCACGTGAACATGTTTTGTGAATCATTACTAAAAGATTACTTTAAGTAGCTCACTATAAACCAAGGCTGTAAGACAGATATACAATCACTCAGACTAAGAGAGAAAGGGGGCATTCTGCCACACCATCTCTGACTTATTTTGAACAAAATAATGTTATGACTTTTTGGAGACACCAGTTGCATTCAGAGTCTCCTCAGAAATTCACCCAGAGTTAGTGCTCTTTCTAAGCTCTTGCAAGCACAGTGGAGCTGGAAGATTCGAAAGTCCAGATTTCTCACAGAAAAACAAAACAAAACAAAACAAAACAAAACCAAAAAAGCAGCAAGAAACGGTCCATCAGCTGATTCTGTGAGGTTCATGGGTGCCAGGTCATAGTTTTCTTCAAGTGCTGAACTCAACAGGGGCTGGAAAACCTGCAGAGTTAGGATCCTGTCTCCCTGACCTACAGCTATTCCTGGGTCATTAGCACACCTTGTGAAGTCAGAAATGGTCTCTGGAAGAGGCAGCTGCTTCTGGCTCC
>NW_008824676.1:3262950-3273348 GCF_000699105.1 Pygoscelis adeliae
CTGAACCCAGCTTCTTCTGAACAGGAAATCTGTCCCACTGTTTTTCTCCATTATCTCCATGAATTAGCTTTTTAAAAAATATAATTGTAGTCTAAAACTATCCAACTCAAAGTAACAGAGGTGTGTGTGAACAGATCTGTGGCACAGACCATCCAGTTCTTGATATTGGAACCACAGTCTGGGTTCACATTCTCCAAGTACCTTCTGTCCTGAGGCTTAACACTGTGTTGCTGAAAACCTGCAGCTTTCATTGCAGTCACCTCTGAAATTTAGGCTTGCAAGGAAGAAAAGAGTCAGAACTGAACTGGCCACCTGCTTGCTACACGCTGTGAAAAGGTCTGTGTTGTGTGGCTCATAGCCCTCTGTAGAAAGCAAAAATCATGTGTAGCTGCTTGAAAGACTGTGGTGATAGAAAATGAGCAGAACTCTGCCCTTTTTACAAACATGAGGGGTAGATTCAGGGTAACTGCAGTGAAGTTGTAAGAATTACTCTGGATTAAGATAAGGCTGGTTGAAAGGCAGAATCTGCGCTGCTAGATCCTTAATTTTGCAGTTCTGAGAATTTTGAGCTAAAATATTTATCCAAAAGACTTATGAAATAGCCAGGATGTAACTGAGAAGATAATTTGACTCAATTTATAGCAACCTGTTGCATAAAGTATAATAAAATTTTGTTGCATTTTTATACATAACTATCTGCAACAGACTGGTTTGCTAAATCTTGACTTCCTAACAACCAAATACCATATTCTTGTCTCATTGACTTCAAGGAGTTTGATCATTATTTTTTGATGGGACAAGGCTTTGCTTTTCAATGTTGTGATCCTACCTACCTGAGGAAGGGAAGGTAGTATCCTGGGCATGCAAGACTTAGGTGTCAATGGTAGCAATGATACCATTTGTGGAAAAGGATCAATGTCCACCCTTGGTCTCTCTTGGCATGTGTGCCAGAGCTTCAGTTTTGCACTGGCAGTTTCTATTGCTGTTGAATGAGTGACACAAAATCTGGGACCCCTAGGAAAAAAAGAAGCTAATAAGTAGAGCTTTCCCAAAACATGAAATACTGGGCTATTTGGCTTCTTTTTTTTTTCCCCATGATGGTGTTTACTATATCAAGATATGGTGCTATATGCACCAAGAATTAAAAATCAGTTAGTGTTAAAGATATGTTTAGACATTGCACTCTTCCAAATCTAAAACCAAGCTACACATAAACTTAGGTTGCAAATTCTGCACCATTACATAGTTGCCTTTGTATGACTCCGCAGTAGGATATGCCCCATCCATCCTACAGCAAAGAATAGGAAAGGACTGTAGGTCACAGGACACAGACCACAACTCTCATGAGGCTCCACAGTAAAGTTCACAATTGCAGGTATTTGTTTATGCCTGTAATTTGGTGATCCCCCTTTGGGAGGAGAGAAGATCTTCAAAAATTTAGCTTATGTTTTGGACACAGGTTAGAATTTGTATCCTTGCTTAAGCTGTCGATATGTAAAAGGCGTTTTGTATGACAGACATTGAAGAGTAAAGTCTCAGGGTCAATTTCCAGATACATGTATACACAGAGCATCCTCAGAAACTTGAGAACAGCAATATGGGGAATAGGTTAGGACAGAATTAACCTTCTATGCCTGGAGGGATTTCCCTACCCTGCAGCCCAAAGTTTAGTTGAATGGTAACCAAGGCAGCTATACACAAAGTATCTCAGATGCTCTGGCAGTAAAATAAGAAGGGCTCAGTAAGGCAGATCTACCTGGCTTCTCAGCAGATTGCAGTGTAGTTTAGGCTCAACTAAAAATTCAGAGGCAACATCTGCTAGTATTTATGATGACATTGCTTCCCACAACTGCAAAGGGATAAGTGAGATAAAGTAAACCTAATAGGCTTATCAAAGAAAAGGGAAATTTGTTAAACAATAGAATCTTAGTTCATGTTCATTTTTTCATACCAGTAAAGAAGGAGAGGTTTCACTACTTCAGGCTGAATCCGTCTTAAATGCCTTATATTCCACTGATCTCCATGCAGTAGATCAAGTCTGAGTAACACTTCTGAACTGAGGAAATAGTCTCCACTGCTCAGCAGATAGAGTTTTTTCATCTTACTGAGTTGCCTTAACAAAAATAGTCACATAAGCATGTATCAGATGCTATACAGAACTAAGTACAGTTCATCCCACTGGTTAAACTGCTGTCGTGCAACATGTTTTTAATTGCAAGTGGCAGAAGCCAAAACAATTTTTCCACAAATTAGAGACAGGTTCTGTATAAGATAAAATGTACAGTGCCTTAGAATAGACAATCTGAATCCAGCAGAGCCTTTCACTAAAGCAGTTTGTCATACTGAATGCCCTACTTGTGAATTTAAATACTTTCATTCTTTTTTTTTTCTTTCTGTTGCCATCTGTTTTCCCATTCTTTTTTTTTCTTTCTGTTTCCATCTGTTTTCCAAATCTCTTTCTAACAAAGCCTTAATATTACGGCGATTCTGACTTCATGTAAGCTTTGCAACCATGACTCTGCAAAAAGAGTTTTATCAGCTTCGGCAGAGTCATTCCTGACTGATCTTGTCAGGACACTCATGATTACTTTAATTGTGTCTGTTCTATTCAAACATTACAATTTATTCTGAAATCCCAAAACCTGCATTGATCAAGCTGGGTTCCCATTAAAGAAATGGGAATAACTGTTAGATAATGGGAAGTACCTTTGCTGCCTTGTAGTGTCCTTAAGAGCCTTTAGTCTTTCAATATCCATCCAGAGCCACCAGTACCTCTCCCCAAGTGTTCCTTGAATGAACTTCTTGAATCTTTCAAACTCATGTCTGTTGCCAGTGTCATAAGTCCTGTGACTAATACACCAGGCAGCCCTACTGTCTGCCCCATCACTTTCAGAACTTGATCTTAAGCTTACTTCTTCAGTATCTTGTTCTCTTACATCTCCCTTGGAGTCCAAGACAGTAAATGGAGAAGAACTTTGGGAAAAGAGTGACTCTGCAGTACCATGGGCAAATTCATTATTTGCTAACTCGTGTATAAACACTTCAGGTTGTTTATGGAAATCCACATCACTCTCAATGTCAGCAGCTGGCTGGCGGGTCAGTTCTGAAATAGGTTCCTTCATTACAAATTGAGTATAAGCTGGTATGAATTCTTCTGGTGTCTGAAAAGTTGCACTTTCCTGTCCATTTTCTTCTTTTGCTGCACTGTCCCATTTTGGGTCTAGATAAACTCTTAACTGAGTGTGGGAAGGAGGTTCAGCAATGGCCACAGAAGAACCCTCCTCAGCCTCTCTGGATCTCTCCCTAATAATGTCGGCTTTTGCTGATGCTGTCCTTGAAGGGGAAAGGAAACTCCATTGGTGGCATTCCTTAGACAGGGAGCCTGCTTCTGCATTAAATCAGAAAAAATCATTGAACACCTTTTGATTCACGACTGTTCTCTTACATATCAACATTTCCAAGTTAAAAAATGCAACGTATTTATACTGTGCTGCTGCAGAACAATCAGACCATGTCACGCCGCACAGCAGGGAATAGCAGAGGTGCTTCTGCTGTTGCTATCTGGCTAGAAACTCAGCCCCATGACTCAGAAACTCATTCCCTGTTGAATTCCAGCAGAGCAGCAGAGTTCAGGAACAACTCCCTCTGGAGCCAATTGTCTTGTTTACTCAGCTGAGCATCCCAGCTCCTCAGCACTTATTAAACCACCTTGTTGTGCTGCAAGGCCTGGTTTCTTCCTGAGCATTTGGTCATAGTTTGATCAAAGTCACAGTATGTAGCAGGATTGTTTTTTGTTTAGGTTTGAGGAAGCTAGTAAGTGATAATTCTTTGTCTACTTACATTGATTATTGCAAAAGACTAAAACATTGAACAGGCCTCTGTCAGTTGGGTAAAATCTTGACATACATAGAAGGACAACAAAACAAATGATTATGTCAAGGGCTCTGGAAACATTTAACAATCCTGCAGTCCAGTCTGCCACCCAGAAATGGCTCCTTTCCATTTAGTGATGTTTCATAACTAGCAAGTTCAGAACAGTGACCAGCCCTGGTTTTTTGGTCTACGCTTTTCTACTTAATTCCTTTTACCCAACTCCTCATCGTCCCCATGCTATTAAGCATGCTCTGCCATCCTGGTCTGCTGAGAAAGAAACTTACTGCTTTAACTTGCTGAAATATCTTTTCTACTTCTGCCAGACTTTTAGCAAATTGAGTACTTCTGGAGCATGTTAGCAAAGACGACCTTGGCTATACATACTGCTTAGCTAGGTTAATGCTGTACAAGTCAACCCTGTAACACTGAGCAGAATAACTACAGATACGGTGAACAGACACAGAATCTAAGTGAAAGTAAAAAAAAAAAAAAAAAAAAAGTCATAATTCAATTGTGGGTCTACAATACCTTGATATTAATCCAGTGTTTAAATTATAGAATAAACTGAATCTTCTGTATTTCCCTAAAGCTAAGATGTAGGCTTTCATACTCCATTGTATCACTAAGGCAAAAATGTTGTCAGTGAGGAGACTGCTACAACCTCTGAGCACATACACTACATCAGACAGTGATAGAAAAGGGCTAAAGCTCTCAGATCCACTGAATTCACATTTGTAATGTTATCAGCCTGTGTAACCCCCTATGGTGGCCTAGTCAATAAATGGCAATGGCAGTTAGACATTCCTTCCATCTTCCTCCGAAAATAAACCACGTCTAACCAGCGCTGACCTGGCCACTGACACAGACAGACACTTTGGTTAGGAACATGGCATAGAGATTCCCTGCTCTGCACTTAACATAATTTCATGTGTAAGTACATAGGGCACAATATGTTGACATTAATATAAAAATCAGTGTGATTTAAAATATCTTTTCTTATTTCTAAACTATTTTAAATGTCTTCACTTGAAAAAGAAAAATTACAGCTTCTCAATACAGTTCTGTAAAACTGAAACATGAAGAATGATTTCACAGGACCTGAAGGAATTAGGGAGAGACATACACAGCTCTTGAGTAATCAAAAGCCAAGTGGCTCAGGGTTTTGCTCAAGACATTAATTGATAACCCTGATCCAACTGAAGCAGTGAGCAAGGAATTCAAACTGGATTGTCCAAGTAAATACCTTCAGCTATTGAACTCTTTCTAATTGCAGGCTGGCTCTGAGAAACTTAGCTGATGCCCTTTATTGCTTCCAGTGCCTGACCCCCTACACCAGGTGAATACTGTGCCTAAAGAAAGTTTTCTGACTGGAAGAATGTTGGATTTCCCATGAAATAAGCATAAAGAAGAGTAATAAGCACATGTAAAATGAAGGTCTATGTTATAAAATAAAGTTTTCAGTGAGAAAATGTAAAATATTCATTGAGAAAAAATGCTGTTGACTGCAGGACAACTGCAGCAAAAGAAGAGACAGAGAGGCTTTCCGTAGGCCTATGGCCAGCCCACTGTGATACAGAGCTACACGACATTACGATGCTCTGCAAGAATGGTGCACTTGTGAACTCTCTGCTCAAAGCACTGCAAAAATTAGTGATAGACATGAGCTGCAAACAAGTGCGACTTGAATAACTTCGTTAATAATCCATGCATCAGCAGTGTATTTCCTGGGGTGATCCTCATGGGTTTGGGGAAGAAGACAGATTTCTGGAGTTATCATGTCTTCCAGTTTTCCATTCAGCCATCGGACTCCAAGGTCCAGCAGTACAAGTCTCAAAGTGGAATGGCTGCTTTTTCCTCTGAGAATGGGGGAGAGAGAACCCCTAACATATGAGCTGAGATTTCTCTGTTCATCTTGCTGCTGCCTACAGAGCAGAAGCAAAGCTACACAATCAGGTATGTCCGTATGTGCATCTGTATGTTCTCTCCCAGTACCTTTGAAACCTGCTGGACAATTTCAGTTAAATTTGACGGATAGACAGGAGTGTCACAAACAATTACGTTCTGTAAGATTCATAAAAATTGGCAGCCAAAAGTCCTTTAAGTGCCCAACATAAATACCCTAAGAAGATGGCTGCAACACAAATCATACATTATCAAATACTCAAAGAATCCAGACAAGAAAGTCTTTCAAAACATATCAAATGGGGAAAAAAAACCCTCAGCTGAAACTTACAGACATCTATGAGACAGAAATATGTAAGAAAAGAGGCTTCTATTATCACAAAATTACTTGGCTACTGGCTCAAATTTTCATTTAATGTTGTGGCTATGGAAAGAAAGAAATCCCTGTCTGAGGCCTAAGATACCATGTGATACTCAGAAGGTAATAAGTGGAGTTAGCAGCAATTCCTTGGAATGCCTTTTCTTTCCACCTAGTCAGAGCTGTGGTATAAATACTAAGGCTGAGCCCCTGTTACTTACCCAGAAGTCTATCTTTTTCGCTTAATGAATCGTCTCTTTCGTGCTGCCCAGGCAAACACTGAATATCTTGAATTTGACTAGAAGCTACAGGATGCATAAATGAATCTGTAGTTTTCACGGATTCACTTCGTTTTGCTAATGTAAACCAATCCTTTGTCTGAGAAACTGTAGCCTAGGAAAACAAATGTCATAGAATAATTCAAATTTCTCTATTTATTGCACTGTTTCTGAGAGCAGAGGGCTTACTGTCTGTAGTAATTTTATGCAGTCTGTTTGTGTAGATTTCTGTAACAATAGTTCCAGATGAAGAGAGCTGTATGACAGTAGCAGAGCATACTTGTAACACAGCTTCTGTTTAAGCTGTATTACAACCCATCAACTTTCTATAATACAAAGAGCTTTGAAAATAAGGGATTCAGAGAACCAGTTGTCCAACTAGGTTGTGACCTCAGTTACAATAATTTAATGCAATGCATTCAATCTAGCTTGATTTTACACCCACTTAACATGTTTATTTTACCTGGCTAAGCGATACGCAGAACTTCTTCATAGTCAATGAAGTGTCATCCTCCTCAGGAGGGGGAGAACTTGGGTCTTGCTTCCTTATCCAGGGATAGTAGTCACTATCTATAATGAAATTAATGCCAGTCTTGCTCCATTCTACCTGTGATATCAATTTAGCTAGCCTGAAATTAAATGTTGTGACAAGAAAATAGTTAACTTTAGCTTTTAGTCAGAGAAGCAGTTGATTTTTCCCTAGAATAGGCAATAAAAACCATGATCACTCTAAAAATAAATTGCTACAAGGAGCTTCATGATCTGCTTTGTTATTTCACCCCTCACCTGCTGTCACATATATAAACGCCAGTACTACCATTCCATAGCCTACCAGCTTCACAGCTTGGTGGCCTGCTTTGCATTATCAAGCTTTGCCAGTAAAATCGATTTCTATCAGGATAACCTTGCATGTATCTATGCAGTCCCAAGCTCTGCCAAGAAGCCCTTGAATATTCTGATTGCTAAAATTGAACTATTCTCCCAGATTGCAGAAGCCCTATGTCACTACCAGACACTACATTTCCTGGTCCTGATACAAGCAACCTTCCAGCAGCAATGCCCCAGCAGTGATCATACTAATTGAACTTTCAGATGATAACAAGGCAGCTGGCATTACCATGTTCAGCTGGCTGCTATATGAGGACTTCATAGTACCGAACAGCACTCCAGTGCTACCTTGTGTTAGTGTGAACCTTCCGATGTTCAGGAAAGGCAATCCTAGAAGCACATGGCAATAATGAGGACGCTCTGGGCTCAAGAACTGTGGCAGAACTTATTCAATTAAGTTAGAAAGCAGTACAAAACCAACCAAGGTGCATGTGAAGGGAAGAAGAAGCCTATGCCTGAGCCTATGACCGTGAGCTGAATGCCCAGTTTCATTTGTCCCCACTATTTCATTCTAGGGTTGGGGTGTCTTCATCTTTAAATGCAAGTTTCCCCTTTAGCATCTCAGCCTATCTGGATCCTGATTCAGGAAAGCAACTTAAAATGCTGATATCAATGGAAATTAGGCACGTGTTTAAAGTTAGTTTTATTTAATTCTCTTGGGTAACTCCGCTTGATCAAGGAAATACTTTGCTATAGCAAAAGATCAAATTTTTAGTGTTTCATGAGGCCCAGATACATGTAAAGCAGGCTGCTATTAAAGGTAAAATGGAGCACTCTTCCACAGTTTGTTTATTCTTTGCACAGTTTTCCCCTTGAATTTAAGTGCAGTCTTTGGGATATTGAAAGTTGAAAATATTTTGAAATTTTTCAAGCAGAAGCCCATACCCCAGTAACTAGTCTGTCATTACAATCGCCAAACATGAGTTTTGTGAACCCTAATGCCAGGCTGCCTCTCCTTGTAGGACCCCTAAAACACACTGCAATTATCAGCATCTAGACACAAACTTAAGGGATGTAGAGGCAGATCCTTCCAAAAAGCACACGAAACCTCCTGAACATCTGCTGAAAGAACATCTGGAAAAGTATAGCAAGTGTATAACTGTAAATCATCCAACTATGCCACGGCATCCCCCAGAGAACCTTGCAAAAGGAAGTCTGACCATAGGCCCAAAGATACAAAACTAATAATTGAAATAAAAAGGACTGGCTGTTTTTTCCAAATAGATTTCATGGATTCGTATCTTTCACTTATATGGCCCCCATATTGATTAGAGAGAGATGCATTGCTACCATGATATCTCAGTGGAACAGAGATTCCGAAATCAGCAAAACCCACTCTTACTCTCTCTGTAATGGTGTAATATAGTATGTAATTCATGGTCAAGGAAAATTACAGAATGATGAGTGAAAAAATTCACTGATTTTACTTTATCCAGGTCACTAAAATGCTAAAATTAAACAGGACAGGAGGTGGGAGAACACATATGAAGGGTACTGTCAAGGTGAATTAGAAGAGAAAAATGTACAAATTTAAAACTGAGAGACAGCATAAAAGATTGCAGTACCTGTATTCAAAGTAACAGTCGCTTTCTATAAATGCTGGAAGCCTTTCTTTCTTAATCCACTGAATTGCTTGTTCTCGATCAAGACACTATGAAAAAAGAAATGCCAAAGATGTGCAGAATTCTTGACTTTCTTGTTTTGTTTGCCATGTAACTGATTCTCTCCATCCCCCTTCTACAGAAGCATTGTCTCAGGAAGACAAATATACAATGAACATCACCTTTGTTATCCAGTTTAGCCTTAATCGTGCTGGGACAATTGAGTTACTTTACTTCCCGATTAACAGCTAACAAGGTCTAAATCTGATTTCACCTATAAGAATACAACTTTTTAAAGAAATCATGGGTGTTTTTTCTTCAGAAATAATGTGTATATGAATCATGCTTTTACTGTACAATTCCAAATGCAAATTAGATGCTCATAAATTTTCTGCAATAGGAAACTGCTAATTTTTCTGACTTCATCACATTTTATAAATAACCACTATTACATGTTTTCCTCAAGAATTTGAGGAGTAAGAAACCCTTAACTTAAATTATACCTCCAGAACAGGAGAGCTGTGGATATTAAAAACAAAATCAAACAAATAAAAAGCCAATCAGTTATCACTTTTCCCGCTTTTATGTTGGAGCATTGCATAACTGCATTGCACACAGTAACTCTTGTAGCGGAAACATAGGTGCATTCATTATCAATCATCGGGCCCGTAACAGATTTCTGCTCAGGCAGTCTAAGCCTCAGTGCCTCCTCAAAGCAGAAAGGGAGGTGCCTCCAAAGATTGGTTTGGGGGGTGGAAGGGAGGTGTTGAGCAGCAAGCTACGCAGAGCCAGCTAACCAAAAAACTATGCCTGGAGTCTTACACAGAGAGCAAGCTCTCTGTTTATAGGCCACAGTGATCCATAGCCGTTTCCCTTAGAAATGACACAGAGCACACGTTTTAACTTTTTTAAGTGTACATTTTCCACTCTTAGGGGATGACCTGTTTTATTTATCTGAGGTGCATTTTTCCTTTTACTGAAGGTGAGACTGATGATTTGGAAGAATGCAGTAACTCCGCTTGTCCATAAAAACAGATTAAGCTTGGGCAAGGATGGATGCTACTTGCTATATCAAATAATCAGTTCATGTAGATTACATTTTAAATTTTCTTTCCATGAGCTAATATTCCATTAGGGAAAAGGGTTATTTCTGCCTCATATATATCTGTAGGGGATTAAAAAATCTGAATTACTCAGAAAGTGGGTGGTTTCATTTAGAGAGAAGAAAATATTTCAAAATATGGAAAGCTTATGTTGGCAGTGGCTCATACAATGTAATTTGTGGCGATGGAGACTAATTACTCCCAACCACACAGTGTATGCCTCTTTTTGGTAACTGACAAGCTTTTTTGAAATACAGAAGATCGTCTCTTTATTTTGGCATTTAATATTTATGTATTTACTGACTCACAGCCCAGTTTTTTATCTGAGTGATTCATAGTTCACAGTTCACATCTGTACATGGCTGGTACACAAAATTTTATATACTATCAGAAGG
>NW_008824676.1:3273366-3303115 GCF_000699105.1 Pygoscelis adeliae
CCCCAGAGAAAGATGCTACATTTAATCTGATGGGTTTTGTTACCTTGGTTAGCTTCCTTACCCAGTCAGCCTTAGGCCTTGCTGGGACCCAATCCAGCAAAGCTTTTAGCACGTGTTTAAGTTTAAGCATGTGTTTAACTTCCCTTGATTAAAGTTAAACACACACTTAAGTGCTTTGCTGAACTGGGGTTTCTCTGAAGTAAGGTATGTGGGATGCCAGCCAGTTTCTTCCCATAGTTGTGATCAATTCTACCCAGCTCCGCGGGGTTTTTTTTTTAATCTATTTTACGCCAAGTTGATTTTGACTATTGCTAAGAAGATACTTACCTCCATATCAATAATTTGCAAGTGTGCATGCACACATGCGGAGAACTTTTGCTTATCTGTAAATTTGTAACAATCTGAGAGGGAAGTAAAACATAGAGGAAAATACCACTGGGTGTATTTCTTAGGCAAGATGTGTTTAAATTCAGGCTGTAGCCTGAAAGGTCTAATAGGATTCTCCAATCATAGCTCATTTTCATTAGTAATGTGCCAGTGATGGCCACTCAAGGTGACTTTTTGTAGCAGTGTAATATTCAAAACAACTGTCAATCTCTTCAGTCAGTGTAAAGAAAGCAGTCAGGGCAAAGGAGGCAGCGTCACCCGATGCCTGAAAGATCAAATCCTATCTGATTTGAACTGAACTACTTGATGCAGTTGGTCTGGGATGACTTCTTCTGGTTCAGTCATAGTGTAGTACAATGAATGAAGCTGACTTCTTTCACCTTGTGTAGTTGCAGTAAGAATTTTTGGCATGCTGTTTTGTAGGCCATTGAGATGGCAAGCTGAACTGGATGAGGCATCTAGATTACCTGTCCAGTAAAGGAGGAGTCAAAAATAAAAAGAAACATCACCCTTTCCCCCAAAAAGGAGAAGAAAGTGTACTGAGGCATCCTGCTCCTCAAAAGGCCATAATGCTTCCCATCTATGGAAAATGGCCCAGAGAAAGAACTGTATTCTTAAATAATACAGGAGCCCTGTTGCTCCAAACCACATGAAAGATGTAAGTAACAGTGAAATGGCTTTGAATTTGTCAAAAAAGGCCATCCACAGTTGCAATGATGTGAGGTTATCCCAGAGAACAACGTTAGCCACACTTGCACAAGCACACAACTTTTCTTCAGTTGAATCCTGAGAGCAAATAAGTAATCGAGAATAGCTCTTCCACTTTTGTGCTCTCAAGCAAAGCATTTGTGAAAATAATTATTTAACATGGTAGGGATGTCTGTGAGCCTTGTCCTATTGTAGCATTTGTCCAGATTAGATGCAGATAATTGCAATCTCACATTACTATCATTTTGTTAAACATCATTGCCTTTTGACCTCTCTCAACACTGTTTTCTTTTCTGAAAATCATTAAGTTTATACTGGGCAAAGCAGCAGACTGTTACAACTCCCTGATTTTCTCTCAGCTTTCCAGCTATGACATAATTTAGAGCAGCCGCCTCTAAAAATGTAGTAAGACCTTAGACTGGCCTTGAATGAAATGAACTGAAGTCACATCAGTCACACCAATGCAAAGTAAGCAAGAAAGGAATAAACCAAGTATCCCAGTGAAATATTTTTTGTCCTCCAAAGCTATTGTTATGGTAAACTCCCACAACTAATTATACTGTCTTGTAGTCTCTCAGGTGCATATGGTGTTTCAATTCCCAATTTTAACCTGCCTAATTTGGTGCTGAAGAAAGCCCTGAAAGTAAACAGGTAAGAATACCAAAATTGATAGTGTCTGAGCAAGCCTGCATCAACAATTTTTTTCTAAAATCCAACCTATCTTTCCATTAATTTAGCTTTCTTGTTGCCAAAGATTATTTTCTCTGGCCATTTCAGTTGATGCTAACTATGTAAATCCTTTGGGAATTAATGGAAGAGAGACTTATGTGTTGCCAGACCACAGATGAGCTCATAGCCACACAAGGAAATTAATTAATAAGGAAAGACTGAGATGCATTAGTTTCAGTCAATTTGCACATTCCAGGGATCACTAGTAAAGTAACTGTTGTCATAATATTTTTTCTTTTAGTATTAAAAAGTATTCAGACCACACAACTGAATCCTGACCTACAGAATCTTCAAAATTCTGTGCTACAGGATCTACATGTGTAATTCCATTCACTTGTCTGCTAGACACATGTGCATTGCAGGGCATAATTTGGCCCATCATTATGTTTTCCTAACATAAATTAACATTTTTCCCAAGCTACCAAGCCAAACACAATAATAACTACTGCCAGTATCTCTACAGTAAGATCTAAATATAAACTCAGGGGCTATAAGATGCTTACCATAGCATTGTAATTTGGATCAATATTGAAGGTTGGAGAAGCGCTGCGCATTTTGGAGAGCTGCCCATCATTCTTTGCTTTCCTTAGAACATCATAAATGGAGTTTGGAGGTTTCTGATCATGTAGAATTTTTTTCAGCTGGCTTTCCAAGCATTGTGGGGCATCATTAACTACTTCAAAAACCCCAAAGTCAGAGTTAAACTTAACTGGCTGAGCAAAAGTCTGCAAAAGAAGTTTGGAAAGTTTATAACATTGTAATAGGGGAACTCTCTCATTTAAGAAAGTTAATTTTTATAGTATAGAAACATCCTACAGAATGCAAGCTGGTATTATGAGGCTTCTTTCTCTTGCCTGCTGTAGTTTATGTTTAGGGCCTCGAATAATAATTTTTCTGCATTCTTGTTCTTTAGTCTCTTTGCTGTATAGCTTTCCAAAGCATTCCTAATTTTTGTCTCAGCTATGCTTAATTGTCAAGAATTTTACTCATTCTAGATCACAGACCATTCTTTTTCACATGCAAATAATAGATCCAGTACACAGATGTCTAGAATATATAATTCACAGTGACTTTAGTAACTGTTCTGCAGGAGACTACTTACCCATAGGATCAGATCTCCAGTGTTATTCTCCCATTCATTACCACAAACAATCAAGGTTTGAAAAGATTAGCAGTGAAGCTGACCTTTTAAATGTGAGATGCATTCGAGGAGGATGAATCTGAAGATTTCCGTATGTAGGAAATGCTTTTCACCATATTGTTACTTGTAGGTCAAACAACTACCAAAACCTATGGCCTGTAGTAAGTTTTATTATACATCACTAGTTCAGTCAGATACTGTATAATACATGAGGTAGACCAAACTTCAATGTCAGCTATGTAATTGTAACTTTTGTCAACTCCAAAAAACCCGCTGCATATGTACACATTAAAACAGAGCCATGTTTCGTCTTTTCAGGTCTGGTATTAGGTTCTTCCCTAAAAGACTATCTTTCAAATTCTCTTACTTGAAATGAAGCGGGAAAATATGGATGGATTTTACAGAAGTAATGGGGGATACCCGACAGTTATGAATATGAGATTATATACAACCAGAGCATATAAGCATCTCCACACTGAGCTGGAGGACAAGAAGGCATGTTGTATTTAAGAACTGAAGAAAATCCTGGCCATATACAGACCCAGTGCCAAAATTCTTTTTGGCTTCGTTCCAGACACGATCCCACCTGGTGTTTGTACAGTTGTCGTTCCCCTGCACTTAATAAGATTATTTTATTTTTTCAAGCACTGTATTTTTCATTTCCTTGAACTTTTTCATATATCACATATATACACACATAGACATAATTCTTATACATACTACATATGCTGAATACATGCTACATATAATATAGAAATATATTACAGACCAATTTTATTATTCTTCACACTTATATAAGTCCAAAGTAACCATGTCAGTGTCAGCTATTTTGTTGCTTCTGTTTGAAGCCCCCTTGTTGATCAACATCTTGTAGAGCAATGTCCAAGATCGAACCATGTGGCTGCAACATGTGGTTACAACATTCCCTACTTATCCCATAATGTCTCACTGTGGAGGCTCAGCCTGGCAAAGCACGTAGCATGTGAGAGCTTTAAGTGTGTGATTAGTGCCTATGACATCAGACTGTCACTGCTCAGAGCCATGCATTGAATTGCTTTAGTCTGTTTAGTTACCTAACTTCAGTTGAAATCATGGCTTGGTTTTTGTTCTCTGACACCTTGTGCCTCTTTTGGCATTAATTTTCTCCAGGGTACTCTGCAGGTTTTAGTGTTTTTTCTCCAGATGTACTGAACAGCATTTTAAAGAGGCTTTTATGTGTAGTAGATTTCTCTATACTTCATTCAGATCTCCTCCCAATTTGCTGTGTACATTTCATTTACTTTCAAACCTAATTTGGGCTGCTACCAGCTTTTAAGTGACTAACTGTGCAACCTTAATAAGCTCCAAATGTATTCTCCCGTAGTTATTTTTTCATGTTTTTAAAAAGGAAACAGAAGAAAGTACGCTAAGAAGCAAGGTGCTTCAGTCTCTCAGGATTTTAAATGCTCTTGCTTGCGGAAAAAAGCAAACAAAGTGCAAATTCCATAATATAGGGCTACGTGACTAGACATGACCAGATTATTTTAGTTCCATGTTATTCAACTTGAAAACTAAGCAAAGACAACATTAGTTTATCACACACATCTACATTTACTTAATCCTTTGTAGCTTACTCTAGATCTAGGTTTTTCAATACACGTTCTAATTAACTGATCAGAAAACGCACGGCAACTTTAATGTAGTTAAACGGATGCTAGTGACAATTTTTAAAATGTAAAGTGTATTGCTATTTTGGGAGTCTGACTACAAATCATTTATAAGACAAATATACTAATGGAACAAAAGAACATACACTCATGGGATAAGAAGATTAAGACTTCATACACTACATACTTGACTGAAAAAGGTGGTTCTAGTCCATACTTTTGGGTTTTGGACCAAGGTGTAGTTACTTATCCCCAGGAACATCAAAAGGCATGCAGTCAGACAGTAGCCAGTAGATCCCCTCTACTTGACACTAGTAAGACTACATCTGGAATACTGCATCCAGTTTTGGGTCCCCAGTACAAAAGGATGTTCATAAATTTGAGTGAGTTGAGCAGACAACCAGTGAGATGGTCGGAGGCTGGAGCACTTGCCCTTTGAGGAGAGGCTGAGGGAACAGGGCTTGTTTAGCCTGAAGAAGAGACAGCTCTGGGAGCACCTAACAGCAGTCATACAGTACTTACAAGGAGGTTGCTGAGAAGATAGAGCCAGGCTTTTCATGGGGGTGCCTGGTGGGAGGACAAGAGACCATGGTCGTACACTGAAACAGTGGAGTTTTCAACTGTATGTAAGAAAAAAGGTAACTGTGGGACAATTCGCATTGGAACAGACTGTCCAGAGTGACAATGGAATCAGTTGTTGGAGATTTTCAAGACCAACTGGAGAAAGTGCCAAGCAACCTGGTGTCAACACTAAAGCATTGACCCTGCTTTGGGCAGAAGGCTGGGCTACAGACCTGCCCAAAGCCCTTTCCAGCATGAGTGATCTATGATTCTGTACAAATCCCAAATTCTACCAGACAAAGCATCTCATCAAGGTATTGTATAAAAGCATTTTAGAACAGTTTAAGCCTTTCTGGGGAAGTGTATTTCACTGCTTACTTAAGAAAACTAGAATGATAAACCAGAATGTTTTTATAAGCATAATAAAAGATGAGGTAAGTCCTGACCATCTTAACTCATCCCCGCCACAAAAATAAAAGTGATAATGTTATGACAAAAATCAAATGGGAACACAAAAAAAAAAAATTAATCTGATTTCTTGTAGGAAACATTTTCCCAGTTACAGTACAGGACAGAGAGGATCAGTCAATCCATTTCCCTCTCAGTATGTGAAAAACTTTGGAGCAAAACACCTAACAACAACTTAACCATTCCCACACATTACAAGCCACAAAAAAACCCTGCTCAATACCCTGTAGCAAACTTAAAACCTTTCCCACAGAAACCAAGTGCCATAAAGTCCTACAATGTTTCACAGGATGCTAATGAGAGAGGTTTATGGCACCACCACTATTCTAGGTCGTTGCAATAACAAGGAATCTCTGCAGTGAAGATGCCTATGTTAAGGAGTGGGTGATAGCCTACACTATAAAGGAAGGGGAAAAAATTATCCTTGCCAATCTAATATACTAAGAAATGTCTTTCTTACCCCACATTTGGCAAGTGCTTTGGCTTTTTACAGACAAGTAAAATACACTAACGATAAACTAAGAGTATCAGTGCATTCTTCCCTACATTCTCTCTTTAGTTGGGGCCAATTTTTGATCCTTTGAAGATAGAAAGGCAAAACTCCAGAGCCAAATTATACCTCAAGATGTTAAGAAAAAATAAACCAGGTTTGGCAGGAGCCTTGAAGCTTGGGGTTCATACATTATCAATTTAGCACAATAAATAGGATCAACAAGGAGTTGAGAATACCAACAAATAAGAATTCTACAGACTTTGCAAACTGTTTCACTCACAAGCAATTCTCCCCTTGAAGCCAGTATGACCGATGTCTTAGTGTAGTCATCTCAGCTCCAGAAAAAATCTCCAAGCAAGCAACAAAAAGCTGTTTTCAGACTGTGGTACAGCCATACTACTAAATAAACAATCGCATGTACATTTTTTACAGCAAAGACATTTCTTAGCTGTCAAATGCACATTGAATATGGTTTCAGCTGAAGAATAAATAGAATACATAATTCTGAAACCTAAAGTTATACACTTAACTGAAGGGAAGGCAAATTTCTCTCACTCCTCCCAAAACAGAAACCAAAACAGCATCCATCACCATGTTGCCAGGATATCAGACATATAAATCTCACTGTTCTCTGCCTTAACAGTTTTCACATATACTTAACTTCAGATACACTTAACAAATGTGTAAATATGCTCACCACATCCCACCCCGAGTAATGTAGTTCAATCCCAAGAGAAACAGAATGACCGCTGCTTGGCCGCCTCGTAGGTTAAGGCCCTGAAAGGGTGGGAAAGAATAGAGACCTCATCCAGGAGCTTTGCCAAAAGTTCCTTAAGATGGGTATGTGTGTATCATAAATAAGTGTCAGTGAGAGTCCAGACCAGAACAGAATTTGAGCAGCTCTAGGAAGTGCCTTGGAAATTCACACTGCACATGGTCAATGGCAAATTTCCCTTTAACTTTAATGAGTCCAGGATTTCCCTTCCATTGATGAGTAAGACACAAGTCACAATCACATACCACAATCTAATTAAGAGAGAAGAGCATTTTGAATAAACCTGCTATCAATAAGAAAAAGGTCAGGAGAGCTTCTTTTGCTTCCTTGAATATCAAAGATATCAAACAAATTTTAGTCCTGGGTAAGACTCAACATAACATGCATGTAGGGCCTTACTGATGTAAAAGCCTTTTTAAGGGAGGTTGTATTGGCACCTGCAGTCTCGCTCCACATACTTAGAAAAGACAAGAGGAAATTAATGAGCATGGATTGATGCCTTGAATTGATGCATTGAATTATCCATAACCATCTTCAAAACAGAGACGGGCCTGAACTCTGCAGCAGAGTGAATTGCTTTTTGCTTTCTGCCCTTTCTGTCATCTGCTACATGTAGATCAGGCCTGTTTTTACTCTTGACAACATCAGGTTTTCAGGACCATTCTGTTTTCAGAAAGACTAATTGGCCCAAACTTTGTTACCTGTGCTTTAATTGTTTTCAGAATCATCACCTACGTCAAACCCTGGATCTCAGGCTATTCAGCAGAGTCACATTTAAATTAAAACTGTTAGCTGCACACTGGCCCGTATCCGTCTTCCTAGACCATTTAGCATAATTTTTTTTTAATCACACCACAACAGTTTCTACTAGCATGAAAATTATATCAAGCAATCTACCTACAGTATGCTGCCTCTTCTTTCTGTGTGGCACTATTAATACATCTGTGCTCCTTAAGCAAGGAAAGGAGAATATGTTTAATGTGATAAAAGGGATGAAGTAATTGCTTCATTCTCTTTTGTTTTTTTTTTTATGAGCGGAGAGCTTTTATAGTGAGAACGACTTTCAAAAGAAGTAGTCTTCAAATCTGAAGTTGATAAAACTGTGGTCACTTGGTATCTTTCTGCTGCAAGGGAAACCCACAGCCAGGGACTTGCCACCAAGAGTGCCACCTCCTGAATATGCTTCAACTGAGGTGCAGGTCGCTCAGTTGTCTCTAGTGCAACTCTTCGAGGTCGCAAAGAGGAGTGTCTTTTCATCAGGATCACTGGTAAATCCCCAGCATGGACTTGGGGTGGGACGGGTAGCAGGCAGCTTGTAGAGTGCAGGAGAAACAAGTTGACATTACTGCGCTTTCTTACTGAGGCCTACAGCACTGAGCTGGATGAAAAATTCTGACTTCTGAATTTTCATTCCTGGCTAAACATATTCTTGGATGTTTTAAATACATGGATCAAAGATTCAAATTCTAGGGATTCCTGACCAGCTAGAAATGGAAATGTATCCAGGCCAAGGTTTCTCTTAAGTCTTTCATTTTAGATTAGTTACTAAGGAAGGTGTAACTCATTTGTATGTCGTGTAATTGGTTTCTGCTACTGTGAAATCACTGTACTACCGGCAACAAATGCCCTCACAGGGGGTTTTGTATTATTTTGTCTTTCAGAAATATTTTCCTTGCAAACTATCCTTCATTACAGTATGTAGAACTTTGAAGTACTTAGATATTTGTGTCAGATTGTACTGAATATTATTATAACAACAGGATCTCTTAAAGGATATACTGTAAATCAAAGCAACAAAAAAATCTGCTGCTGCTATAGTAAGTCCCCAGTGATACAATTTTCCATATGCTAGTGGTGCATTATAAATCAACACAGAGGCAGCCTCTTAAAATAAGCATATGCTATCCCTGATTCCTTGTATCAAGTCACACAATATTTTCAGTTTAACTTGTTGCCTAACTACTAGCACACCTGGGTAATACTGTTCCCAGGCAACAGCATATAAGCACAACAAGAATAAAGCAATGGAAATTTCAATGCGGTGGTTTAGTAGAAGCCTTCTGAGAAGGAGAAGGAAATGGGGAATATAAGGCATTCAAACCACAGAACTCAAGGCATTAATAGAACTTAATCCTGAAGAGGGTAAATCCTCAGGAAAAGGTCAAAGAGAAAATAAAACCAATTATGGGAACATTACAGGTAAAAATAGCTAATAGAGCATCTGTTTTCATGAAGATATGTAAATATATAGAAGAGAGACCATGTGTCATCTTAGAAATCTACCAAGATTACCAGTGTAAAACACTGTTTACTCAGGAGTGTCTGTGAACTCTTTTCTGTGGGCTTCCAGAGCAGTCAGGAGTGCCTGGACAATCGCTGTGGTTCAGAGCTGCTGAGCTGCGCCAGGACTGCAGGCTGAGGAGCCCTCTGAGGCCAAGGAGAATTTTTGCCTCTAATACTTGTCTTGAAATATGTGCATGTCCAAGGAGACCCAGAAACTAAGCAGGCTGAACGTCTTCCCGCTCCATCCCCTGTGATTTGGGGAAAACTTGAAGCATAGTTTCCAAATAAGCAGCAAAGGTGCAGAGGATGGTATTCCTGTGCTAAGAACAATCTGGCACATGGAAGGAGGCCTGGGTTTAAAAACTACGTAGTTAGGCTTGGATTTAGGTAGACCTCCTAAAGCAGCTGCAAGGCGGGGGGGCGGGGAGCAAGAGAAAAAAAACCAGCCCTCTCACCACACATTTCCTTCCACCTGTGTCTCCCTAGCTTTGTAAAAATTATTCTTAGGAATCTTGCAGTGTGGTGAAAGCATGTAAAGTCTGAGCTCCTGAGAGAAGTCAGTATCACTGCTGTGCACAAAACCCACACTCTGATATAGAGTTGTTTTAATACCTTCTGGTTCTATTTTAAGACCAAAAATTGGCATAGGGGACCCCGTCCTACCATCCTTAGTTCTACAGCTCCCATCAAAAATCCGTGATGCAGTTTAGAGAGTACGTCTAAGTCTAGTTCAGTTTGGTAAAACTGAATCATAACTGACTTTATTCCAATAGTGGCTGCACCATAGTCTTAGGTCCAAGGAGCATCAAGAAATATTCTGCCCCTTCCTAATACTGGTGATGGTTCCTACCAAGCAAGTTGTAGAAATGGGTATATGTTCTCATAGTGCAGCCTGTTGGGCTGCAGTGCTTTAGGAGGGGGACAGGCTGTGGGGCAGCTCTAGGGTAGATCAGCTGGGAGACCCCGCAGGAGCTGTGAGTGACACTGTGGACAGGTCTGTGCCACCTTGCAGGAGAGTAGGGTATGAGGTGTGAGGATGGAGAGAATGGCGATAGTCAGAGCCGAGATTACTAAGATGAAGTTGGGTGAGGTTGCTGCATTGTGGGAGCAGGACAGTACACGTGACTCCCATGAGAGTGTGGGGAGGCAGGGTAGTTGACGGGGAAAAGGAGCAAAATATAGGGCAACTGGTTAAATATAGGGCATTGGATGTGGTGATCTAACTGCAACTCAATCGGCATGCAGAATACAGCGTAAAGCTGCATCCTTCTAGCTGCACATGGGAGAGGAAGAGGAGTGGAACACCAGCTTTGAGGTCTTCACAACCATGAAGAGAAACAGAGTTGGTTCCTGAGGAAAAGTGGTTATTAATCACTGAGTACATGGCCAGAAGAATGTAAAAGGACAAACATTTGTTATGTCAGCATGTTGTGATACTGGAATAAAAGTGGACTCCTTATGCTTTTTAAATAAGTATTTACATCTCTTTTTCATTTCCTATTCATATTATTTTGGTGCACTGTGATTTAAATACATAAATTCGCAAAAGAAAATCTGTCTCCAGAAGTCCAGATACTGTGTTATTTTTCCTGACAGATAATAACACTGAACAATAAGAGTTGCTACCATTAAAATACAGACATATTGTAAAATCCATTTAATTTCCCAGTGGCAAAATGCAAAATGTTCTAAGCTGGGTTACCTTACTAATAATCTTAGTAAAGGTGTTTCTTGTGTTTTGCAAGGGATTTCTGTAAGATACTTACCGGAAGACTCAAAAATTCGTTAAAGTAGTCCACAAGCATATCATCTGTGGCTAAGCATTCTTCCTACAGAGAGACAAAACCAAAAAGCAAAGCTTGTACTAATCTGTGCTAACACGGTTTTAATGCACTGTTGCCTCAAACAATGATTTTTCCATGAGATATGACATGCAAACTTTTGCAAAATGTTATTTCCCACCTTTGAGAATATAATCATTGCATCATTGTTATATTCTAGCCATTGCACACAGCTGAGGTCCTTAGCAATTTAAAAAACACACGTGAAGGTAAATCCTTTGCCAAGAAATTTACAGATAAAGCCTTCATAAACCCAACAGCTTCTAAATGCTGGAAATCTGCATGTTTACTTTTGAAAAAACGTGCATAAGCTAATAGTCTAGAAATTCCCCACATTATACCTTTCTCTGTCTCATCTGCGAAGGAGGGGAATATAAAAGTTCACCAGAGCCTGCTTCTGCTCCCACACTGCTGCTTGGGAATGTTTTGGGGGATGTTTGGGGAATAAAAGGGAGGTCACTGATCTATAATTTGGCTCACCAAGCAAGCAGTATATGCCATACTTGGAATCACAGAACTGGGAGGCTTCCTGTTGACTTCATCAGAAGTGAAGGCTGCATCTGCAGGTGGTTTCGTACCCTTTCTGACCCCTGCATTTTAAATCCTGCTAACAAGACTCAAAAACTGTGGAATAGAAATTAATTTTTTCTGCTGTTGACAAATCAGTAAGTATGGATCCCAATCTTACTTCTTATGCACTCAATAACACCCCCACCCCCATTTCAATTCAACAGGTGGTAAAAGTAGAACATTATTCCATTGGTCTTCAGAAATCTGTCTTCAGTATAATGAAGACCCCTGAACAGTTTTTAATAGTTTCAGTTTCTTAAATATTCTATGATTTCTGCCTTGCTACGCAAGGAGAATGCACCTAAATCAAATGTATTTGCCGATATCAGCAAAGGTCTTGTGACACAAATCTTTTTTCTCTTTCTTAAGTTCATAGCATTGAAATGTGCCAGTGAGGAATAGTGTTAAAGAGAGGTTATGCACAGTGTACGTGGCATCACTTGTAGGCAGGCAGTATCTTGATCCAAACTCCACAGTGTCTAACCTAAATAGAGACAGCTTGTATGTAGGTAAGGAAGAAATCTTGAGCTAATCTACTTTAACAGGAACTCAGGAAGGCCCGTGTGCTGCATGACAAGATCTGATGGTGTTTGTCTGGCCTTATTCTGCCAGCATTTATTCCTTAGCACTTGTGGTTGCTACTGTGACTGATACAGGACAGGCAAGTTAGCTCACGCTCATTCCTGGAAAACACTAACAACACTGAAAGCAAGGCTTTCTGCGTTACAGAGATCATAGGTTTTTTGGATCACAAGCCCATGGTCCAATGCAGTTGCAGTACCATGGACCTAGAGATGTTAGGGCACTGACTAAACAGGAGAATTTACCAAAATGTCTAACCCAAAGCATTTTGAAGTCAACAGAAAATCCTCTTGCTAATGTCGCTAGGCAATCAATCAGATGCAGAAATCTCAATTCAGCAAGTCATAACACAATTAACAAAAAAAATCATTAGAAACAAGCTGCAGTCTGCCTCATGTTTGGTTTGGGTAATGCACAATTAGATTTGACACTGATAAGGATGAATCTGAAGACAGCTAGATATGATAATACCCCATGTAAATATTTTATTTTTTCAAAGGACTTATTCAAAACAATTCATTTATTACTGGCTGAAATATAAGCTCTTTAAGAATATGCAGATAATGTGGTTTTAATGTGCCAAGGATATAATTCTCTGTAGTCCCATATAACAGCAAGAAATGTAAACACAGTTGTTGATTAATCAATAAAATATTTATGATCTTATTAATGCAAGCTTTACTACTTACTGATCTTACTGCAACTATACACTATATACTTTCCTCCGTTTTTTTGAGGTTTTTTTGTGGTCAGTCTCATTTTCATTTGAAAGCATAGTTGCACTTTGATATTTGCACATTATAGGTTATGGAGTTGCATATACAATACTATAGCTTAGATTTTTGTGTTAGGAAGCGTTTTGTTTCATTTCTTCCCATGCCATCTTTCCCGCTGCACAGTCCAAATTATGACTAGAAAAAGCTGACTTACAATTGCAACTGGAGGTCAAGGTGTGCTAAAAATTGGTCCAAAACTGCAGTTTTGCCTTCATGCAATTTGTGTACAAATAGGAATATCCTGGGCCTGGTTTCTATCACTCTTTTAACATTGAAAGGAATTTTAAAATCATTTTGGCAATGGTATACAACCATTTCTTAGATATTTTGTGGAAACAAACCTAATGACTTTCTATCTATAGTATTTGATAGCTTTCTCTATTACTGCCATCATGAAAAAGTACAGAAACACAGAAATATTATTAGACACCAAAGGAGAAGCTGAACATGGGTAAAAGTGGCACCATCTTGAAAGGTTTGCATTTCACACTGCAGCACCCACTAAAATGATAAATACCTCTCCACTCTTGAAAAATACATAATAAATGGCATCTTTAAAGGTCAAAAGTTAAAGTTAGTACAAAAATCCAGTCCTGCAGAGAACTCTGACAGCTTCATGTCCTTGTGTGAAGTTCACCTGGAGTCAGACATGCCTAGTGACATTAAGTAGCCTGCAGAATCAAGGTTTAATGCAATGTAAATGTGCAGTTGAGAGATGTTTTCATATATGTGTTTGTTCTCATGTACATATTTACATTTGCTAAATATGTTATATATATATATCATTTATCTCTACCTGAATTCAGTCTTGATTCTGTTTATGATAATATATTAGTATCTAGAGGCTCCCAAAAGGAATAGCAATACATTTATACTTTAAAATACACAGTTATAAAGGCATCCAAAATGGGGAAGAGACAAACATTACCTAAGCTGCAAGATTTAAGGTGTCGTTTCATATGATGTAACAGGTAAACATATATACCTTTCAAATAAGAAGACAAACATCAGGGAAACCTACAACTAGCTATGACCAAAGGGCAGAAAAGGTAAAGTAAGGAGAAGACTGTTAAACCTGTCATGTTGAACCTTTCAGTTGATTGTTTCCTTCCTTCATCCTATTTCACTTTCCTTTCCATTTCCATCCTTATTCTCCAGAGTTTCCTGTTTCCTTTTTTTTTCTAATTATTTTCAAACTAAGTATTTTTTTTTGACTGAGAAAATTGTAAGAAATTACTCAGTACTCCATACTGAGACAGAGGAAAGAAATGAGAAACCAGACAATAGTTTCCAAAAAGTTTTTTTGCTTTTTTTCTCTACAGTTGCATGACAAAATGAGTGATCAAGCCTTATAAAGCATACTTACAAACACTTCTTCTGTTATACATGGAGGCTCTGAAACACAAAAATGAAATATCATGTGTTATCCAAGCAATACAATCAAGCTTGTTCAACTACAATTACTGAACAGAAACAAAAAGTAGTGAGGCATGACAACCTTCCTGGATATTCTGAAATAAAATAACTTAGCCTGAGGAAACAAAATAAACTCTAAGAACACAGAGTAATGTTGGCCCATGCATAAAAAGGTTGAATATCACAAGAATGATTTAAATATACTGAAAATATTATTTAACTAGATTATTCTCATACATATCAGTTAACTTCTTTTCAGCTTTCCTCTGCAAAATTGATTATTAGAAGCTTGCTGGTTTTAATGAAAATAGAGATTTGTGTGAGACTCTGGGAGCCTTGAACAGCAAATATTATGAATCATATGATAAAACTGAAAAAAAAAAAGTAATTGTGGGTGCTCCCAGATAACCAAATCTCACTGATTCTAGGAGAATATTCCACCTTTTGTGATGCCATTTGAAGGGAGCAAAGTTCTCTCTTCAGATTGGTGAATTTTGCTAGGCAAGTTTAAACCTAACAGTTCAAAATCTCCCTCTTTTGTACCACCGTTTCTGTACCCGAGACAACCACCTTGGGGTCAGACCCCCTGTCTGACACAGTCAGCCCATCACCCTGTGGAAAGCACTACATACCAGTGGTAAGCCTCTTCAGCTGCATTCTGGATCTACATACATAAGGGCCGGCACCCACACCTGCAAGCTTACGATCTCATTTGCAAAGGTGAAATCCTTGACTGCAGACCAGAAATAGAAGCTGCAGAGTCCCTGGGCCTGGCTGGGGACTGCTGGTCTGCCCCAGGGCCGGCTGGCTCTGCTGCGCGTCTCACAGCAAGCAGGGTTGCTATGGCACTGCAAACAATGCACGGGAAGAGCTGAGCAGTAAGCAAATACTTCTACTGCTGATGCAAAGCTCCCTGAAGCAGACTCGGATATCAGGCACGCTGATGATATGGTCCCAAAAGAGATGCCTGTGAACTAGGAATAAGAGGATACTTGCAGCAAGAAATGAAATTAAACGCTCTTTTCTCAACCGACCTAGGCAGTTCTTAGTCCAAAATCATATTCTACCTTCTCCTACATTAGCAAAACCCTTCAGCCACGCGGGATTTTGCCTTAAAAAAATCTCACACCATATGACTAATGACCAACAGATTTACATCATGTACCAAATAATTCTGCATCCATAAGCCAGCTGTAAGGCTTGATCCCAAATAACAAAGTCATCCCTATCTATGGTAGAGAACTTCCACTGCAGCCAAGTAAGAAAAGGTGAGGAGCTTCGTATTGCTAAGGCTGAGATGAAACCTGGGCTGTTTCCTAACAGGTACAAATGGCTCCATTGTGATGTGCCAGAAACATGACCCGCAGCCTTGGTAACAGCCTTCCCTGCTTCCTCCTGCTGCCAGGGCCCAGACCTAGCAGAAATCCAAAGGCATTTTCCCCCAGTTAGGGAAAAGTTTATAAATAGCCTAGGTGGAAGAAGAAAAGACATTAAGAGACATAGAATAGAGTCTACTCCCAGAATGTTAGTTTCTTCCTTGGCTCAAGGGGGTACTCCAGGATATAAGAAAAAGTCACATTTCTGGTATGGTCAGCAAAAGCTGTGTACAAAGAAGGAATTCAGGCTCCTATATGAGGATTTCAGTGGACTTTAGGTGTTCCGCAACTGGGATCTGACAACATCCTACCTAGCGAGTATCTGATCCTAGAACTGCATGAATTCTTCAGGCACCTTCAGGGTTTTTTAGCATGAAAGTTCCCTCAAAGATTCTACTGCTGCTTATTTCCAGAACAGCATTGATTTCGGTAGCTTGGCATAAATCCCACTGGTATCAGTTGTACAAGATGTCATGTATGCAAGCTACATGAGGGGCTCCTTTGAGAAGCCTAATCCATCAGCTGTGCTCAGAAAGTGCCCAAAATGCACCAAGATCTTGCCATTCCCTGCAAACTCTATCATTTGTGTCACCTTTCACAGAACAGTATACTATCTCCAGTCATACCCTTCAGCTGTGAAAAAAAGTTTTGTTTTAATTCGTACATGACTGGTGGAATCCATGATCATGTAAAAACAGAACAAATGCACATGCTTAGGGACTACAGCCTGAAGTCCAGGAATCAATAACTGTCAAAAATGAACAAGCAGCAAATCAGATATTATAGAGGCAGGGAAAATGGCTTCACATCCTAGAAACACATGGTATTTTGCACCCTCTACTCCAGATGTGCATTCCCACTCCTGGGGGTGCCTGCCCAAATACCACAATCGCTGTTCTAATTACTAAATGCCAGAATAATGCCTCTTCTAATTGTCTTGGTATAACATTGTTGGCTGTTTGATTAGCTTTTTAGGGTGGAATGCTTTGTGGTTTTTTTCCTCCCCACTTAAGGGAAGAACAATATTTCCAAAGACCTAAGAGGTAGGCTGAAATAATATCATAGCCAAGATACCCATTTCAGCCAAAAGTTTAATATATATGAAAAGCATATTCAACAGAAGCAAAGAATAAAATATAAAGATTCAAACTTAAGTGAGCTATGGACAATTTAAATAGTATGATCAGTATTCTGAAGTATTAACTATCCTTATGTTCTCTGTATGCAAATTCTATTCAATAAGACATCATAAACAGTAGGTTAACACTGAATGGCGTACATTTAAACACATGATTTCTTAGTGCCATGTATCATTGTGATTATGAAATATTTCAAATAAGTATACCTAATGCATATGTAAGAGAAATATGCATAACAAGATGGCCCATAAAATGTAAAGTGAAACCTTTCCAACAGGTAGAATAATTGCACTGCATTGTATATGAGACTGCATTGTCTTATAACCAAACTCCTTAATATGATTTCAAATGTTTAAGCTAATGTTCACTCCACTCCTTTTCCCCCTGCCCCTTTTTCTTTCTGATGTAGGTTTAGACATAGCGTTTGATGTATAACATTCTCCTAAACTTCCCTAGTTGCTTGTAATTTTTGAAGCAAACACAACAACAGAAACATGACGAATGCATCTTTTTTAACATCAGAAGTGGAAGCCACAAGTTGGCTTCGAAAGAATTGAAGTTTGGAAATGAGACAATAAAAAAGAAGTCCTTTTTTTCTCCTTCTATCATCTGGTATATTTTCATATAAGACTCTTAGGTCTTTGTTCTCTTTGTAGTGTGCTTCAAAGATTGCATTTTGGAATAAGCTCATCCAGAAAGACACACTGTACTCTCTCATGGAGAATCTATTAGCAGTCATTATCACTTTCTCATTGATTTAGTTAACAACACACATTTAGATCAAATATTTTGTGTGTGTGTGTTTCAGTCCTGATTTTTATATATCCAGTTAAAATTTCACCAGCTGGTGAAGCTGATATAAAGATTATGCTCATTTTCCTTCTTTTCCACATTTTTCTCTTTCCATGCTCTTCTCTTATTTTCATTTTGATGATTATTTCTTAGCAGAACTGCAGACCTACAGAACGTTTCATAAATATAGTCAAAGCCGTGATCTATCCCAAAAAGCACCTGATCTTGTAGAAAAGATGAATGGCTAGACAGGATGGAGAATAAGTTCTAAAAAAGGTGATACCAGTAAAATTCTAGACAAAAGAAAGTAAAAAGACTAGAAGTAGGTTTCAAATTATTAGCATTTTGAGAAAATGGTAATCTAGCAGAAGGCCAGCACAGGAAGAGATCTGCACAGGAAGACAAGTGGGAGGAAGACATAAATTGGCCCTCTCCATCCCTGCTGGCATCTCCCTCCTCTGCTCATTACTGAAGAGCCATTTGGAGAGGTGAACCTTCAGTCAAGACTTCAATCCATCATTGTCCCTTTCCTCCACACTTCTCAGAAATTTATGCTTTCAAGCATTTACCAGGGAAAGTGTTTCACAGTATCACCCAGGCAAATCAGATCAAAACTGCTGAGAACTTTGCACTCAAAGAAACGAGCGTGTAAGCTATGTCAGCTTGCTGGGTGAACAAGTCTCCTCCTTGTGACTTGCTCAAATAGAGACAAGACATAAATTGGATTGCTGTATTAAATCCAAATGCACACTTGTGTTTTTAGGTGCTAACCTGTGTTTGATTCCTGGCAGTGATCACAGTGAAGTCATGAACATCCCCATAATTAAGTATTCATTCAAAAAGTAGCAAATACTATTAAAAAAAAATAAATGCAGATAGGCATCTAGAGGGTTCTCCAAAGGCAGGTATGAACCAATTCCCATCAATTTTCAATAGAAACTCCCCATCTCAGATATAGGTGTTCATTTCATCATGTGATATCTTTAATACCTAAATATCTCTACAGAAATCCAACTTCAGTTAAATGTAACTACTCTTTCTTCTTTGGATGATTGCCACATGCATTTTAGCTTTTGCATCTGAAAGCAACAATCTCAAACTGAAAACAGGTGCTACAAAACCTATTTAAATATTGATTGCAGAACTGCCAAAATGGGAGTCAGATCCTGAGAGGAAAGCACAAACTGATCATCAGATGGCTGGCCCATAAATGCTTTAAATTATTCTGTTGACAAAATGGCAGAAGCTGCCTGTTGTGGTGGTACGGCCTCTGGTGGTACAGTTGAATCTGATAGTTCTAGTTTACAGCACAGTTTAATGCAATTCTGTGGCTGTCAGAAGTAGTTAATGCAGACACTTGAGGAAACACATATTTGGAATATGAGCACTCAAAAGAATTCCGAAAGGAGAAAAAAAAATTCCTGAAGATTGTCTAGGTGAAGAGAAAAAAAGGAAAGTGCTTAAAAATAAAATAGGAAGGGCTAAATAGTAAATGAAGAGATGCAACATAGCTTTGGTCTATCAACATTAGAAACCTTTTACTGGTGGAGGAGACTGTCAGAGGGAAAGCAGGTCCAAAGAGCTTGATCTCTACAAAAGTCTCTATTTGGATAGTCACTGGAGAATAGTCCTTGACTTGTCCATGCCACCGACGGCCCAAGGATTCCTATAACAATCTTATTCTACCAGGACAAGATAGAGGTATTGTATCAAGTTTAAAGGCTTTATTTAAAGTTTGATTTCCCTTTGCTTAGTATGGGTCTTGGAAAAGATAAAGGGTATACAGAGGCATACCTGGAAAGTGAATCAGAATTTGGAAGGACTACTTAGGAATTTGTGATGTACATTTGTACTCTTGCTACCTCATACATGCCAGCTACCTACTTCATACCTGCAGTCATCTGATCCCTTCAGAAATTTGTATTAGTGTCTTAAGAGATAACTGCTAGAACTTTAGAAAAGATAGTGTGATATTCTCCTAATTTTGGAAAGGAGCATTGAGACTTAATTGGAAGTCTAATGATTCTATGAAAAAAAAATATTCAGCAAGATTGTGGCAGTTTGAAGAAGTGTATTAGGAATAAACTCATTTTGTGAAGACAGTGTGAAAATCAGGAAAGAACTATTAGACCCACAGCTGTCAAACCACATGCAAGAAAAAAAATGGCATGGTGCATAAGTTTACAGCAAGGCAGAGAGAGTTTATTGCTAGCAGCCCTACTACAGTTAGCATAGCTTTCAACTGAAACATAAGATACAGATCAGAAGAAACTATGACAGTTATTTCTCACAGAGATTTCACTATCAGGGGGTGTATCAGAAATTTTGGCACTATGTACAAGATTGCATTGTCACTGTCTGTTCTCTATTTTTCATGTAGATAAACTGGAGTCATGTTTTATAATACATTTTGGCTCTGCTAATTTAAGCTTTGCAAGTTTACCACCATTTCTTACTTTTAGTTGTGCAAGCAAATTCCATGACAATTTTATTTTTCTGGGGTTACTTGTAGCTTGGTTTAAGTCAGGTCAGTTCCTTGATCTTGGCTTAACAGGTGTTCTAGTCAACTAAGGGGCCAACACAAGAGGCATATGAAGAAGCTTCAGTAGATAGAAATAACATAAGCCAATAATGCCAAACACATCCTTTAACAAGATCATCTCCTGGCAATAGGTGGCATATACCCAGCAAGAAACACTAAATGCATGCCTGTCTTTCCAGTCTTGCTGTTACAATCAAAAAGATGTCAACAACAGTCCCCAAACCCATGATTCCCCAGCTAAGAACTAAATTATCTATGTGGTATATTACTGATGCATCAAGCCTGTGGATAGCAGCAGTGCTGTTTGAGACAGCACATCCCACTGACCATCAGTTCCCACCTTTTTGTGTTATACTGCCATGGCTACTTGTGTAGCTGTATAATAAAGCAGACTGGGAGACTGATCCAGCTAAAAAAAAAAATCAGGAGGAAAGAAGAAAAAGATTTTGCGTACATCAGCTTCCAGAACACAGCAGTGTCAACACAACAGGTGTTAAGAATGGTATAATAATCCATAACTAATAGGTGCTCTGTAAGATTTCAATAATGCTTCAGAGAAGCATATAAAATTACAGCCTTCTTATTTTGTAGGTATTCTACTTTCCTACCTATTGCTCTCCTGGACTCCAGAAGTACCTAGTTAAAGAATAAAGAACACATTAAGTTCCCAAATTCTCAACTCGGTCTTCATTTAACAGACTAAAACTAAAAAAATGCTGCCATTCTGATATTGCTTAAAATATCTTATGTGAGAATACTTAGACCCTTCCCAATTTTGATTTTAAAAAAGCTAATGTTTTCCCTTTCTTGTTCACTAAAGCTATCAGAACATCAATTAAGTATGAATAAAATGCATACAACGATATTTTTCCTGTGATCATTTTAAATCATGATAGATTGAGGATGCACTTGCATATTATCATGCTTTGTAAAACTCTATTGGATTTTAGTATCAAATACATTTTCTGTAGTTGGGAAATAAAGTCCAGAGCGTGCAGCTCCTGAAACTATCAATTCTCCAATACTTCAACTGCAACACTTCCATATGAGAGTTACATTTTATAGCCAACACCAGGCTGGCATGGAGACTGCTGGACAATCCAAGTCCATGGCTGAGAGAGGAACTGAGCCAGCAGGCTCTGTTTAGACTAATCTATGATTCTATGATCTTGCCTGGTTGCTGTAGGACCTGGCTGTGTGCCCAGCACAGCTTCACCCTGTAAAGGAGGCCCTAGAGAAGTAATACCATCTGAATTGCTTCCCAGGATGCCACTCTTCTCTTGAAGACTTTGGTATGCACCTCCTAGGGGCAGGAATTATGGCCACCCTTGCTTTAAGCTATTCGAAATATTTTGCATTTGTAACATTGAGCTAGTGTGTAAGGGTGTGTAAGGGTTAAAGCAAGAAGAAAAACAACTAAAGTTCTGTTCTGTAAGAAAAATCTTTGGTGCCCCCTTGTGATAAAATATTTTTATCAACAGAACGTATGCATTTGAAATAAAGGACTATTTTCAGTGAGGAAAACAGTTCAACGCTTAAGATCGTTTCACATGTAAGTTAGTTAATCGAGCAAAGCATTTCAAGAATCAGTTTGTTTTCTTGTTATCCATTCTGTGTTGTATGACATTCTCCCTTGACTACTCTATAACAATTATTTAAACGAAGGAAAAAGTCTAGAACAGGAACTTAAACAGTGCACCAGTGAGCATTTCTGTTTGGAGCAGAAAACAGGACCCATTATCTTGCCCTTCACAAAAAATCATGCTCCCTCTTACTACACCCTTTTGGAATGCAGAGTCTTGGAACAATTTCTTGACAGAAACACTTCCATCAGCAAGGCTGGAGAATAACTGCATCCCAGTAATAGTTTTTGTATGCCACAACAGTACACAATGGGAAAAGGATAAAGGGAAATTGAATCTGAAATTCCAATATTTTGTGGGAGTGCTTCTTTTGTACAAAATTTTTTCCAAAGACAGGAGAATGTTCTCAACACAACCAAAATTCATGTTTAACAGCCAAAGGCATTGCTATTGCCACAATCCGGGTAGCATCAAATCTATCGAAACGTGCACCAGGAAAATGTGATGGATTCATAAAAAATGAAGTTTTCCTCTGGTATCCCAATGGTCTACATATAGGCTAGGTACTGAGCTACTGAGTCCTGGCAGAACAAGGCATTTCAGGACATGTGTTCTTCAGGCCTCAAATAATGTATTACGCACAATTCAGTACTTAGGGAACTTGAGTGTCTGCTCAGTGAACATGATAGGAGTCCTCCATTTAGGCAACAGCAGCACTTTAGGATGATAATTAACATTTTTTGCTGAAGTGGAAGGCCACTGCACAACTGCTACCTAATTCTGCAATAACTTTGCAGCTCCAAATGATAAATATAGTAATGCTTGCTAAAAGTTATCTAGGGTACTATTGCTTCCTGGCTAGCTGTCCCTCTTTTGCCAGAAGTTACTATCCTCTACCCACTTCAACTGGTTCTAGTCAAGACACAATGCCTAAGTTTAAACAGCTTATGGAAATAGTTTTTTCCACTGTGATTCAGGACTGAAAAGAAGCAGCTGAAATACAGACACAGTTTCCACATCCCATTTGCCAGAGATTTAAGGTACCTTCAGACACAACAACCCTTGCAGAACTGTTTTCAGAACGAGTTTTAGAATGCAGAGGAGAAAAATTAGAGGGGCTTTTAACACAAGAACTCCAGTCTCCAAGTCTGAGATCTATTTTTATATGAAGCTTCTACTATTCAACATCAGTGTTTATGAGTTCATTCAGAATGCCGTGCCATCCATGTTTTCAGCTGAAGAGTTGGTTTCTTTACTACTCATCCATTAGCACCCAGCTCAATAAGGCCTTACTAGCATTTAGGCTTCTGACAAGTTTGGAAGGTTCTAACACCGTACAGAGGCTTGTCAAAGTTAAGAGGGGAAAAAAATGTGTTAAGTCTTTTTGCAATGAGAATTTCAACTAATAAGAGCTCAGGAAGTCAGAAAGTAAAAGCAAGCTTTGTTGGGTTTTTGGTTTTTTTTTTTTTTTTTACTAAAAATAAACACATCATTCCCAAGAAACAGTCAGATTTTGTTGGTGCATCTGACAAGTGATAACAGAATCTGCTAGATGTTTTGCACCAAAAAAAAATCCTATAAGACTCACTACAGACAAAGAATTTGCACTTATAAAAATATAATCACACCAAATACTAAATCACCATGAGACTGAAGTAGAAGCAAAAAAAGCCTGAAGCTTAGTAGTACAAAGTGTGAGGTTATGCACTTATGGTTCAGTAAGAGCTTATGGCAAAAAATTGAGATCTTTTCAAAATTTGTGAGAGAAGAACGTGGGAGTACTACACCTAGTGACTAAACTGCAAGTGTGCAGAAAACACATTAAAAAATGCTAATCTTACTATGCATTTGTCAAAAGTATTTCTGGTAGAGAAAAGAAAGCTCTAATATTATTCAAGGTCTTGAGGAGGTTTTACCTGGAATACTGGTTGCATAGATTCAAAGAATAGATTCCAATAGAAACAGTGAAGAGTCATTAAGACAATCCATGAAACAGAGGTTGTATATGAGAGATGAGACTAAGTTCAGAGTTTTTTGTCAATGAAATAAAGAGTGAGAGGCTATTTATACTACACAATCATAACATCGGGGAAAAAAGTCTAAGGGAAGGAACAGATGTATAGAATAGCTATTTTAATAGCAATGCTGAAAAAAAGAGGCCAGTGGTTAACTGAATAGTAGAGCAATCTGGAATAGGTCTCCAACATAAAGGTTGTGAGACAGTATTCTGTCCAGTTTTAAGACAGAACTTGATGAGTTGACATAAGAGTTGGCACTAGACTCCAAGAGTCCCTTTCTGATCTGACGCTCCTGTATTTCTTCATGAGCTTATGAAAACAGAAAGAAAATAAATTACTTCTTGTATTAAAATTGGCCTAAATTGCCTAAGGGGTAGTAATGAATAACCAATATATGGAACAGGAAAATAATCTGACAGATGTTGATGAGCTCCTTTATTTAATGAGCAAAGTTTTTTTATCATTTTTAGCTGGCTAGTGATAGAACATACTAGCATTCTCTATCCTATAAACAATTGAAAAGATTTATAACAATTTTTTGCCTAAGCTCTTCCATACTTGTCACCAAGGAAAGAATGATCAGAAACTTAAGTAATTTCAATTTCCTTCTCACAGACCGCTTGAGGTTTATGGTTGCCACTCCAAAAAAAAAAAAAGATTTATGAAGTACAATTCTTGCAGCAACATCTGTCAGCAGCAAGAGGTTACTTCTAAGAATTCTTTTTTAGAATTTAAACCCACAGCTCTGGCTCAAACCATCACCTTCAGAAATCTAAATGCATTCCCTGGTCATCCTTTGTAGGCAATATCACTCCTCCCACTATAGATCATGCCTGTCTGAAAGGAAATAAGGATTGCAAAAATAAGGTTTTCAGCAGCAAATAAACCCAATATTACCTTGAACATTGATTTTAATCTCATTATCCTCATCTTCCAGAGTGAAAGACAATTCACTCCTCCCTTTCCAACAATCTGTTGTCAATTGTAAGAAAAATTCTTGAGCTGGAGAATAATCATGGGCAAGACATTTTAGGAAACTCTTGGCCATTGTCATTTCTACCCACGGACCACTTTTGCATCCTTCTTCTCTGTGGTAGCTAGAAGTGTTAGTACCTGACCTCGGGTCTCTAAGAATTAATCCAGCCCAGTAGAAAAAGAAATATGCTAGATGTGAATCCCTAGACTGCCTGACACTCATGGACTGTTTTTTTGTTTGGGTTTTTTGTTTTGTTTGGGGGAGAGGGAGAGGTGGGTTTTTTTGTTGGGTTTTTTTTGTGGTTGTTTTGGTTTTTGTTGGTTGTTTTTTTTTTTTTTTAATATACAAAGTAGGAGCCTATGTTCTCCTTTGCTGTTTCATTCAAGTCCAGACTCAGATAGCTTAGTGGTATCTGATGGAGACTAATTAAGGCATACAGTATACAGAAAAAAGCACGCTAACAGGGACTCATAAAAAGTTACTTCCACTCTCCTACCCCAAAGACTTCATTTCTGTCAATAACTGAATCAGATATCATGAAAGAATTTTGATTCCTTTTACCCAAGCTATTAGATAACTATAACATACCTTGTGTTCTGTTAGATATGTTATCCTTTACCCACACATTAAGTATATCACTATTTTATTTCACCTTTATGTCAAGGCATAAAGCTACTTTTATTAAAAAAAAAAATAATCACTGTCAGAGAGGAGCGTTACCCATAGACAAGAAGTCTGGCTTTCTCACTTCCCCCCACCTCTGGCGTAGCAGTAGACCACAGCAGAGAACGCATTTCACCCAAACACCAGAGCATAGTTACGTTTATGATAGACCTAAGTGAACAAGAGACATTTGACTCCAGAAGAGATTTTTGTGAGGCAGACAGAAGGGGGGGGGAAAAAAAGTTTTAAACATGCCAAAACAGGGCAAAAAGTGTTTAAATTGTGAAATAGAGTTCAAGCATTTTTTCCTCTCAAGCTACTTCTTGTTGGATGGACACTGTAGATGTCAAAGATACTACCTTTAAAAACAAATAATGCCTATACCAGAACAAATTTACCACCCCTGTTCTCCCTGAATTATGCAGATTTTAGCAAAAGCAAACTCTTTGGATAAGGTCACACATCTCTTACCAGAATTTTTTCCTCAAAGTGAAAGGACATTTAACAACCGATTCTTAAACTGAGTTCCCATATGGCTTTCTATCCAAAGGTGCACCTGTTTAGCAATAGTTCTGAAAGTATTTCTGAAATTTTTCAAAACAAGGCTTGCATCTCATGTATTTCTGGACTGGACTGCAATACCGCACACCAGAAAGCGAGCTAAATCCTCTCACTGTCTGTCATAACTCTCCCACTAATTTCAAGGATGCATTTAAAGCTTCATTTTTATTATTTTTTTAATATTAGAGACATGAAGTACATTGGTATTTAGCAAAGGTAAAATGCAGTGATGCCAGTGGCAGTCTGACATGCTACACATGCTGTACTTATTCTGCACTGCAGTTACTACCATTCCCTATTTTATTTGATAGTTCAATGATAAGAAACAAAACTAATCCATGTTAAGTTATTATAAAGTTACAGACTATGTGCATTCAGATTCTTGTGTAATATAACTTCCTGCCTAGAAAGTTCTTCTTCATGTCACTTTAACCTTTAATAGAAACTGTTAAACATTTCTAGAAATGTATAGTTATTTTATACACAAGAATAAAAGAACCAATCCAATAGTTCTCTGAACTAAATTAACTTTTAAGTAGACCTTGAACACTTAAAGTTCCAAGCAATTAGGGAAATGCAAGTAGTAAACAAATCAAATAATTTAGCAATTTTCCCACTTGCAGTCTCCTCCTCTGTAATGACTTGCCATTATTCCTAAACCAAAACTATATACACACATACCTCTATATTCCCTAGCTTGTCCCAACATCCTTCCCTTCAGTTGTTCCCTCAGAATAGATTCTATATAAACTCCACTTTCAGACTTCCAGTTCAAGTTCTACCAGTCTAACCCTAGACAAGAATAATGCAAAGGCTTAGCAAATACAAATAAGTATGGAATGAAAGTGTTGATAATTTTATTCATGCAATAAACATGATTTTCTGGCCAATATATTGGGTTTATCCCTTCTTTAATGATACCATGTTTGGTTAATAAAGTTAGTACTAAAACTTCTATGGCATTTTACTAACCATGTTGTTCCTCTTCCTTCCAAATGCTGTGGGGAGCTACTATCCCAGAAATCAAGTACACTAGAAGTACTGACCAAATTACAAATCACAACAGTTAGATCAGAAATAGGAAGTGATGTTTCTAGAACATCCTGAAGTGAATTATCCTGGTCCATTTGTCTTAAACATCCACAGATTATGTGGAAAGAGAAAAAAATCTCAGAAGTTTTTGTAATTTTCAGACAATAAAAATAAAGGGATATGTGAATAAATATTAATAGAGGCAAATACACTGCTTATTGCTTAGTTGAAAGCTTTTTTTTTTATCAGACTACTTTTTAAATAGCTCAATGATAAGGCTTACCTACAAATACACACAGTAAAGTTACAACATCACAAATATAACACATAGGACAAAATCAGAGGGAGAGTGTGGAAGAAACACCAGCTGACTACAAGTGTTCTGCAAGATGCTTGTGACAAATTAACTCCTTGAAAGGACAAGTAGGACCATATCAATTGGAGAAGTAAATTGATATTCTGTCTCAGAGCAAGTACTGTGTCCACTTCTGTCGCCTGTATTTCTGTATTTCAAGCTGTTTACAATTGCTGGGAGTTTAAAAAAAAAAAAACACCACAAAAATCATTTGAGGTCTGAGAGGCAGATTAAGTTCTCTTTCTGTAAAGGATCAGCATATTTAGTTCAAGAGCAAAATCAGTGAGTTCCCTTAATTAAATCTACAGATAGAGAAAGGATGATTTCTAGCAGTAGATAATCCTTTAATTCAATTATGAAGATGATCCAGTATCTGGGAGCTGAAGTAACATCAGAGTAAGTATAAAGGTAAGTTCACAACAACAAGGGTAATGCAACAGCATATTTAGATATGTGAATATATAGTATATCACCTGAAGTTTTCAGGTAAATACAAAAACTCTGTAAAAAAACAGTACAATAGAATATCCACACAGCATCAGCTTGATTTAGAAATTACTATTCTATTGACTTGCATTACAGAGGCTAAGAGAACAACAAAATAATTATTCTGATATAAAATTCAGACAACTAATATATTGCTTTTGAGGTATAATAATTTACATAGGTAGAAGTATTTTTTGCATATGTCCCTAGTGCCCCACTTCAAGACTTTTTTTAAAACATCTACTGTAATTTAAAGTGAACAATAAAAAATCCCATTAAAAAGTTTTTTTTTAAATAATTTTCTTTAATTTGTCATTAAGACGAATGACATTTTTAAACATCTGTGAGGTGCTGTAAGCTAGATATTGAAGACTACATTTAAGATACTTTATTTAAAAAAATTTAAGATGTTAGTAAGTGCCTAGCTACTACACAACAGGTAAAACAAGACATAAAATGTTTTAAAATGTTCACTTTTTTCAAAAACAAAAAATACTGAATTGATTAAGATATATACATAAGGAGTTATCTTGATAAGTCAGCAAAAACACATTGAATGAGACTTTCAAAATGCATATATTTAGGAAGAATACGAACAAGGTTAGGAATTTAGGAGAAGGGGAAAAGGAATTAAAGGTAAGGACTTACATGCCTTACAAATTTAGAGTCTTTTTAAATTTCTTTTGCTTTGGGCACTTCCTGGAGGAGCATCTTTTTTGTTCTTCCATTTTGCAGAGAAACTATTACATTCTTTTGACCCATGGAAAGCATGCAGGCATAAAATACAGAACTCAAATGCACATGCCTCTCTGCTACATAGTCCCCGTTTCTTTACCAATTGATATTTAGCAGGATATTGACATCTTGGGCAGGGTTTTAGAGCTTCGTCAGTGAACAGAGTTTTAGCAACCTGTAGCAAGAGGAGGGAGAGAAGAGCTACTTAGTTCTTGTAAATTGAAATTTTCTAAAAACTGAAAGTGATGTTTCTTAACTACCTACTTTTATGTATTCTTCCTGTCTAGTAGTTGAATGGGGAACAGAACTGCATCTCCTGGGTGTAAGTTCAGTGTATGATGGTGGTGTTTGTACTACAGGAGTTCTAGCTTGAGCTTGAACGGGCCTTAGAGCAGATCTATTGAGAACATTAAGTCTTGTGGCAGCGTCTTCAGCTTTCAAGAAATATTCCTGTTAAAGTTTATAATTATAAAGAAAGAAAAAAAAACACACAAAAGGAAGCAATCAGGGTTTTATTTCATTTGGGATTTGCAGCTGGTTTTTGCTTTTTTTTGTTTTCCCTCTGCAATAACACATTAGAAAAGGAAATTATGTATAGTGCATGTATTTCCCATTAAATGTTTATATTTATTAAGGGAACAAGAGACAGGAACCATTAAAAAAAAGTCCCATGAGCAGGGTAAAAAGCTAACTGTCTTTTAGCACTCTCTGCTGGTCCTCACGTTTCTGAATTAGGAGACATCACAATAGCATGCATGGAAATAGCAAACATAAGTTTTGTCACAATTAAAGCAAGGTTACACTGAAGTGTGTGTGTATACACACGTGGAGGATCTAAAAAAATTATACTGCTATTAATATGCTTACTTTTCTAGATACCCCTTAAAAAACTTCTATATGTCCTTCTTATGTTCACAAGTACACCATGAAGAAGCTTAGCCACAAACAGTCCTGAAAATAATCAGGAACTAGTCTAGAGTGGGTCCTACTCCACCGCAGACTAGAGTGGAACTGAAAATGAGGAACAACATGGCACAAAGTTATGAAAGGGGTTTAAGATCCAAAGCCGGAATCAGTTGAAGAGATCCTACAGGATTCTCAAGGCGGGGGGGGAG
>NW_008824676.1:3303175-3304160 GCF_000699105.1 Pygoscelis adeliae
TGGACTGTTGAAAAAGCAATAAAAACAATTACATTCTCCTGTTAGAATCTTTCACATACTCAAGTTGAAACTGTCTCTATCAGTTACCTTTCTGTAGCTTTACAACATGTTTCTACTTTCCTCTGACCTGTCTTCTTTCACGCTTGAAAAAAAAAAATATTACCTTTGAGATGAACCTTACCCCAGCTTCTTCCTTCAGGTGTTTTATGTACAACTTTCTCCTCTTATCCGCACTTTTATCTTGTACAATGATTTCACGCCAGTTTTTGCTTACTTTCCAAATGCTGGAATAAATGAATGAAAAAAATTATCCACTTTCACATTTTTGCCAAGTAGTAAGAAGTCATGATAGTAAGACTACCTTTTAAAGCTTTTTAGCATGATTTCATATACTATTGGTCATTTTACAGAATACTGCTATATACTTCAAGAGTTCACCATATTGTTATGAAACACAGATCTCATGTACTCTTATGCACCACTGTATAAGAGTAATAGAAGAGTTTAGAGAACAATTGCAATATAAATAACACAGCATGTCTTTGACTTACAAAATTAAGTAAGTTTCTCCCTTCCACATAAGCCACTTACCAAGTTTGTTTCTAAAGTCACATTTTTGTGTGTTAAGTGTTCTGAAAACATCCGTGCCCTTACACTTCCACCTATTCTCCCATTCCCTTTGTAACTAATAACACACGGCACTCGATTTCTTTGAAATGAGTGATAGTTTCTATTGATTAAAAATTAATCTAGAACGTTACTCATGAAGCAAAATTCTTTGAGCATCTTTGTGCTTAGAAATAATTGAGGAAATTAAATACACAAGGAAAAAAAAATCTAGAAAACGTGTTTTGAGTACTATACATTATTGGGGAACTTGTAATGAGAAGTTGTTACTTCCTAGGCTTAAAGAAATTTTTAAACAAATTCTATTGACAATACCCACTATTCCAGAAGTTATTTTAAATTTATTTACAGAGACACA
>NW_008824676.1:3304202-3310764 GCF_000699105.1 Pygoscelis adeliae
GAGAGGGGAGGGAAGCAGTGGTACTTACCTGCATAGACTTTCCACTGTCAAAGCATCTAAAACTATAGAAAGAACATGTTTTAAATTTCTGTATTTTAATTCTGTTAAAATATCTAATTTTTCAAGGCCCATTTTCTTGCCAATAAGTCCAGCAAGAACGCGTTCTAATGCAAATATTTCTGTTCCGTCAATATTCTCTGATATTTGATTTTGGTCTGATCTTTGTCTTTGCAAGCAAATTTCATGAACTATTTTCAGAGCTGGAGTTCTTGAGAGATCTCCGTGACTTACAACTAGGTCTCCACTAGGCTGTTCTTCTAAAACTAATGCATGGTCTTCACTGACAAAGTTTCTTTCTTCTGTTAAGATACATGCTGAAGTAGGACTGCCATAATGATCTTCTGTCTCTGACTGTGAGCCTTGTTCCCGAAGAGTGGATAACCTTCTAACGCGTTCAAGTTTTCTTGTCTTTCTTTTACTATCCAGAATTTTGGAGCCTTCTTTACGTTTTTGGAAGAACTCTTGGAAAGATCCATCATGATCAGACAACGAGTCTCCTGATTTGTCCAAATGAAGTGAATTATATCCACTATCCTCAGGTGTTGAAAGGTCTGGGTAACTTGCCAGCTTAACAGGGGGAGAATTTGTATCACACATTTCAAAGTTAAAGTTCTCTACAAGACTGTTGATAGAAGTCAGGAACTTACCCTCATTGGCCTCAGGTAAGACACTGTAAGTAGGAGTCCTAAGCAACCCATCACTAACACTCATAAGGACATTTTCATTTAATTCATTAGCATTACTAACAATAACATCCTTATGCTGAATTGGAGATAAACATTCTGGTTCTAGCAATAGGGGGTCTTTACATTGGGACTCATCTAGCGTAGAAGTCCTTTGTTGTGAAAAGGAAAGTCTCCGTTTTGGGCAATTGGCATTAGAGTCCTCAGTTTTTGAAGTGCTAGTTGTCAGAGGTTTGTAACTTTTATCTTTTGGAGAATCTGAAGCAGTTTGTGAAAGTTTTTCTTCGGAGCTCAAAACACAAGAGAATATTTTTTTCTTGCTGCTTCCTGAAGAACTAGCTTGTCTTTCACAGCATCCTACAGTTGTGCCAGCTGGAACAGCCTTAGATAAAAGCAGCCTCCTGCGTAGTGAGGAGACTTTTCTACTCACTTTAGGAGTTTCAAAAAAATCTGCACTTCTATTTGCTTCTCTTCTTTCCGATAAGGAGATAGAATTCATTTCATTTTCAATAGATGATGACACAGGAAAGAGGGTATTTGGATGAATGTGCTCAGACTGCTCTTGTAGCAATGATAAACTTGTTACACTCAGTGCTTCTTTATGTTCTACATCAGGATCTTTTACTGACTCATTGCTTCTGCTGTCCAGAAATACTGAAGTGCAACATGTGTCTTTAAAATTGGAGTATTTAAAATTGCTGCTGGAGGATGTTAATCTATTTCTTTTAAGAATATTGAACATTACTGAATGACTGTCTGACATCTTCTGCTTGGCACTTTGACTTTGTAAATGAAGATACCAGTGTTATTTCTGAAACAAACGATAAAAGTAGTCACCAAAACACCTTCAGATTAGTGAGAAAGCCTTGTGTAAGTCTATCAAGGTAGCAACCATGACAGAAGCATTTTCATTAGTCTTAGTAGAAACGGTGCTTATACATGAACACAAAGATAAATTAGAATCAAGTAGATGGTTAGAATGAGTGATTAAAATGCATAGTATACCATAAGTGAGGCAAATTAAAACAAATCCAGTTAGCTAATGGATCTGCCAATCTCACCCAAGGAAAAACACTTCAAATAAGCAACACAGCAACTAGAATCTCATTTGTGCTGAAATCAGTGACAAAACTCCATCTCGTTCCAACAGGACCAAGATTTTTATTAGCACTGTGTTATTGGTTCATCCAACCACTAACAGTTCAGTCCACAAGAACTAGCAGAAGCTCTGGTAATAGAAGAGTTTAGACAAAAGGCATTTTTTCCTTATGAAAAATGAGAGGATTAATCGTGAAGTCACAAGTCTACGGGTCTCCCTATTATTTAGATCCCTACAGTCCCTGGAAGGAATAAAATTTGACCTCTAGTTACAAAGTGAACAGTGCATTCTTATCTGCCTTAACATTTAAATGTTATTTTGTAAAGAAGCTCTCTGCTTTTACTCAGCTCTGTAGGTAAACGGCGTGTTCTGAAGATTTACACTTTAAAGAATATGATGGACTGACTATACATCCTTTCACCATGTACATAGAAAGTTTCTTTTAAACTTAGTAAGTATAAAAGCTCTTAGTTACTATATATTTTCCTAGAAAAGTTACAAGTGGCTGATGCACCCATTTACACAAGAGATGTAAGAATAGAGACTTACTTTTTTGCCATTCGTACACGGCAGAGTTTCTCCACCCTAACTGGAGTGGCCAATAGGTCACTGCTTTCTACACACAAGACATGGTAATCGTACAAAAGATGTTATGAATAATGCCCGTATGAGGGCTGTTCTCATAGAAACCATAGTAGTTCACATCAAAGTTGTTAAGACTTTCAAAGTTTGAATCAGCATCTTTTACTGGGGTATGGTACTGGCCTCTAGAACTGGTATTTTGGAACATAAGCCTGGAAATAGTCATTGAATTTTCAGAACAGACAAAAATAGGAATCCTTAAAGGTGGCTTAAACACCAGATATTAAGACATTGCTAGTATCCCAACAGTCCTGACTTAGTCAAGCCCTAAGTCACCAAACACAAGCAGTGGGAACCCAAATTGCCTGGGGGGGGAGGAACTATTCTTTGATCTTGGGTCATTTAATTAGCATTTTTTGACCCATACTGAAGGCACTTTATAAGATCATTGCAATATAGAAAGTGCTTTGTTCTGCTTTCTACTGTGAGGAGACAGCAACATATAGAAGTTCAAAAGGAACAGGATATTAAAGAGCAGACTCTGAGAACTTGGCATAAAGGCCTATAGAATCGTGCTAATATCAGTATGAAATCAAACAGATTTAAAACAAAAAAACAAACAAAAAAATCCATCCACATAATTGAGAAAAATTCATCCAGGAAAGAAAGGTATGTGAAAATAATTCCAAGACAACGACAAACTCTGAAGTCTGGCCTGCTTCCTTTCTCTCTCCCATTTACCTCTGCAAGTACCCTACTTTCACATTTGTTTTCTCTCACTGCTTTTTCCTCATTCCCTCTTTTTACTTGGTAAAATAACTGACAGCGCAAATAGGAAACATGAAGGCATAGCTTTAAGCTAGTTATCACACAAATTAGGGATAACTTCCTTGACAGTGCAGGACCAACTCCAAGCAGTGTCTAGTGTTTCAGTTGCATCGCTTTCCAACATTTTAGGCAATAGGCTGAAAATGCTGTGTCGTGTACTAGAAAATAACTTTTAAAAGATAGGAAAAGGGTATAAAAAGTCTCTGTGTAGTGCATTGCTGCTCTTCAGCTGATTATTCACGCTATGAGCAGAGGACCACATTAGCATAGCTCTTCTTTTTGCAATAAGAGGAAGACCTATAAGAGACCTGTACTAACAAGAGGGCATTATCTTTGTGTAATCTACAAAAAGAATAGATGTTTCATTTTCTGTACTGAATTTTGGTGAACTGCAGTTGTTAGCAAACGTTGCCAGGAGATATTCCTACCAAAAATGGTGATGGACAGAGATTTAAATTTTGAATGCTATTTAGAGACAGCTATTCAAAATCTCAATCCCACCCTAAAAAAAAAAAATCACATACCCACACTTACCTTTAAAAATATAAATATTTTCCTTAAACACAGTCAAACTAACCACACATTTAACAAAAGTGCACAGGCTTGGAGGTTTAGAAACTTAATGTTCAGGCAGCATGCTGCAGAAACAACAAAAGGAAAACTCACGCTTGCAGTTTCATTCTCAGATATTCCATGGGAGAAATTATCTAATCTTATGAACAACTGAGAGTAGAGGAAATTTAAAATATTACAGTATAAAATAATTTAAGCAAACTTGTGTTTCAAGTAGCACAAAATCACAGAAAAACAAGTTTTTGCAGCTGTAGGGGAGATCAGAATAGCAGAATTAAAGGAATGTCACTCAAGTAAAAGCTAAAAATATGCTGTAAATACGCCAATGTCCAGCAGGAGGAGCCTGTGAGCTTACGATATTGATTTTGAGATAACAGCTTCGAAAAAGTTATAGGGAAGCCACTGCAATACAGTCACTGAGTGAACAATGTCCATTATACTCCTTTACAGGAAATCCCAGTATACACCTCAGTTTTGTATACACATTAATTTTTTTCAGAAGGTATTACTTGTACAAGTTAAGATTTAATTTAACACAAGGTCTCATTTTACAAGTACTGTACCAAAGGGAAAGCCTTTCGGAGGTTCTGAACATCTCTTGTAATAGAACGAGATGCTACTTATATTCATAAGACATGCCTAATAAAACCTCTTATGACTTGTCTAGTGTTTTATAAGCACTTCCTTTTTTATCAGGAGAAAAGTTTCATCTACTAGATTTGATACATAACATCAAGACCTTTTCATTTGGGGGTCTTGAAGTAATTTCTGAAAGTATTGTTGACCTTGCTTTAGGCATCATAAAACAGATGTACAGGGAAGAAAAGACTGGTCACACAGCAAGTCAGTTACAGAGGAAAGAATAAAATCCATATCTGCTAAGTGTAGATTCTTGTGCTTTATGCATTTCTCATATCTATTATTAATTTTTTAGTTCTCCAATTGATCTACAAGTCAACTGCAAACTTCCTGGCAGTTTACATAACAAAATATTTCAGAGACCCAAACTAAATTAAGAACAGGATTCAGACATTTAGACAAGGAATAATTTCTGATAAGCTTAGTCTTACAAAGTGTCCTAAAGAGGTAAAAATGTTGGTTACTCGAAGGCAATGTAAATGATGCCTATAACTTAGAAATTAGTTTTAGAATGGAGTCATGCCTGTTCCTGATACTAATTTACATTCCCCAGTAACACACGCTGAACACTTATGCCTCGAACAAGATGCTTTCTGTTCTTGTTTGTCGCTGTTCACCATTGTTAACGAAAGAGATAAAGGCAAAGCTTTGGTGATACAACAGTATTTTCTCTGTTATTTGAACAGGTATCATAGCTGCAGTAAAACTGTCTTTATCGGAAGACTCTGCTCTTTGAGCACCCAGATTAAAAACAGAGAAGTCATCAATACCTTCAAAGGTATTAATATTGAAGATGGCATAGCTAAATCCTATCTGTAAGATGTGGGTCACTTACCCTAATTTGTGAAGCAACTCGAGATCTTCCAAAGCAAAGGTGCTGTATTCAAAGTATTGTTTACCCCTACTGATAACCTAAAGTGGGAAAGGATGTGGAGAGAAGAGAGACATGCGAGAGAAGTATTACCCAGCTGAGGCACAGTTTTCAGTTCGTCTGTATATGCGTTCACTGCAACGTCTAGTTACCCAGCGATGAAGATTATTGACGGCGACCTAGGGACCAGCACCCGAGGGTCTCTCAGTCACCTGGGATGCCGGACACGAGCAAAGCAACAGCTTCACCCCCTCATCTGGCAAACCGCCGGGCACAGGAAACAGAGCCTAGAGGCCCCCTACTACCGAGTGCAGCTGAGGCGGTCGGCGGGGCTCCCTGAGAAGGGGTGAAGGCGAGGAACCCCCCTCCCCGGCTGGCTGAGAGAACGGAACCCTGTCGCCTCAGCAGCTCGCCGCCTGGCTCTGGGGCCCGTTGCCCTTAGTGAGGAGCCGCTTCGCTTCTCTCCACCCACACCGGCTCCTCGCGTGCGGCTACCGCTGCTTTCCCTCGCTTGGATTTGAACTACCCGCCCTTACCAACCGCTGCCGCACCGCCTCCCCCGCCCCCTCCGCGCTGCGGCCCTCGGGAGAGCGGCACCGCTCCAGGGCGAAGGTAGGACGGGAGCCTGAGGAGAAGGGCTCCGCCGAACGGGAGAGCCTGCTCCTCGGGAAGATACCGGCGAGGCTCGCCTTTCTCCTCACACTTTATACTCCAGCCCTGCGGCCCCCGCCGCACCCAGCCCACCATTAAAAGCGCCCCTGCGTCGTTCTTCCCCGTGCTCTGCTTCTTCTCAGGTGCCTGCGAGGGTGAGGCTTTCCCGCCGCTCCGAGAGCCCTCTCAGCTCCCTGCCGGGGGGCGCCAGGGCTGAGGGGTGGCTTCAGAGGCGCTGGTCGATCACGGCCAGCCAAAGGCTTTCACAGGTGACGAACCTTATCTGCACCACAACCTTTAAGCTTGAGTTATGAGGGTGCTAATTCGAGTTAATTAGTACAGGAACAAAACAATCACAGAGCGTTTGTCAAGTGCCATCTCCTTTAAATGAGCTGTCAGTCGGGTGGGAGATGCCCGGTGACGTCGCCTAGGTTTTGCCGTGGTTTTAGTTAATCTGTGCATTAAAAAAAAAAAAGCAACCCGAATATCTGGGTGCCTGTTTCTCCTGAGCACGGTACGGCTAACGTGCGGCTACACAGGCTCACCTACCTGCTGGCTCCCATCAGGCTGGGGAGC
>NW_008824676.1:3310878-3313758 GCF_000699105.1 Pygoscelis adeliae
GGCGGGGAGCCGGCAGGCCTTGCAGCGGCCGCCCTGGCGGGGAAGAAGGCACTTGCCGCACAGGGACAGAGGAAAGGCCAAATAAATCAGCGTTGTGTTCTCCTTCTGCTGGGTATTACTCTCCTTCACCTCGTGATACAACATTTAGCCAGGGTTATCTCTAATTTTTCTGATTCTTTACCTGTCTACACTTCCAGTTTTCTCCCTCCGCCAGAACAATGTCAGACCTGAACGAGAGATGTAAAACCGTCGCTTGTCAGTCTAAAAGCAGCACCTACATCCAAAAAAGCAAAGTAAAGGCTTTCCACAGAAACCTCGAAATTAAGTAACGTAATTCCTGTACGTGAGGTTTGGCAAGTTTGCAGCCTTCCCCTTCGGCAACATCCACCCCTCCAGCCTTGCAAAGCCGAGCCAGCGGGTGGGCAGGGGGCAGCACGGCCGGGCAGGGGCAGCGGCTCCCGGCAGGCTGAGAGGGGCCGGAGGAGACTCGGACTTAAGTTACCTACCCAGAGCCGGGGGAAACTGTGCCGGGTTTAGATAAAGAATATTGTTTTATGTGGCTACAAGGTAACAGTTATGGGTAAAAAGAGAAAAGCTCTTGGCATATCTCCCCCGTCCTTTTCAGAAGGAGAAATCGTTAGAAACTTTCAGAAATGTAATACAGGTTTTCCGAAAGTGCTTTCTGTAGCATCATCTATTTCACATGAATCAGAAGAAGTTATTTTTCAAATAGTTGTATTTATTTATAAAATAAATTACCTTTCCTGTGAAACTGGCAGCTTGCTAGCTCCTTAAAGAGGGACACAGCAGCTGCAAGTTCTGTCTCTGTCACACAAACCCGGGTGGACTTCTGTGACTTGGATCAAAAATGTCCAAGAAACGTAACAAGTTTTAGTTGCGGCATTTAATGCAATACACAGAGCATCACACCAAAAAGCGCGATTTAACAAAAAGCATCACAAAGAAAAAAAACAAAGTGAAACGAAACCAAACCAAAAAACCCCCACCCGAACAAAACCAAAACCAAAACCCACCAAACAAACCCCCAACAAAACCTGAGAACATGGCTTCTAAACAAACAAATGAGGTAAGACAGCCTGCAACACCCCCACGCTGCGCTCGGCTACGACCGCATTTCCTTCCCATCCAAAAAGCACCCCCTGCACCTCCCCACCTCACCCCACAAGCCCTCCCTCCCGCTTTCCGACCAGTTCCCCAAGGGCTGTTCCACTCCACGGGACACTGGAGGTCTCCCGCGCAGTCCCAACCCTTTCCGCTACTCCACATCCGAGGAGGCATCTTCAGGGCTAGCGCTGATCAGCTAGCCCATCACCCATCACCCCATCACCAGGATGGGGTTTCACTGTTACAGCGCTCCTCTCGAAGGAGGCGGGCTTCATCAGAAACGCCTGAAGTAACCGAAGCTTTAAGGTCTGGTAAAACATCCTATTTTTCCACGGGAACAATTAAAGGATGCCAATAATCAAGCAATTACATGATTTCTTTCTTAACAGTGGAGCCCTTATTTTCACAGAATTAACTTCAACTGACTTTTTCATGGCGGTGTTATTAGCAAGTCCTTTAAAATTATCGGTTTGGCAAACGCATTTTAAAATACGAAACGATTCCGGAGAAATAACACCAGCTGGGTTTTTTATTTGTTCGTTTATGAGACGGTAATTGCTTAGCGTGCATTTACCAGGGTTGGGGCTTTTTTCCCCCCTCTGCTGCAAACTCTTGGTGCACACTCACACCTACCGACCCCGGGGGAGAGGAGAAGACGCGGGCAGTAATGGCACGGGGAAATCGGGATCGATGTGGATAGCTCTGCCTTTCGCATGCCGTTTTTCTTGCGTGTGCTTTATTCTGGCACTCAAAAAGTTATATTTAGCTTTACTCATACGCAGCTGTATGGAGAAGCAGGTGAGCTGTCTAAGATCTTTACTGTATTTTCGTTACGTTTAAGTTAAATACAAAATTAGGAAAACAGCGACCATTTATTACTCCTCAAGTTTATTTTGGATAAGCTATAGGTTCTGTATGAAGGTGATTTGCTGCTACGAGAACAAAATCGATAAATTACAACTGGTAAGACATATCAATGCCCTTGGGTGCTTAGGAAACGATTTTTATTCGGTATTCAGAAACAGAATAAGAAAGACCCTTCCTTAAACTAGGGAACCTCTTGAATGACGAAGTCATTTAAATCGGCATATTCACAAAACACAGTATTTGTTAAACATTTTTCCAGGAATAAAGCAAAGATAGCTAATTCTACAAAATGCCTGTCGACGGTTCAAAACTCATACCGCCAGCGACAGAGAGACCAGCCGGCACCGTTTCAAATCTCGTCTGCACTATTTCAGTTCGGTGCGTGCGGGAATCGCCGACATTTCAACTTCTTTCATAACGCGACCTTGCCCTTAAAATACGTAGTATCGCAGCTTGTAAGTTTGGTTTAATATGGGCACAGATGATACCGCCCGCAGGATTAAAATAATCAAGGCGCGTTTTTTGTCCACGGATCTTAGATAAAATGCTTCTGGAAACAGAAAGGACCTTGGGGTAAAGCACCTCGGCGGTTTAAAGCTCCGCAGTGATACGATCGGACCTGTCACAGGGCGCTCTGAGTACGTACAGCAGGTCGGGTACAGCCAAATAAAAGATACCGAGGACGTTGGTTCTTATTTTATCTGACCACGCAGCCGCCTACTTTCTTCTTGGGGAACTGACGCTGCTGTTCAAACGAAAGCTTATACATTAAAAACCGCCACCAAATATCCTGTGCTTTTTTTTCCAAAGTGGTTAGCACCGGTAGCTAACTACTTCTTACTTTCCCAACCTCATTATTCAGCGGGGAGGAGGCCGGAGCTGACGGCG
>NW_008824676.1:3314341-3315586 GCF_000699105.1 Pygoscelis adeliae
GTAAAAAGCCCCGCGGGGCGGTGGGGGAGGCCCCGGTGCGGGATTGGGGTGTCTGGGGCTGAGGGGCCGGTGGGCTGTGAGGAAGGCAGCCCGTCCTCCTTCGTGGGCTCTGAGAGGGACGTGAAGGAGTGGGTTTGTCTCTCTTACAGGTACGTGTGGCGTCCTCTCGGTACCGGTAGCGTGGCCGGTGCTCCACGTCGTCGCGGTAGGTTACGGTTGCACCCCAACGCACCTAGGTGCATCTGTGTGCCTGTTGGCTGTGCCATCTTGGCAGCGCTTTACAGCTGCAGGGTACGTGAAGGCCAGCTAAACCATGGCACCTTCTTGCAGAATACACAGCTGTAGGTCACTGCTGTCTTTAGCGGCAGTATTATTTTGCTGCATGAGCAGCGCCAGCTCAAGTTATTTAGCTGTAACTGTCATCCTCCGTAGTTCAGCTCTCTGTTTTAGAAGATGCTGCTGTTTTCAAGCACTAATGGATGAATGCTTATACCTTACTATAAAGTACTGACACAAAAAGACTATGACACGTGGATTAAGGTGCCACTATGGTTATCGTAGAGCAAAACCTTGCTTGAAAGCTATAGAGCTTAATGAATTATCTCCGGTTCTCAAATGGAGTGGCATAATGGGGGTTTTAGCAAGGTGGTTTGTCAAGTGTTGATCAGACTCTCTTAAGCAAAGGATGAACTGTTCCTGTCAAGCCTATCCTTCTGTTTTCAAGATCCTAGTTTCCCAGTTGAACTTATACTGAATTTATACTGAAGTATAATCGTTGTTTCGTTTGGGTTGTTTTTTAACTCCTATTACTCTTCTACCTACAGTTTGTTCCCAGGATTTCTAATTCCTTAGATCAATGAAAAGGTAGATTAAGTTAGCTAGTGTTACAACAGAGGGGGAAAAAATATAACAAGGCTTACCTTGTTTATGATAGCACTGTTACATGAGCAATACACAAGAAATGATTTATTTTTATGTTTCCAGCAAGGAAATTCTTACCATTGGCAGGAGGGAGGAAAGCAAATATTATTCATTGGGCTTTAATGTTTAAAATCCTGTTTAACAGAGAATCATAGAATCATTAAGGTTGGAAAAGACCTCTAACATCATCGAGTCCAACCGTCAACCCGACACCACCATGCCCACTAAACCATGTCCCTAAGCGCCACATCTACACGCCTTTTAAATACTTCCAGGGATGGGGACTCAACCACTTCCCTGGGCAGCCTGTTCTGTGTTTAACCA
>NW_008824676.1:3315917-3319459 GCF_000699105.1 Pygoscelis adeliae
CTCCTGCTGGCCACACTATTTCTGATACAGGCCAGGATGCCGTTGGCCTTCTTGGCCACCTGGGCACACTGCCGGCTCATGTTCAGCCGGCTGTCAGCCAGCACCCCCAGGTCCTTCTCCGCCAGGCAGCTTTCCAGCCACTCTTCCCCAAGCCTGTAGCGCTGCATGGGGTTGTTGTGGCCGAAGTGCAGGACCCGGCACTTGGCCTTGTTGAATCTCATACAGTTGGTCTCGGGCCATTGATCCAGCCTGTCCAAATGTGCCATCTCCGTCTTTGAAGGTTTTCTATACCAGATTGGTAAAGCTCTGAGAAACCTGATGTTACTCTGCTTTTGAGAAATTGAACTAGATGACTTTCTTTTCCAACCTGAATTATCCAGTGTCCTGTGTATCAAATACAGATGGAATTTGTTTGTATTGTATGTTTTTAATCTTCTGTTAGCTTTAGATTGAGATATTTAAATGATTGTGTATGCCTTGAAAAAATAATTAAAAACCCAAAACTGGTGTGCATATTGTGTGTTTTTTGTTTAGAACATGGATTCACAGAAGGATGTTCAGCCTCCAAAGCAGCAGCCAATGATTTACATTTGCGGAGGTAAAGAAAAGACATCAGTGAATTTTTTTACTTGTTACTGGAGATTTGGTGTTTTAATAATGAAGAATGCATAATCATTACACTGAAGAGTACATAAGTACAAACAGTTGCAGTGTGGATCCTGATGTTCTTTAAAGCTTTACATGCTGATGGTACCACATATATGTGGTATATATGGATAGCGATGTGGAAGTAATTCACTAGAGCTTGTGTTGCTGTGTGGAGGTCTTCCATCTCCAGAGGACGCTTTCTCTAAGTGTCCGCTTGTGGTGCAGATAGTGGACCTTCTATTTGGTGCCTCTCAGAGAATTTTTTTGAAAATGCTGTATGGTCACTCGGCTTTTATCGAAGTGCAGTAGTCAAATTCTCTTACCTATAGATAAGTCAACAACTTAAAAATTGGTGATTTTCAGTCATCACTTCAGGAATCTCTGAAATGTTTTGTCTTTTAAGAAAATAAACTTGGGACTTTGGAGGGCCGAGCTGAAGTTTTCATTAGTAGACAGTCTAGTTGTATCGAGTGGAATGCATTCTGTACAGTAATAATTTGGTGATTTTTAGCAAGATCCTCTTTTATCTTAATATAAGTGAAGTTTGCTAATTTTTTTTTTGCACAGTATCTTGATATCATTCAGCTCGTGATACAAATTCACTACAATTATCTTTTATTATGTTTTGTTTGCCACAAGTAGGAATTTGACTATTATGACTTTTAAAAATTATCTATGCATTAACAATGCTGGTTTTGTTTATCCACTCCCTTTCTCTTCCTCCGTCACGTCAGAATGTCATACAGAAAATGAAATAAAGGCAAGAGATCCTATCAGATGCAGAGAATGTGGCTACAGAATAATGTACAAGAAAAGGACAAAAAGATGTATCCTTTTACACGGGCACTTGAATGCATTCAGGAAGCTGTGGATGGAGACAAGGGAAACTGAATGGAAGATTTGAGTGATTATGTAAGAATCCTTCAAGGCGAAAAATCAATACAGCAGAGTAAAGTACTATAGGGAAATCTCTGCAGTGTGACTGGGGATCTTGTTTTCGTTCCTGGCACTTTGTCTCTTTTTTTCCATTTTCTATGCAAAATATAAGCTGTGATAGTCTGCTGGGAGATGTACTGTGAACAGTTGATATTAGTCAGCCTTTTAACAAAAGGAAAGTGTTGTGGGGTTAATTAAAGATGAGTTGTGAAATGCTTTTATGTAGTTAGTTGTGACTTTAGATTTAGGCAGTCTCTCTTTTGCGTGTCTCCCCCTCCCCCCCCCCCCCCCCCCCCCTTCTTCTCCCTGATCTTTTTTCAACCACAACACATTTTTTTCCTTTAACTGCACTATTCCAGTGGTGGTTTTTGATGCCCGATGATTTCTGCTGAGGATATAGTGACTCTATGCTGCAGTTTAATCTTTCTCATAACTTTGCTCTGTAAATGCATTGGTGTACAAATGCACACTCTTACTTGTGTTTTAAGATATTGAAATAGTAAAGTTTACTGTGATACTAAATTTTGTCTGTACTGTCTTTCAGCAATAGATTTCTAAAGCTGTCATTTAAATTGTAGTCAGAGTACGTAGGAGTCTAAGTTCAGTGGTATTGTATTCTTTTTGAGTTAACCTTGTTTTAATTACTCTCATCTAAACTTTTTATTTGCATTTTAACTTTGTTAAATGTTCTTTGGACTCCTATGAACTGCATAACTGGCTTGAATAAATTCTACTGAAAATAAATAGAAGGCTACACAAGGCTAGGTCTGAAACACGGAACTGGATTTCAAAAGAGCAAATGTCAAAGGACTTGAGACCACCCAATTCAGGCACCCATCTGTGGAGGAAGTGCCAAAAAAATCATCTCTCAGAAAGGAAGAGGGCAGGGAGGCAAGGTAAACATTAAGAAGCAATGTGTAAACAGAACTTCCCGAAGTGCTTCTTGACTTAGTTGCAGTCACGGAAAGAATTATGTCTGTGCTACAAAGATAATTTGGGTAGTGTCCCAAAACTGAAATAGCATCTTGTTTTGCTTTTCAGATAACTTCTCAGGGGTCTGTACTAAAAAAATCAAAGTGGTTGTTTTGTATTGATGAGCCAAAACTTTTTGCATCTGTCTATTTGGAATGTGTTAAGTAATACTAAAATATCCTCATCATTAAAGTGTACTACAAAATACTGCTGGGTTGTGCCTGATGCTAATTTAGCCTCTTTAAGGGTTTCCAAATATCAATTTTGATGGTGCTAATGATACTGCTAATGTTGAGATAATGTGTTTAACTAATCTATATAGTATCTTTGTTACAGACTGCATGACCATGTACTGGCTTATAAATGAACTACAGTGGGTCGTTTTAGGGGATAAAAAAGCATTCTTGAGATTTTGTTTTGGAGCTGTTTGGTTAAGATTTTCTTAGGTATCTTATCTTAGCTGTTAAGACATTTCTTATCTAGGTTTTTCCTTGGAAGCCAGATATACTCGAGCGTAAACGATAACATTTTTACTCCACGGTTGCTATCAGTTTGCTCACCAGATTGGCGTGCGTAGCGTGCACCTTATGCCTGCGCAACAGAAGCAAGGGATGAGGTATTGACATGACTGCTCAGAAGGGTGAGCTCAAGAGAGGGCAGTACTAGTGCCACAGGTCTGGTGGGAGTAAGCGGCGGGTTTGGCTGGACTGCGGGCGGGCTGGGCGCCTCTTTCTGCCAGACAAATGTGGAGAAGAGCATCTTGCTGCCATCAGGAAGGGGTGCAGACCTGCTTTGGAAAACGGTGCCGGGGGATTGTAGGGCTAACGGGTATAGTGGTGTAGTCACCTGGGGCGACTGGCGTCGGGAGGGGGACCGGCTGTTCTAAGCTAAATAAAATACTACATTGAAAACAAACAGGTGATGTTTGTTTAAAGCTACACCCACAACTGCTGTATTTCTGCCCCCCCACCCAGCCCGAGGGCGGG
>NW_008824676.1:3319693-3361284 GCF_000699105.1 Pygoscelis adeliae
CGGGGCTCCGTGGGAGCCTCGTAAGGGCGTCACTGGGGAGGGCAGCCCCGTGTCCGCACCGTCGTCTCCGCTTCTCTGCCGCTCGCCCGGGCGGCGTCCCTGGCGCCGGCCGCCATGTTGTACATAGCAACAGTTGCTAGGCACGGGCTGGCCGCGCTGCTCCGGTTGTGGTGTGAGGGGAGCCTTCGGTGTCGTTTTTAAGGTAAATTCCTGACGCCGGGGGGTGAAAGTTGTATTGTCAGCGGCCGCGGAGCAGGGCACGGTGCTGCGGATTCGGGGAGCTGCCCGCAGCTGGCCGGAGGAGCGGAGCGCGTTTGGCTGTGGCGGTGCTGTGCTCCCGTGCGACCGAGGTCTCCTTCTTACTGCATTGCCTGAGAGCTGCTCTGGGCACTCGAGGGAACTCCCTGTTCCCAACATCTGTGGAAATACTGGAACGGGGGAAAATGTTGCAGTTTTATGATGAGTGCCTCTCTTCCTTTTTACTCCTGTCTAATTATTTCCTGTATTCGTCTGTCTCTCCGTGCATGTTGTTTCTTTTCCTGTATTGAAACTGTAAATTCTTGGGGCAGAATCCTATATTTCTGTAGTACCTAATTGTGACCAGTTATTATTTAAGTGATACTGCATTGTAAACGTTTTTGTGCAACTACAAATTAATATGTGTAATTATGCTAGACATTAGAACACAATTATTTTAATTGGGTTTATATCCATACATAGCTGTTATCACATACTGGGTAGCTGCCCTTATCGTACTTGTTAAAAATAACTGATCACTTTAAGCACTATATAACATGGGGAAAAAAAAAAGAATTTCTGCTCCATAGAGCTTGGAATCAAAATAGAAAAAGGATGCAGACAAGCAGATCAAAGGTACAGGGAGACAGGAAGTGTCCAATTTGAACACCTCACTTCATCAGTTACAGACTTGCTGGCAAAGATTCAGATTAGTACAGTATTATAATCAGGGGCCCAGAAAATGCAGTTAGTGAGGAAAGACAATTAGATTTATTTTGGCTACAGAGAAAGGTTATCATTCCATTAGATAAACTGAGTTGGTTAACATCTTCCGTCTGAAAAAAAGAGAGCATCCTGCACGATCTTCTTCTTCATACCCACCACACTTGCTTAAAATAGGTAATACCATATTGTGTTTAAAGGAAAATAGAGAATGTAGTAGGCAAAAATTGGCAATTTTTCTTTAAGCAGTCTTTTTGACTTGTTCTGCCTCGTAGAAGCAGTAGAGTTGTACTTATGTTTTGGAAAAAGAATGTACAGTATATATCTCATATATAACCATACTTCTGCCAGTAAACGTCTGTCAAGAACAGTTTGTGTGATCAAGTCTTCAAATTTGAAATTTTTCTTTTGTGGCAGTAGGTCTGCTTGCATAACAGAGTAGTACTTCGGAGCATGAGCAGGGTTATTCCTTAAATTAGCATTGCTTCAAAATACAACTGAGTGCCTACAGAATCACTACATTTTTTTTCTTTTAATATTTAGTTATGGGTGATCAGTCAGTACCATTTTTGCTGGACCAAGGAACCACTAAAACATATCAAATACCTATTGGTCATCTGGACTACAAGTTCATTGAAAAATGCACAGATGTGAAACACCTGGAAAAGATTCTCAGGGTGTTAAGGTAAACATTATATTTTCTTAACTTCATTGCTAGTTATATTCCTGTTCTGTAAAATTCAAAGGAACCTGTACCTAAATACTCTATTTGTCTTGAACCTCTTTGTGACTTTCTAATTGAAAAATTAAAATACAGAGTTAAAGTAATCATGTTAAAAGTGTCCAAATCATAGAATAGTTTGTGTTGGAAGGGACCTTTAGAGGTCACCTAGGCCAACCCCCCTGCCGTGGGCAGGGACATCTTCAACTAGATCAGGTTGCTCAGAGCCCCGTCCAACCTGACCTTGAATGTTTCCAGGGATGGGGCATCCACCACCTCTTTGGGCAACCTGTGCCAGTGTTTCACCACCCTCAGCGTAAAAAATTTCTTCCTTCTATCTAGTCTAAATCTACCCCCCTTTAGTTTAAAGCCATTCCCCCTTGTCCTGTTGCAACAGGCCCTGCTAAAAAGTCTGCCACCATCTTTTTTATAAGCCCCCTTGAAGTACTGATAGGCTGCGATAAGGTCTCTCCGAAGCCTTCTCTTCTCCAGGCTGAACAACCCCAACTCTCTCAGCCTTTCCTCATAGCAGAGGTGTTCCATCCCCCTGATCATTTTTGTGGCCCTCTTCTGGACCCGCTCCAACAGGTCCATGTCTTTCTTATGCTGAGGGTAACGCTAGAAATCCATGATACAAATTATAATGCTAGAAATCCAAGTCCTGTTTTAGCGATCCAAAAGGTCTGAGTAACTCAATGCCAGGTTTTTCTCAAATGCTGTCACTGGATTTTGGTTCTGTCATGAAGCTATCTTGCCTGACTGTGGTAATTTCAGATGCCATGCCTGTTTAATGTTTGCTGAAAATGACAAGAGCATTTTTTTATGAGCACTGTGTTGATAATTTTGAACTGTGTATATGTGTCCATTGGAAAGTGGTTGAAGGTTAACTCACTGGAATTTTCTGATCAAAATGTTATTAGGTGATAGTAGAATTCAGCTGGAACAGGAAAATAGTCCTCTGTAATCACTGTGGTGACTACACAGACACTATACATGCAGATAAATATGGAGGACGCAGTGCAGCTTAGTTCTTCTTTGTAACTTTTATGTCTGCATTTTAAAGGTCCGGTGAAGAGGGATATTATCCTGAACTTACATTGTATTGTGAAAAGCGTATTGAGCATTTAGATCCAGGGAGCAGAGCTCTGAGAAAAGATAAGCCTGCAGCCACAGCTTCTGATTTCACAGCTGAAGAATGGAAAACTATTAGTGGTGAACTGATGGTATGGTATAACTCTAATTTATAATGGTCAGTAATGTAATCACTTTGATGTATATTGATACATCTCTTGTGCATAGGTAGAATGTAATTATTTGATTAAATGAGGAAATGATCCAAGGATTATGTTGGGGTTTTTTATTATTTTACCAAATTAATGTCACTGAATCTTTAACGTCCATTTTAACTCTACAAATTTTCTTTCTGTAGATTACTTTTTATTCAAAAAAGCACAATTGCTTTTCGTCTTAATTGTTTTTTCCCATTAAGAGCAGTGCATTATAAGGATAGTTGTTAGGGTCATTGTAGACTGTGAAGTATATCTGCTCTACTGCTGTAAGGTACAGATACATTATTTATTTATTTTCAGAGCTGGGTGGCAGAAATGAATGAAGATGATAAGAAACCACAGTTCCTGAGAACAGACACCCTGCATGAAAGACAAGATAACTTGCCTCCTATTCGTTGTTCCAGCAGCTGTCTTCCTGCTAATCAGGTATCTCCAGTTTTCTTATGTCTGTTAATTACATGTCTTTCTAAAATCGGGAAATTTTATATGTACAAACTTCTAATCATTGAGCCTTTCTTACTAGATTTATTTTGTTAACTAGAAAATAAAAACCTTTAAGTTCCCTTGCAAGAGACCAATGCCTAAACAAAAGAGCCTCCTTAGTACTAGCGTGTGTCTTGTAACAATGTCTTAATTCTGATCAAGAACTCACTTCTGGAGCAAATCTCCTTAAACACCCTTTTCTGTTCTTTGATTCACATTTCAAAGTGATGTTTAAGCATATGAACTAGGTTCCTTTTGAATGAAACTATGCTAGGAGATTTTCTCCAGCTGCCAGTAGGCTTTTGTTTTATGAGACCAGACAGGAGCTAGTCCAAAATAAATACCCTGAAACACAGTGTGGATGTTGGACCCTCTGCACCAACTGTTTCAGTCTATAGCCACTTCTATATTGGGTTGCACTGGTGTATATGTAGCCTTTGTTTCCCCTTATTTTATACCTTGAGTTGGTATTCCAGCTTTAGCCGTAAAGCATACTTAACAAACCTCAGAACTACAGAATAAACATTTACATTTTTTCCTAGGTGTTAGTTTCCTCATGGTTTTTTTCCGTGTATTTATCTGCCTGAAATCTGGTTTGTTTGTCACCAGCTTTCCTTACTAATACTAAATGCAGTGCTATTGGAGGGATATATAGGTGTGGGATGGGACTTTTTTGAATTGTCAGATGTTACCATGGATGGCTTCAGTCTGATTCCCACTATTTTCTTTGGAATTCTGGGACACTGTTACAACAAATTCACTGAAGGATTTTTCTTTTTGGAAGTGAGAAATGTTATGAAAGCATCCTTACAGGTCATGTGATATTTCTTATTAATTGTTAATTTGACAAATTTTATTGGAATAATTATATATTAATAAATGTCTGATTTGTGTTCCTGTGTTGTCAGAAACTACTCCTTATTGTCAGCGGGTACTTAGACATCAGATCAAGACAGACATTTGGGATAACTAGGCACTCTCCGTTATGTGGTATACAAAGAGGCTGGGAATTCCAGTGTAATGCTTTATAAGTGGTTAGTATTGAGACTAAGGTGTTTTTTTGTTTTGAGGTTTTTTTTTTTTCATTTATCTGTCCTCTTTCACATTTTGCAATATATGTTCCTCTTGACTATCCTATTTTGCTGAGATGAAGAGTGCCACTGTAGCTTTACTTTTGATTTATGTCCTGTATAAGTGTTTTCTAGAACAGAAAATGGTAAATACAATAGCATGTGAACTCAGTGAATCTAGATTAGAATATAAGTATAAAATGGTGGAAAGTGGCTTGAAATCTAGGATATGCAGTTTTACTAAAGAGGATGTGTTCTCCATTCAAAGACAAAATATTTATTCAGACAAAATATTTTTTTTTCTCCTACTTTAAACCATGCAACAGTCTTCAGGTCAAGTTTTTATCTTTTGTTCTCCATACAAGGTTTAGGTGTTAGCATTATTACCCAGGAAACCTAGATACAGCTTTATGCCTTATCTGTGGTACATGATTTCCATTCCTTTTGTCCAAGCAGACGGCCTCTGAAGTAATTGTAACCTGTCCTGGAAGAGAGAAGGGAGGCCTGAAATGGAGTTTGAGAGTTCAATCTTTCTATGTAGCAGTGCAATTATACCACTACTAGATGACTACTGAATAAAAAGAAGCTGTTTCTATAGTATACGCTAAATTTATACCTGTAATATGAAATCTCAAAAAAGTTAGATTAATATACTTAATCAGTTTTTATTTCTTTTCTTTCTTGGTGATAAAGCTATGTGTAATCTTACACTTTTTAAACATGTTTTGCTAATCAATTAGGACTGTAATTATTTTTTACACTGGCATCACATAATTTTGTAATGTGGTATCAAGTAGAAAGTTGGCATGATAAATTTCTCCTCTCTGCTAGAAAGAAATCCACAAACCTTTCCATAATTTCATGTTGTTATTTGATTGGAGACTCTGTATGTTCATCTGATCTGATGCATAAAAAGTTCAGTATCTTCAATGAAGCCAATTCTGGAAATCCTTACTGACCCTAAAACAGTGGATTGCACCAGTGGGTACAGGTTTGGTAAATGGAAGCATCTTGTGTCTGTAATCAGATATTCTTGCTGATACTGAATCTAGGTACAGTGCTAATTCACTACTAATAGCTTGTATCTCTAGATGGCGTTTTCTTTTTATTGATGTGAAGTCATGGGAAAGATTTTCCAAAAATGAATAGATAAAGAGTGAACTTCATGCAATATTTCCCTCTTTAACACAATATGGAAGTTTCTGTCTTACACCCATTTTTCTTTCACACAGCTCAGGACTTCGAGGTTACATCTATACTGCAAAATAAAAGAGGACTGGAGAGACAGCTTGAGTTTTTCTGTTCCTAACTGTCCACATTGCTTAATTATTGTTTTTGCTGCCTCATTTTTTCCAGAACAGAACTAAAGCATGGGTTTAGAGATACTCATTTCCAAAAGACTGTATGGATGGGATTTCAGCAGACTTAGGTTCCTTTGCCAAAGAGAGTTTCCTAATACTATTCCAGAAAGATTTCTGTCCTCAGATACCTCCTCATGCTACAGTCCAGGGCATGCAACACACATTCCAAGTTTTATGTTATAAAAATCCACTGTGATGGTATCTATATAGCCTTCATATTATTTTGGATACTCTGAACTAATAAATAATACTGGTTAGCTGACACAGAATAGTAATGTCTTAGGCCATCCCACGGGACCCAGAGGAGAACCAAGGTCAAATTCTGTGTCACCTGAACTGAAGCCAGTCCGTGCTTTGATCTTTGGTCCAGAAATTGTTCACCAGACTTCAAACCCTGTGGGATCCATGCATTGTGAGTTCTGGCAAGAAAAATGACATGGGGAGATTTTTTTTTTTTTTAAGTTCCACAGTATGCAAACGTACATTTTTCATCAAAGCTTCTTGGATGAGATGCTCTGAAATATTACTGATTGAGAAATTCCTGACTCTGCTGGAGCCACAACTTGGTTACAATGGTACTAAGAATATGAGACCTAGAATTTTAAAGATTGTGCATTTTTGAGTCAACGCTTCTTCCTTATTCCTTAAAAGGACACGCTGTAGTTCTCTCCTTAAATCAAAGTTGCATGAGTGTAAATACCTTATGAGTTTTCTTCTGAGTTTTACAGGTTTTGTGCTCATTTAAGTTAAGGAATTCTGGTTTGAAAAAAAGAGTTTATATTTATTAAATTAGAAAGTTTGTAACGTACACCAGGATGCATACATAATGCTAAGTCATATTTCAGGAAGCCATATTTAGGAGTTACCTCCTCCAAACATGCGCTGATCACTAAATTTATTTGTCATTTTGTCTAGCTTCTTGAAAGACTGAGAATGTTGAGAGTAATTCTGAAGTTATATACTATAAAAGCTTGTGTAACCTAATATTATAGATAGTCAGAAATGTTTACAGGAAGGGTCACATTTGTGTTATGTAAATTGTGGTGTTTACATCCAACTGCAGAAGTATTTCCTTGTTACAGTGTCACCACTGGTAAAGCTAGTTTAAGAGGTTGCTCCTTGTTTCTTTGGTCCAGTTTATCATGCTCAGTTGAACTGGTACACATATTTAGGGATTGCACTGTATCTCTAGCAAATTGTTTGTTTCAACGCAGATAACTGTAAACCTGCAATTCTACAAACAATTACATTGATCTAACTCAGTGAGTGATGGATTGCAAGGTAAGAGGAAGGCTGAACAGCCAGGACAGAGTAGATGGGGAATATTTTGAACTGGCTGTTGTTCCGCTGTGGAATACCTGTTTGGAACCACACCTTGCTATTAAGTACTGTTGAAGTCAACAAGCAGGGAGGGACATACCAGAAATACAGTCTCATGACAGAGGCAGAAGAAATGCAAAAGGTGCCAGCTATGGAGAGAGGTTCCATTAGTGTAGGAGATGGGTTGCAATATAAGTCAGTTGAATCTGTTATTGGGACTGATTGTTGCAGGAAGGTCCTAAGGATAAATTCTAGTTAAGGCAAATATCAATGATGGAGCTTGTCTAAAAGCTAGAATGAGTGTAAATCATCTTGGGAATTAGCTTGACTGGAGTGTGAAATAGTCAAAAGAAGTACAGACACTATTTTGAAGTCAAACAAATTTTTCATTTGTAAGTTTGTTTTGAGGGTTCCAGGGGTTATCAGAATCTGTGCATTGTGTTCTCTTGGGAATGGCAAGCCTAAAACGAGGTTACTGATTTAATCTCAGTGTCAAACACCTCATCACAAGGCTGGGGTTTCCCAAGACTGAATTCTCCCTTGCTGTGTTGAAAGTATAGTTTGGAAGATGGCAGCACAAGATACTAATTAGGAAGAGCAGTCTTGTATCTGAAAGTTGTATTCAGTGCCTCTGTGACATATACAGGGCAGTGGAGAGAAGGTGTAAGACTGAAGAGCTCCTCAGATTACAACGATACATCAAATACATAAAGATTTGCTTTAAAGCAAGATGAATTAAGTTTTCAAGACTATGCTGAGATTAGTCATGAATAGTGTTAGTTACTAAGAATATGTATTGCAGAAACAAAACAAAACAAAGGCTGTGAATTTCCACTTTAAAAAATTGTCTTACAGGCTGGCTGTTTCTCTTTCAGAACAAAAAATTAGCAACCGAACAAAGAAACAAGAAAAAGATGCCACGGGATTACAGTGAATGGGACAAGTATGTTAAATCCCTTATATTTAAGTTTTTATTAAATCTTATATATTTGTTTAATAATGGAACATCATTAAATATTGTTTTTTAAAGTATTTTCTAGAAACATAGTATTAAGGTCAACATTTCAGGGAATTATAACACTTCAGTGAAACGTAGGTTTTCCATAATAAATGTTCTGTTAAAATGCAAATGATGCATTGTGGTGCTAACAGCTGAAAACAATTTAGTCTATACTTTTGTTCAAGCTGTGTGAAATATAACAAGTTGGCAGAAAATACAAATAAAAAGTGATTTTGTTTCAGATTTCATTTTTCCTTTCAACATCCAAGATATAAAATTATGGAGGTACGTAAAACCAAGGGATTAAAATTAGCTTAATTTATCATGTTTTTTTGAAAGCACTTCTAGAATTGTTTAATGTGGGCTTATAAATTTGATCTTCTGTGTATCTAAAGTCAGAATTCTAAATTAAAAACAAAATTGATGAATCCTTATTCCTGCACTGAGCCCTGCTGACCACAAAGAATGAGCTTGAGGCAGGTGCATCAGTTTGCTCAGATGCAATTACACATAATCAGAGGTTTAGACAGTAACTGACTGTTCCTAGGGTGGATGGAGCCCTGATACAAAGACACTCTCTGGGTCATGTAATGGTGGCATATTACCCTCCCAAGTTACGTGACAGATTGATGCCCCTGAATTGTTGCACACGGAGGGGGAAATTCACATACTTCTGTGTTTTGCATTGTAGCAGCTTCTCTCTAGCTCCTTAAATCTGGAATATGATGCTGTAGAATCAGGGTGAGGAGGCACAAGTTTCCAGTGCTGTCGATGGGGAGACTGTGGGGTTTGGGTAATCAAACTTTTAATGTCTCTACCCCAAAACCACTACAAAAACCCTGTCTGCATAAGATGCTGTTCTTACAAACAGTTGTGCATATCAGTTATTTTCATGCATGTGTGTTTCAGAAATTGGGGTCTTCCTGCTCAAATGTGGACAAACAAAATAGGATATAAAAATAACTTCTGCAACAATTTATTCTTTCATCCCTCTTTTCTCTGTGTCATTTAAAGTAATCATTTTGGGATTTTTGTTTGCTGTTTTATGTGCTCGATCTTTAAGTGCTTTAGCATGCTGATAATACCACAGTTTGTGAGTTTTCCCATGTAATGTATTTGTTTTGGATAATACCAGTATACTGAAAAAGAAATTTTCCAGTTTGAAGCATATCGTGTTTTCAAAACATTTTGAAGATAATTTCAAAACCTTCAAAAGTTTCACCTCATATTTTAAAGGCACATATTTTGAAATGTGGTTGATTTACAATAAATGGGTAAAAGTAAGCTAGCAAAAGATCAGAATCAAAATGGAGAACAATGTTTCACCTGAGAAGGTTTAGAATTGGATAAATTCTCAAAATTATGTGTCTATTTCAGATAGAAATTATTCATATTGTCAAGATTATTGTGGAAAGCAAAGGATATTTTTCATTAAGTCCTAAACAGAAAAGCAGTGAGTGTGGTATTTCTAGATAGTGTAGTATTGGTTATTACTGTATTTGTTTTATAGGACTATGGCAGCAATATTTATTCGATAAAACTTCCTAAACACTGTTTTCAAAAGCTTTTCAGAGTAGCTGTGGAAGTGTCTGAGACTATTTTGAAATCTCTCTCACCTTTACAGTATTAATTGCTTTGAAGCTGTTTCTTAGGTATTTTGGCAAAAGTTAGAGATGATCGATAGGGCTGGGATTGAGCCTGACGATACTGTTTCTTAAATTTTACCTGTCTTTTTGGGGGGGGATGGCAAGGAGGTGATGCAGACATTTTCTTGGTTTGGTTTTAACCAGAAGGGAGGAGGAAGAGGGAAGGTAATATATAAGCAGAAGAAGCACACAAAAAACCCCCAACACAAGGAAAGGAGATAAGACTAAACATCTTTTTCTTAACTAGTCACGGATAACTAAACACAGCCTTTATCTCTCTTTTCCTTTGGTTTATAATGGAAATATAGTATGCCTTTCTATTAGTAGAAGAGTCTTGCTATGCGGCATTATTGAATTTGTTATTTTTATTAATTTAAGGTTCGATGTGGAAAAGGAGTGTTCTAAAATTGATGAAGACTGTGAAGAAAATAACTCAAAAGCAAGATTCTTTAGTAGGCCAAGGCTACCTATAATCGAAAAGAAAATAGACACAACTGGTAATGTCTTAGAAACATGATTTTTCTTTAATTGTAATACTGTGTTGTAGAGTGTAAATACAAATTGAAGAAGCATATTATAGACGTAAAAGTGTCTTATCTATTTTTCAGCCTATAGAGATGCTGAAAGTTCTTAGGAGGTTAACTGAAGCCATATTTGAAAAAATTATAGTCTTGGTGTTAATAATGAGTTAAAATATTTATGTTGTGCTTAGGTTGAGAGTGCTAGGTAAAGAAATAAAGCATACTTCTGCTATTATAAATCAATGGTAGAGGTTAGCCAACCACTTTCATCTTGCATTCTGAATTGTATGCATATCAGAAGGATTTAGGTTCTTATTGTAGAAAATAAAATACAAATTTGTCTTTTAGTAAGCCATATTATTTAAAAAAATAATATACAGATTGACATTCAAACTATTTTAGCTGACAGTGTTTTGGCTGCATCTGTGGAACTCGTTAGCTGTTATGTATAAATATTTTTTTCTAGGCATGACAGAGAAAGAGAAGATTTTTATTGCTACTCGTGAAAAAGAAAAGGGCAATGAAGCCTTTGCCATTGGGGATTATGTGGAAGCAGTGACATATTACAGTCGGTGAGTAAATACTATTGTGTTCTTTTATTTTAATGACTGTTACTTGTGAATGTTATTTGTAGAGCAGTGTAATTAAAGCAACTTCTTACTGAAGCAACTAGTGACAATTAGATTATTTTCAAAAGGGCAAAAAGATTTGACAGAAGAGTACTTAAAGCACTGTTGCATCCTGATATTAATTTTTATTTATCAGGAAAAGAAGCGGGTCAATAGTGATGGGATGCAATCTGCAGGTGTCCTAAAGTTCTTCAGATTTTTCAAAACCATTGAGATTCAAGGGCAAGTTTACAAAAATAAAAGGATAAGCAGTGTGTTGAGAAAATAAATTCATTACAAATTAATTCTAATTAATCGTATTGGTAGGATTGTCTCAATTGTTAATAAGTAAAATTGGTTTAATAACCTTCTTAGGAGAAAGAAAAATCATTGTGTGCAGCTTCATCATAACATTGTCTGTAATTAGTAGCAGTCCAGAAGAAAAGTATATAAACACTGGATTTAAAAAATGTGAGACTCTTGCAGGTTGCTTGCCTTATTTACTGCACAGTGGACTACATTCAGACTTTGGCTTTATTTATATAAATAGAGGTGATTGCTGCAGGGCCTCTGTTGTATTTGTTTCAAAAGTAGAAAAGTTCAAGGTGAACAGAATTGGGCATGACAGGAAGAAAAGGATAGTGTTTCAGTTAAGATATTTCAATGCGACCTTGGGAGAACTAGATTTTTTCTCTACCTTTTCCACAGTGTTCAAACATGATGCCGTTTATACAAACCAGGATTTTCACATAGACCAACATTTGTTTCTTATTTGCAGATTACCCATCTTGAGACACTAGAGGTCTGACTTGCAAAAGTACTGACTGCTAACACATTAATGTTAAAGGAAACTCAATTTTGTGTTTAACTCTGTGCTTTGAAATGATAAGGACTTTAAAAACCCCCAAGTCCTAGAAGTGTCAAAGTTGTCACTTAGAAATTCAGAGCATATGGGAATCTTGGTGTATTAATTACCAGTGTAAACTGAGGGTAATGATACGGCACTACTGTGAGATGAAGTGTTAAGATAATTCGTGGGCTATGATATTATAGTGGGATATCCTCCAAAAAAATTTATGAGGAAGTTAATGTGTCTGTGGTCAGTGCAGACAAGTATGGAGAAAATAATGAATGGGAATAAATTGTGTGCAACAGCAATAAAATAAATATTGAACAGATTTATGTTTAGGAAGCACCGTTCATACTGTCACTGAAGGAGGCAGGGTTTTGTAGAACAGCTTATGAACATTTACCTGGAGACTGTTGATGTATATATGTGCACAAAGGTATTGATATTCATAGTGCACAGGCTGATTAAACTGAGGCATCTGATGTGTATTTTTTTCGTTCTTGACTTGCAGCCTTAACATCTTTCTTGGGTTTTTTTAAATACATGAACATGTATTAAAAACATCCATAGCTGTGTTTCATATACAAAAAATAAAATACAACTCCATAGTATAAAAATAAGTAAAAATCTCTGCTGTTGGGGCATAAATAAGGTATTAATTAGTAAGGATGGGCAGAATCCTTCCTAATGGAGAGTCTTTCTATATTTGACCCCCATTCAACCCCCATGAGGCATTGTACACCTTCTGAAATATATGATATTGACACTGCATACTGTTCTAACTGGGCACTTTCCTAATACCATCTGAAAATTCCTATTTTCTTATGTTTAGAAATATTTAAATAAAACATATTTTGGAGTGAACTGGTAATAGCCTGAAGGGGTTATTTGCACATGGCTAAAAAGTGAAAAATAGTAGAGTTCTATATAAAAATAATCAGGGTACAGTTATTCATTCTGTTTGTCTTGTAATGAGGCCTACTATTCTAAGCTGAATGTAGAGAGTACTTTCTATTTTACAAAAAACCTTAAACTTCTCTCTCATTTCTAGAGAGATTCAAAACTTTTGCAAAGGATGTGTTCTGACATAGTTCTATTATGCTGATGTGATTTTAAAGTAAATGGATCTTGCCTGTTTTTCTGCATACCTCTAGTGAAATCACTCTGCTTAGTAATTTCAGTTATACTGCAGAATCATAGAATAATTTAGGTTGGAAGCAACCTCTGAATGATATTTTGTGCAAACCACCTCTCAAAGCAGGGCCAAGTTAGATCAGGTTACTCAGGGCTTTGTTCAATTAATCTCCAAGGATGGAGATTTCACAACCTCTCTGGGCAGCCTGTTGCAGTGTTTAACTACACTTACAGTAAATTTTTTTTCCTAAAACATGATCAGAAATTTGCTTTTTGCAACTTGTGTCTGTTGCCTTTTGTCCTATCAGTGTGCACTTCTGAGAAGGATGTGGCTCTGTCTTCTCCATACCTTCCCATTAGGTAACTTGGAAACAGCTACAAGACCTCCCTTGTGCCTTCGCTTCTGGCTGAACAAACCTAGTTATCTCAGACTCTTCTCATAAGTATTGCATGTACTCCAGCCCCCTAACTATCCCGGTGACACGCTGGACTCACTCCAGTTTGTTGGCACCTTTTGTGTACAGGAGAGCCTCAGACTGAATGCAAGTACTCCACCTGTTGTCTCATAGGTGCTGAAGAGAGGGGAAGAACCTCTTCTGTCGACCTCCTGGCTACACTCTTGCTAATATGGCCCGGCATGTGGTACGCCTTCTTTGCCTTGAGAGCACACTGTTAACTCCTGTTCAATTTGTTGTCCACTAGAGCCCTCAGGTCCTTTCCTGCAAAGCTGCTTTCTAGCTAGTTGGCACCCAGCCTGTACTGTTGCTGGAGTTACTCTGTTTCAGGTGCAGGACTTTGTGCTTCCCTTTTCTGAACTTCCTGAGAAGTCTGCCAGCCCATTCCTCTGGCCTCTTAAGGTCCCTTTGACTGGAGTTCTGCTCTCCAGTGTATTATTGACTGTTCCCCACCAGCTTTGTATCATTGACAAACTTCCTGGGGGTGCCTTCTGTTCCATCTTATACCCCCCTGATAAAGATGTTAAAAACTTGATCCCAAAGAGAGGCGCCTAGTAACAGGTCACCAGTTGGACTTTGTATGGCTCAATTCCTGGAGCCCGGCAGTCTGGTCAGTTTTCTGTCTGCCTTATTGTCCACTTATCTAGTACATGTTTTACCTATTTTGCTATAAGAATACTATGGGGGATCATGTCCCAGGCTTTGCTACAGTCAAGGTAAGCAACATCCTCTGTTCTTCCTTCCTTCACTGAGCCACTCAGCAAAGAAAGCTATCAGGTTGGTCTTGGCATGATTTGCCTTTGGTAAATCCATGCTAGCTGTTGCCAGTCACCTTCTTATTCTTCGTGTGCCTGGACGGGAATCCAGGACGATTTGCTCCATAATCTTTTTGAGAACTGATGTTAGACTGACCAGCCTGTAGTTTCCCAGGTCCTCCACCTTGCTGTTCTTGAAGATATATGTGACGTTAGCCTTTACCAGTCACCCTTCCCAATCACCATGACTTTTCAAAGATGATATAGAGCAGTCTTGTAGTAACACTGGCCATCTTCCTGAACACCCCATCTGGAACTTGTGTATATCCTATTTTCTTAAGTGTGTCTTAACTTTATCTTCCTCTATTGTGGGTACTGCTTCACTCCTACAGAATCTGCCTCTAGACTCAGGGACCTGGGAATCCTGAGGGCAAACCTTACCAATGAAGACTGCAGCAAAGAAGCCACTGAGTACCTCAAACTTTTCCATGTCCTTTGTCACTAGGTCCTCTGCTGCACTGACCAGTGGCCCGCAGTTTCCTTAGTCTTTGTTTTGCTGCTGATAGACCTCTAAAAAAAAAAAAAAACCCCGACAAAAAAAACTTGTTGCTCCTCACATCCCTTTTCTAGTTTCAACTTCAGCTGAGCTTTTGCTTTATTAATTCCATCGCTTGCAGTTAGCCAGTGTCTCTATATTCCTCCTGGGTAGCCCATCACCACTGCCATCTGCTGTGTATTTAATTTTTGTGTTTGAGCTCAGTCGAGAGTTCTCTGTTCACCCCTTCTTCTATGCTTGCTTGACTTCCTGCACATTGAAAAAGATCGTTCTTATGCTTTGAAGCAGCTGTCCTTGAACACCAACCAGCTCTCCTGGCACCCTTTGCCATACAGGGCATTCTCCCTGTAATCCTGCCAAGCAGATTCCTGAACAGGCTAAAATCTTGCCTTCTGAAGTCCAGGGCTATAATTCTAGTGTTCATCTTGCTCTTTTCTCCCAGAATCTTAAATTCTACCATCTCATGGTTGCTGCAGCCAAAGCTGTTGTCAACTTTTGCATTCCCAACCAGTTCTTCATTGAGAGTAACAATTCCAGCAGAGCATTTCCCCTTGTCAGCTTGTTGATCGCGTCAAGAAGTCGTCTTTGATATGATCCAGAAGTCTCATGTATTTCTTGTGCCTTGTCATTTTGCCCTTCCAGTAGATACCAGAGTGGTTCAGGTCCCCCATGGGAACCAGAGCCTGTAATTGTGAGGCTTCCTCTAGTTGCCTGAAGAAGACTTCATCTGCTTGCTCTTCTTCACCAGGCAGCCTGAAGCAGGTGCTTACCATGGTATCACCATGTCAGTTTGGTCTGTTATTCTTACCCATCAGCTCTCTTGACTGGCTTGTCAGTCTCTTGCCTGTTCCAAGACAAACCTTCATACATTTAATCACTGCTTAGACTAGAATGCACCTCCTCCTCCTTACCTTCCTAGTCTTTTGAAAGAGCCTGCATGCCTCTATCACAGCACTCCAGCCACGCAAACTATCCCACCATATCTCTGTTATTTCACTGAGATCATAGCTGCACAGACCTTTTATTCTTTTTTGTTTCCCATGCTTTGTGCATTTGTGCATAAGCACTTGAGATGGTCCTCCAGTCATGCTTTTTTCACAAAGAAAGCGTGAGTCTCTTCCAGTATGCTGTCCCCCCAGCACTTCCCTATTGCCTCCTCTTCTCAGCGAACATAGTTTAGAGTCGTCCTTCCCAGCGAACATAATTCAGAGCCCTCCTTGCTAGGTTAGCAACGGTGTTGGCAAAGATTGTCTTGCACCACTTTCTCATATGGATCCCGGTTGTCCTTGTTCCTCAAGAGATCATCCTGTTATAGAAGCTAAAGCCCTGCCTACAATACCAGCCATGCAGCCAGACGTTGACCTGGACAATTCATTCACCGCTACCTGAGTCTTTCCCTTTTACAAGCAAGATCAAGGAGAAGCCCACGTGGCCCCCCTGTGCTCTTCATCATAGCCTCCAGAGCTCTGTAGTTACTCTTGATACTCTGAAGGTTTCATTTGGCATTTTAATTTGAATCTACATCAATGGCAGCAAGAGGTGATAGTTTAAGGGACAGATGAGCCATGGCATCTTCTCTGCAACATCTCAGATCTAAGCCTTGGCAAGCAACAGACCTCTGAAGATGGTAAATCTAGTTGGTGGATGGTTGCCTCTGGTCTCACAGGGAGAAGTTTCTAATCACTATTGTGGTTAGAGTATCAGTATTAATATTGTTATAATACTGTTTTCAGCTTCCAGTAGTGAAGTCTACATTCAGGTTTTCTAACTATGAGCCTACCATGGTCAATACTCCCTTTTTTCAGGAGTATATCAGTAATACCCACTGCAGCTGCATATAATAACAAAGCTCAAGCAGAAATCAAACTTCAGGACTGGGACAGTGCTTTGCAGGATTGTGAGAAGGTACTAGATATGGAACCTGGCAACGTAAAAGGTAAAGTGGAACATAAACTTGCCCTTCTATGTATTATTTTATTTGTAGCAAATAAAATGGTACATATCCATTCATGTTGTTAGTTGACTTCATTGATCTTTAGATCAAGTTCAAGTATAAAGAAGGAAGCAGAGTAGCTCCCCAAAGTAATTTTAACAGTATTTTCAGGGTCAGGGAAGTTTTATGCAGTCCATCCTGTTGATTTGTAATGCGTATTCTTATGCAGTAGCGTGGGACTAACTCTTGTTTTTTATATGATGACTATAAGCCCTCTTGTATTCGTGAAGTGCATTGTTTCCCTAATACCCACACTGAAGTATTAATTACCTTAAAAGCGATGTGAAAACAATGAAAGTTGCTGATTTAATCCTTTCTGAAGGCAAGGGCTTGAATGTAGCTAACAATATTTGCATGGGAGGAGGGGGAAAGTTGGAAAAATATGAAAAGATGCTTCACAATTCACGATCGCTATCCCAAAAGGTGTCATGTGAAATTGCATCGTTAAAAATGATCAAGAGAACAGTTATTACTAATGCAGAGTCATCATGAATTAAATGCAGAATTTTAAAAACTGTTTTACACTTAACTACACTATTTTTTCTATACACATTATCCGCTTTATGCTTTAAATACATAAATAATATACTTTGTTCCTTTGTAGCTCTGATGCGCCGTGCCACTGTACACAACCAGCTGCAGAATTACCAGACAGCTGTAGAGGATCTGAACAAAGTATTACGTGTTGAACCAGAAAATGCTATAGCTAAGGTAAAGATAAATGACTTGAATATGACTAGAAAAAGGCTGTATGCAGTTGTAGCATAAAGTGAGTACAGTTTATATTGTTTGATTTGAATATGAGTTTTGAGGACACACTCGATCTACTGTGCCAGCCATCAGTTTCCCAAGACCACATAAGTGCCTGTGGTGGAAATTGGATACTTGAATGTGACCAGATCTTCTGTTCACTACTTAATTGTGAGAACCTGAAGGCACTCAAGTCATCTCTATTAACGTAATTTTGGTGCCTAAAATTTTGCTGCTGAACATGCTTACAGTATTAGTGTCTTAGCTGATCAAAGTTATTTGGAAATTTCTCTCAGAAAGATCCATTGGGATAGGTGTATTTCAGTTTGACACATAATTCACAAGAAAAATTCAAAAGACATGCCAAGCTTTTATTGTTGTAGTGGTAAAGTTAACCCAAAACGAGAGGACCTGGGTTCTGTCCTCACTTCAGTGTGATATTATAAATCCTCGTTTCTTACCTCCAGGATAGAATGAAAAACCTTTCATACCTTCTGATGAATCTGGACCCTTCTTAGCCAATTTTGGATCTAAGAAAGCCAGATGCTTTCTTTGGAAACTCAAGGTCAGGATGTGGTCTTTGTACTACTATTACTTCAGATATTTAGGAGAGGATTGGTTTGTGTCATTCACTGGTATCTTCTTAGGGGTGTTTTGTGGGTTAGAACCCAGTCTTTGCATTTGGACTCTACGTGTCCTGAGAATCTTCAGTGCTAGGCAGTTCTGATACTAAACTGCTCTTTGTCTGTTAATTAGGAGTCCATCATACTGCTACCCTCCTAATTATTTTACGTATGACTTCTGGATGCTGTGCAGTTGCCTCATCACCTGAATTCTGTTCAGCTCTTACTGTTGGCACATTTTGAGCTGCTAGCAGCTTGCTGATTGCTACTTCTTTGCGTGGAGTTACTTGGTCGCTGCTATTGCTTGCACCAGTGAGAGAGGTCCAAGCCTGTTACATCAAATTCACCACATACAGCATTCGTCCCTTTTAGGGTGTTCTTGGAGCTGGATTCCTGAGTTTCACATCAACCAAGGAATCAACCTGCTTGCTCCCCCCACCCCTTCTTTCTTTTTAAATACCTGTCACCCTAATTTTGAGTTCTAAAAGAGCTTTTGGGGTTTTTTTCTGCTTATAAGACTAAACCACTAAATAGCTTGTGAGTCTGTGTTGGCAAAGTCCACAACAGCCTGTGTGAAAAGTTTACCAAACAGGCCGTGCTGAGACTTCTTATAATACTAGACATAAGATACTTACTCATTTTGAGTGCGCTCTTCCAGAGATCCAAATACATTAGTAGCTTTGCTGAGCAATGCTTCTGTAGCTGAAAGCAGATGCCTGTACTTTGTCCTTATCTGTGCCAGCTATTACGCCTTGGCTGAGACATCTAGAGGTGACAGAGTGCTTGGCAGGGCGTTTTTTGAGTTGCTCTTTGCTTGGAGGATCCTTAAAACCCTCTTGAGCTAAATATGAAATGTATGGAACACATGCAGAGTGAATGTTTATGTGCAGAGTCACTAAAATAAAGGTAAATTGCTTGTCAGTAACTGGAATTCTTCAAGGTACTTTGTCCACATGAATCTTTGCTTGCTCCTGTCCTTGTTTTATCTTTTTCTTGAGGAAGTGAGTACTGAAATGGCACTTCCTTGTACAGCATTGAATTAAATTCAGAATAGTGCCTAATGTTGGGTGTGTCTTATTCTGCTCTGAAAGTGTAAAGTGCAGTTGGAGTATTTTTTTTGAGTAATCAAAAAATGTTTATGGAATCAGAGGCTGTTTGATCATTTAATTTGCAGCTCTTAAAAGAGGAGCAAACCTTTTCATTATTCAGCAGTGTCCTTCTGCTACACTGCTAAGAAGTTGTTGTCTCTTTTGGTTCTAGTTCTATCAGTTACACTCCTCCATCAGATATCCATCAGACACCAAATCCTCCATAGCATAAATGTTGATAAACTGATTTTAGGCTTTTTCAGAGATTCTGGAAAGAGTCTGTTTTCCACGTGTCTCTTCTGAGTAAACCATGCCAGGTATCACAATAGTACAATCTACTTTTTTTCCTTTTAATTAAAATTTTTTTTTGCTTAAGCAGTTCATTCAAGAAAAGTACTTACTTATTTGTGTGATATCTTCTGAGTTTCTAAGGGACAGAAGTTGAGTGTTAATCTTGGTTTTGATACTGACTCTTGGAAAAGTCACATTTTTTTCTCTGTTTTTATATTGGTAACATTTATCTTGATAGTTCTTCAGGATCTTATGTTGATTATTTAACAGAATGTATTTTCTGTATATAAATTACAATTTATATACCTATAGAAAAAAGCTTCTGCTATTGCTCTTTTTTCTCTATTGCAGAAAAATCTGCTAGAGATTAAAAAGAAACTGAAAGGTTTAAAGCCTGTATCTGAGACTCAAGGCAAAGGAAAAAGAATACTTATTCAAGATATAGAGGATTCAGAAGGTGATGAAGAAAGAGGGGAAAATACAGAAGAACGTGAAAGAAGCGGTGGAGATAAAAGTAATGCCATGTAATTTCCTATCTAATTTTAACCTGAGGAAAAAATCATTGCCTTTAATATTGCAATGTTTATTCACACAATTCATCCATATTTGCTTGCAAATAATTTTGCCTGTTTGAAGACTACAATGACATTCACTACTTAAAGTAGATCTGAGTATGAAATGTAGAATCCAGTTTTATTACACATCTTTGGAATTATTTCTAGAAGGGGTATAACAGAGACAGATGGAAAATGTTGCTACAAATCACCTACTTCCCTGTCTCCTGTGTAATTTTATACCTGTCCTTTGATGTGGACCCAGTTGGGAATTTCTTCTGGTGATAGAGAACATTTTGTGTTCCTTAGTTCTTTCTCTCGCACAGCTCTCCTGCCTTCCCACCATCACATTTTTCTTTGGCATTTTTCCTCCCTTGATTGGATCAAAGGGTGTAAAAATGATCAAGTGGCATGTAATTTGATTTTTTTTGTTGTTGTTTGTTTTGAAAACTATCGATCTTTTTTTTTGGTTTTTAATGTAAGAGATCATCTGTGTGCTCTGAAAGTATGCATTAGAGAGAAACAACGTATAATTCTTCTACTGTATGTATTTTACAAGCAGTTGAAGCACAGCTCCCATTCATGGATTAGTGTATGACTAACTGCAAGACTGCTGAGATGAAGCTACTGGCATAATCAGAATACATGACTTGTAGGAGGAAATGAGGCAGCAGGGGCTATTGAGGCCTGCACTGGCAGGTTGCTTTTAGATTCAGCTGCGCGTCTGGGCTCCAGCCTGCAACAGAATAACATCCCTGGGTTGATTTCCACCCTTTCTCCTTTCTGTTGGTTCTTTAAGGTAATGTGGCATGACAACTTGTGTCTTCTGTGTTTTCTGTGGCCTATGTAGTTCTTTATCTTGAAATTATATCAGTCTGTGGGTTTTCCAACTTAATTGTGAATATTAGACTGTACCTGAGTCATTTAATAATGCATTATGTGCACACAAATTTAAGGAAAATACAGTTTTCAAAATCAGTAGGTATCCACTAAGTGTCCTCAGCTAAAACCCTGGAAAGGATGGATCATGTCCCTAACCTTAAATATTAGTTAATTTGGGGTTGTTTTCCATTGGGAGCATTCAGATGACTAAGTGCCTTCTAGCTCCATAGGAAGACTCCCATTCCATTGATGAAAGGTTAGGCTGTTAAACGTAGGGAAGATTATATCACATAAACATATGTTGGCACATAAGTATTTTTGAGATTTAGGAGGCAAGCGTCTTCATAGGTGACTCTGTGTTTTAAAGTACAACTGGAAACAAATACGAAGTCAGTTCAGTTACTGAACAAATCTGGTATGTTCTGTGAACCTAATAGCAATAAGTAGGCTAAGCATCTTATACGTTCTCTATAAATCTAGTCATGTAGTCACAGTCAGTCTAGTAGTCCATGTAGTCCAGTCATGTAGTCATATTTTTTTCACATTCAAATTAGTAAGCCTCATGAGTTCCTACAAAACTTATCATTTAGAAATTAGACGAAAAGCAACAAAATATTTTTTGTTTTCTTTAGCTCTGAAGAGTTGATTTCTCAGCTTTGAACAAAACAGTCTAAATAAAGATTGTAGTCTCCATCTTCTATGTATCTGAAAGCAAAAGTAAATAATATCCTTTTTGTACAATAGAAACAGAAAATTGCTTATGTCCTACAGACTGTAAAAACTAATATTCAGGCACTATAAAAACTAAAAATCATGTATGTACTTGACAAAGCGCCTGATATTTTGACATGTTTATAGAACTTATAATCTCAACTGATAAATATGGCTTAAAGATAAATAAATATATTTTAAATAGCCCCTTTTAATTCATAAAAATTTGTTGAATTGTGTGGTATTTACTTGATCTGTTGCAATAATTTAAAAAAATACTATAGTAAACAGTTCTGAAATTTAGTAAATATTTGTTCATAAAAAGGAAAGTGCATTTAAACAAGTAAAGTCTAAGTTACCTTTAAAATCATTATTTCTCAGACTGTTATTGCTAAAGTTGACAACACATCTCCTTAAAAGATGTACTTTGAACACATACAAGAACGCTCATAACAGACAAAGCTATGTTTTGTGAGTTGACTGTGGGAAAAGATGTTACCTAGAGAGTGTTTTCTTTGTGCATGGTTTATTTATTACACTTTAGTGGTGAAGAGAATATTCTTCTTCTGGATGAGACCTTTTTCCCTATTCAGGATATTTTTTTTTTATTATTATTTTTGCATGTGCCTTGCTGTTTTGTGCACCTTGAGATTGCTGGTTTGGTACACTGGTTTGGTATTGAAGCATCAGAGCACCTCTTTTTCCTTTGTGTTAAATCCTTCATCTGACTTCTAGTTTCGCTGCCTATGTGGTGTTAAATTTACTTGATGCCATAGCAGTTGGCTACAGGAATTATTTTGTGGGTTTTTTCCAGTCTGTTTTCTACTTGATAGTACCAAATTATGGTCTTTGTCATTGAACATGACAGTACCGTGATTTGGAACCATTCTTAGATTGAAGAGCATCTCCTTCTATCAGTCCGCTATCTTGTGACTTTGTTTTCTTTCACTAGATCGTCCTTGTTTGGGAGTGTTGTTAGGAGCTGAATAGGTATGAAAACTCTCTCTGCATCCTTGATGAATTGTGTACTGTGTTCTCAACTGGTCTTGACCAGGTATCATGGTTTCTCTGAAGTAATGTGCTTTCTGCCCTTAAATAAATGGAGCTGTCATCATAATGACTGATTTACAGCTTTCCAAAACAAATAGGGGTTGATAACACTTTTTGCATTTCTCTTGTTGATTTTCTAAACATGTTCTATGAAATGGACGTCTTCAAATAAAACTGGATTCTTTGTCTTTACATTTTTACTTTTTCATTCCATGTGCAGTAATGAAACATTTATTTGATGTTACAGATAATTCTTCAAGATATGTGTTAATGTTTCATGACTTTTCACAGAGAACAGTGAGTAAGGTTTTAGATTTGCATTTTGAAGTTTCTGATTTGTTGAGAAACAAAGTGTATTGGGTAGGAGACAATTAGAGCTCTTTCCTACTCAAGCGATCAGTTGTGCTTGCTTTTTTATTTTCGTTATTCCTGGTATTGTTTCTGGCTCTCCCCTAGCACTGAGGCTCTGAGATAATTGCGTTGTTATCTGTTGGTTAATGCTTACTGTCTGCTCTGTATCCTCGCTCACTTGGTCTTTATGCCATATATGATTTCACACCTATCCAAATCTTAATTTGTAGTAATCTCTGTGACCAGAATTTTACTGTAATAGGAAGTTCCTTTGCCATTGTAGCCTTGAATAATTGACTGTGTCTGTTCTCTTTATGGTTAGAAGCCTTATTGATGTAAGGTCTTGTACGAGGACGTTTGGCCACCTTGTTTATCCAATATAATAGTTATTCTGTATTCCTTGATCCTCTTTCCAGTGTGCTTGTTCATTTGATATTTTTGATTTTGTAGAATTGTAAACTCTCTGAAGAAGGAGCTCTCATTTATAATTAATTTATACAGCGTCTAGCACAATGGGACCCATCCTACTGTGGCTTTTAGACTTTATTGCAAGCTAGCAATCTGAAAATTTAGATCATGTTAAAAGAAACAGCATTGAAAATTAACTCTAGAATTGCATTTGTAAGGCATATCCTGAAGTTAAGAAAAACTCTCAATTACAGTGTCAGTATAAATGTTGACCAGTAAATTTTTTTCATTCTTTGTGAACAAAGACTGCTCCTAAGCAGTCAGAGATCAGAGTTATGTGAGAAGTCTGTTTGTTATATGTTCTGGCTGAGAACAATCCAGGTACAATCTCAGTCAGCTGAACCAAGAACACGTAATACAAAACAGATATTTGCTGACCGTGTGTGGCACAAAAGCAAAAAATTATTTAAAATTATTAAAAATTAATCTGTGGAGATTGGGGACCATTCCAGTTGCCTTCATATGTAGCTAGTCCAGAGCAGATAAAAGAGTTGAAAATGTTTCCTGGCTTCATCACAGGTGAATTCATTGTGAACGGAACGTAGATATGTTGCTTTTCATTCTGCTGAATGACATTTTTGTGCCATGCTTCTGGAGAATAAATACTTTGTGTAGCTAGAAATTAATTTTAAATGAAAGATGATGTCATCCATTAAAAAAAAATACTTCAACTATTCCTTTTGGAGTATTCAATAGCTTTTGTTTTATGACAGTCCTTCCATTTTAAGTTCGTTATTTTAGTACTAACATGAATTAAAATTCTTTCTAGTTTGTATTTGTTGTCATTCTGGTCAAAATCCTATCCATACTTTTCAGTACCTTTCTTTAACTTTTCTTTGGAATTTATAATGTATCTAGACCTTTTTTTCTAGACCTTTTTTTTTTTTAAAAGTTCATAAGCGCTGAAATTTTTTTTTTAAGGCAGGGCCCAGAATACTGCTTTCATGAATACATTTCTGTGTAGAGACCAATACAGGAATATTGTTTATGTTACGCTGAAACTGAAAGACAGTGACAATTAGACTTGAGAAATATATCTGTACAATTTTGTGCATGGTGTTTACTCAGTCCAGAAATATTTAGGCAATTAACACAACCTGACAGCTAAACAAGTTAATTCTGAGTATTCTTATTTTCAGGGGGACTCCAAATGCTATAAATGTTTCCTGTTTAATCCAGGATTGTTTCTGTGCACTTCATCTTCAGGAAATTTTCTCCTGTATTCAGGAAATGACGTTTGCATTAATGACATTCACATTCACATCCCACAGTCTTTTACCTTCATCCTCCCTAAGAAATAGACTTTAAACCTTTTTGGTATATTTGGCACTGCAAAATTTGATGGATGGATGGATAGAAGTCTCAAATATAAATAATTTACTTTAAGTTTTATAAAAATGTCTGTGTGGGTAGAATAGATTTGTCTGCTCATTTTTCCCACTGTGGAGTATGAACTTATTGTTAAACATGGCATTTCAGAGATCACAGCTAGGAAGGATGCAGTTGGAGCTTTTGTCTATTAGCCTCTAGAGAATCTGTTGTTTTTAAAAATCTTATGCTTTCCCATCCTGTTCAGTTTGATTTCAGTAACATTTTGTGCATTAAAAAAATCATTTCTGTAATTTAGAACAACCTGGAGTTCATGCATACTCAGTCAACTTCAGAAGTTTAGTTTGAGTAAGATGGAAGTCTCTTTCCAATATATGAAGTCATGAAAAAATTCTGTTGGACAGATGAGCACATCAAGTTAAGGGAAGGTGAAAACCCAGCATCTTAATTAATAGTACCAAAACACAGAGTTGCCTTTGCGTGACTGGTAGTATCAAGAGTTAGGCTTTCTGCTGAAATCTATATTTGAATACCGCTGTGGTAGTCTGTTAGGAACTCAGGTGAATAAGGAATTTATATATGTTAATATCCGATACCCTTATTGTATGATTTTTCCTAATTAAATTAGTAATAAATAGTAGTGAAAACTGAATGATCAGAACTCTCTATAAAAGACTATTTGACATTATGTTTAAATGAAACCTTTTCGAGAATGATTTATAAGCTTTTATCCTTCCTATGTTGTATTTGAGGAGAGTTTTGAAGGGTGCAACATTACTGGTTTGTGAGCTGTGTGTTCTAATTCTAACATGCAAGCATTTTGCTTTGGTCATGAAAAATCAAAGTATATCAGTATTGTAATAGCCGGTATTTTAAAGAGTTAATTTCAAGGTGAACTCTGTACCATTCTGGCACTACAGAACAGGGGTTTGCAACGTGCCCAGTGAGGAGAAATGAGATTTCATAGTAATACCTTCTCAGTAATAATTGCAAGTGACTTGTAAGCAGGATTTTTTCTGAGTTCTTGGAAGTGTTTTCTGAGGCAAATAAATCTTGGTAACATTGGGATGCCTGAAGGATTTGGTACCGTGTTCTTTGGTTGTACCCCCCTCTTTTGCCAGGACGATAGTTCCTTCTGATGATGCAAGCTCTAACTCAGCTCATTAACTTCCTTGTAGAAATTGGCGTGCCAGTAACAGGCGAGGCGGCTACTGAGGAGGCTGAAATGGGGAACGCGCAGAGAAAGTTTCATAGCAAAGGAGGTGGCGGTAAGGTGGAGGACAGAGACACACAAAAGCAGAAGGAATCCACTGAGAGCGGATTAAAAAAAGGCACATCAGAGAAAAGAACAGAAGAGCATTCGTCAGACCATGAAGGTGAAGTTAATGGCTATTTACACAGTGATCAAAAGAGTGAAAGCCCTGAAGCTGAGATCTCCAGATCGCATGGAGCAGGGTCTCAGGCGGCTGGTGGTGCCAGTTCTACATCACTTCCTTCTACTGCAGCAAAACTGAAAAGTGAAGGAAACGAGTTATTTAAGAGTGGACAGTTTGGAGAAGCTGTGCTGAAATACTCGGAAGCAATTGAATATGTCATCGATCTAGGTGAGTGTGATACCTTATACTTAAATCTAGGATTATTGTTTAGATTATTTAAAGGAGCTACAAATGAACTAACCTAGCCTATCCCTGTTTTTTTGGCAGGAGTTACTGTGCCGTAAATTCTTTGTCATTGTCAGTAGAGAATGATTCACGTGATACAAAATATAGGAAGATGAGCGAAATAATCTTTTAACTTCCTTGGGGCAGAGCTGTTTGCTTTTATTTATGTGTTTGAATACTTACATATTCTCGGTGACATGATAAAGGAAAGCTCCTTACAGCTTTGCGTTGTCAGCAAACTGCATCACTGCAGTGCAATTTACAGTATGCAAGTCTTTAATTCTTGAATGTCATTTTAGTAATGATCTTTGATTTTAATTGTAACTTCTTTCAGGAGAACAAAGTCCAGATGATTTAAGTATCTTGTACTCAAACAGAGCAGCATGTTACCTCAAAGAAGGCAACTGCAGTGACTGCATTCAGGATTGTAACAGGTAAATTGCAACCTCCCATGCAGAGCAACAACATTCCTGATGATGATTAAACATTTTAACTGATAGTTTGTTATTGCAATTTGACTTAGAACAATCTTTAATAAAGCCTGGTTCCCTGTCTGAATGACAGATAGCTTTGTCAGTTATGTAAACAATCACGTGGAACCTAGAGAAGGAGTAACTTTTAGCTTACTGTCTTATTGTGTGAGGGCAGTTGTTACACAGAAATGCATAGCAGGGTTAAAATTTTTAATATAAAAGCAGGCTTACTTTAGTGATGCTCTGTAGTAACTTACACGCAAAAGCTTTGTTAAGCCAGGTGCTTATCACAGTGTTGGAAATTGCTTTCAAGCATGTGTATGGTGTATATGTGTGTCCTCTGTGTTTTGGTTTGTTGTTTTGTTTTGGTTTTTTAAATATATACTTGGCATAGTTATAAATAGTAATTACAGCTGTTCAGGAATTGAGCTAAACTTTCTGCTTATTGTGGCTTTTAAGGATACAGGAGTTAGAGAGGATCAGACACCTTCAATAACTTCTCAACACTGCCTTCCACTAAACTATTACTGTATTTCTAGATGTCTTTTTTTATATTTTCATAGATAGCAGTAGTAAGACTGAGGCTTAAGGTGCAAAAAAGGATCCCAAGACAGTTAGAAATCATATTAATTAATCAGTTGGGTTTTTTACACAAGCACAAGCCAACTATTAAAAAAAAACCCCAAACTAAAAATAAAATATGCACGTAACTTTGTATTAACTAAATATTTGACTGACTGTATATATTCTACCTGACAGAAAAGTTTTCTGAAAATGTAATCTGAAAAAATAGACTTGTTAACGATATTTTATTAAAACAGATGCAGGACCATAGCTGGCTGATAAAATAAGATGGCATACTTAACAGCCATCACATTTTTCTATTCAGGAGGTTTGAGATATGTAAGACTTCAACTGAAATCAGCAATACAAAGGTTTTGGGGGTTTGTATTCTTACCAGTCGGAAGCTTATTTTCTTACTACTTAATGATAGTGTCCTTAATGTCGTGCATATTTTCTGGGTACACAAGGACCCATGATGCTTAGTGAACACAGCAGAGGTAGAAATAATTTAGAGACTGGGAAGCAGAATTGCAAAACTGCAAGCACACATGAATTAGGCAATGTCAATTAAATCTTCTCTAGGCAACACAACATAAAGGATGATCTACAAATAGGTTACTTGATTTCAAAGTAAAATATGGTATAGTGCTTGTATTCATTATATAAAAATAAGTATTGAACATTTATCTTTTATTAAGTTTTAGCTATTTAGGGCTTAGAAGTCTATCAAAAACCCTCTGCTGGATCTCTCTTTTGTCTCAAGACTCTGATTTGGAGTGCCTTTGATTCTTGTTACAGAGAGTGAAATAGGACTCCTATGCACTAATGTTATTTTATTTAGTACTATGGTGTGGTTTGGTCCCTGGCTGTATTATCTTTGCATTCTACCCTGGAAATGTAGTTTTCCATTCCCACTGATGCTATTCTTCAAGCACTGTTGTCTTCCCCTGAATTTATTTATGGCTGTTTTTTTCTTCATTCTTGATGTTAGGAACCTGAAATTGCATTAATTATTTTCTTCGAAGTTACAGAACGTCAAGCATTTTTGCAGAGGTTTTGTAGGGGCTATGATGTGTGTTGTTGTATTTTTCAAATGCATTCAGCAACATGAAGAGAAATGGGATGTTGGAAATATTTATGAAATTGAAATTGGAAATGTTTATTCTAGAAATAATTGTTTCTCTAGCTTTAGGAGGAGTAATGCTGCAAAGCCAAGTTACAGCAAACAAGGCCAACAGCCTCCTGGGCTTATAAACAGGAGCACAACCAGTGGATTGAGGGAAGTGATTATCCCTTTGCACTCAGCACTTGTTAGACAACATCTATGATAACTGTGTCGGTTTTTGGCTTCCCCCGTACAAGAAAGATAGCGATCAACTGGAGTGAGTTCAGTGAAGTGTCACTGAGGTGGTTGTGAACTCTGGAGCACTTGCCTGGAGAGGAGAGGCCGTGGGAGCTGGTTTTATTCAGCTTAGAGAAGAATGGCTTCCAGGGATCCTAACAGCAGCCTGCCAGTACTTATGAGGAGACTATCCAGAGGATGGATCCTGGCTCTTACTGGCAGTGCATTGTGGGAGGATAAAAGACAACAGAAAATTGAACCACACAAGGTTCGGACTGTGTATTAGGAGAAACCTTTTCCCCATGAACAGTGGGGGGCATTGCAACAAGTTGCCCAGAGATGATGTGCAGATATTCCCTTGGAGGTTTTCAAAGCCCAGCTGAATAAAGCCCTGAGCAACCTTGTCTGATCTCAGAGCTGACCCTACCTGTAGCAGAAGGTTGACTAGGGACCTCTCAGCCTGAACTACTTTATGATTGCATGAAATCTAGTTGGCTAGACTTACCTTAATGTCAGTATTTCAAAGTTTATCTCTTTTTCTCTTTAGCAAGAATCATTGATCTATAAAAGGTAGTCTTTAATAAATAAAGCCTTTGTGGACTGCTTCTTCATATTGCTGGAAAAGCGCATGGTGTTTGGAAGGAGTTCTGATTGCACAGTGTCAGGGGTTGAGCTCAGTGTTGACCAGGCACACAATCAGAAGAGTAGACAGACAAAATACAGGCAAAAACCTAAAAGCCAAAAAAAGACAGGTGTATATTCGTGTCTTACTAAATGTATTTTTTACGTACATACTTCCATGTAAGGAAGAAGAACTGAAAATCATGTAGGCAAAAGCACCATATACTTGAAATCCCCATAGATCTAGGCATGACTTAGGAAAAACAGCTTTTGCTCTTAAACAGCTGCCATTACATTAGTCTTTTCTTGGTGATGAAAGTATTTTCCAGGTGAAAGATAGGGGTTTGAGTAGAGTAAGTTGTAGTAAAAGCACCAACAATTTCATAACTGCATGTCATTTAGGGTATTAATAAAAAACACTTAGTCCCATTTTCCTTGGTTATGTTACTGTAAGGCCCATCTGAAATCATGAAGTTGTTACGTATCGTTGTATATATAATAAAATAGTTTTATTAATATTATTTCAGTTACTCTGTTTCAATCCTGCATTTTTCCTTTGTCTTCTCTAGAGCTCTGGAGCTTCAGCCATTTTCCCTTAAGCCACTTCTACGACGAGCAATGGCAAATGAGTCTATGGAGCGGTATCGACAGGCATACATTGATTATAAAACAGTCCTACAAATAGACAGCAGCATCCAAGCAGCGAATGATAGTGCTAACAGGTAACTGCACTTAGAAATTTTCTACTCATATCAGCCCAAATAGAAAAACAGAATTCAATTTTGTTTGTTTTGCATGATTCTTCTGTTCTGTATTCCTCAGAGGCAGGGTCATCAGAATGAGTGCGTTGCAACTAGAGGACTGGCTGTTTCATTTAGTTGTTTTCCCATAGCTTCACAGTTTTCCTCTGCCAGCAGTAGGTCACTTTCTGTTTCAGAAATGTAATATTTTAAAGGCTTTTTTTACTGGTGCTTCAACTGGTTTTCTTTCCTAACTTGTATATGATACCATGTAAAATAATACTTTAAGGTCCATACCTTTTCTCTGACATTTCTGTTTCCTTTTCATGTTAGCGCTCTTCCTGTGGCAGTTGGAGATTTATGTTAAGTGTGAATCCTTCAGTATGCCGCAGTTGTGTAAACAGTGAAGTAGCTTGATACAGTGGTTGTCTACAAAGCTTAGAGGTGTAAAACAAAAACCCCACACCTGAATATTATTTTTAACTTGTGTTAATACTTCCAACGTTAACTTTTGCTGCCAAGAGAGACATCTCAATTTCTATAATTATATTTTAATAGTGTAAAATTAGTGTATACACACTATTGTAACTGTGTTCTCATTAACATATCATTAAGTACTTAAGTGCATGAATGATAGGATTTTCCATTCCCTTTTCTTTCCTCTTTTCTATTAATGGGCAAAAAAAGTATTTATGAAAGCAGAGCAGCCATTAATCATTGAGCAGGAACCCACACGCATGCAACTTTTAACAATAGAATCTAGTACCTTTTTATTCTTTTTAAGGCAAGGCCACGAGCACTTACATTATTACTTAATCAAAAAATCCGTAATATCTTTAAATTCTGCTTACTTGACCAGAGGTGGCCAAAGGAGATCATGACACTTTATCATGTCCTCTTAGAAGTCATTTTTGATAACAAATTTTTACTGATCTCCTGTATCTACGCTGATAATAGAGTACTTGGATTGGTGAGATAACTGCTCATCCTGGTATCTGTGTGATTATTATACTTTTTTTTTTTAATCCTCTTGGCTTATTTTATCTGCAGGTACTCTTCTCATATTTCTCCTTGACTTGTAACTTGCTTAGTAATAAGCTTATTTCCTTTTTTTCCCCTTAACACTCTTCCTTTTCTCCTCTCTAGGCCTTCCTTATGTTTTTAGCTTCACTGCTCATTACTCTTTCCTCCCTGGCAACCCATCACCTTATTTCAGCTGCTTCTTCCTTCTTCTCTTCTGCTGGTAATTCATTTTTGCTTGCAAATTCTTAGTTTCTAAAGCATAGACCTCCTGCATAATCGAACTTTTACTATAATTTAATTTTTAATATTTTATCGTTTATGAATTAAACTGAAATTGTTTATCGAAGTATTAATTTCATTTCTAAAGTAACAGACCTTTTTAAAATGAATTTTAACAAAAAAATGATTGTTACTCTACTGCTTTTTAACTTAAGGGGACAACCCTAAAAGGTAATTTAATTTTTTTTTTATATTAGGAATATCAGGTCTTAAGACATTGCCAGTAAAAGCAGGTTGTTATGTCTTTGGTTTTAAGTTCCTGCGGGAAATTGGATGGTGATGCTGTAGGAAGCTGACAGGAAAAACTCATCATCCTACTTTTGTCTCAGGGTGGGTTTGATAAATCATGTTAAGGCTTGTCTTTCTGTACTTACCTAAACAAGCAGGCTTTCCAAAAATCTTAGAATTGAACGAGTGTTCAGTCTCATGTTTCTAATAATTCTCACGTAAAAGACAAGTAGAATTTTTAATATAAAGCCTTTACCTGATAATATAAAGCCTTTACCTGATCATTTTGCAATCAAAAGGAAATAATTAAGAATGTAAGTACGTATTTTTATGAAAAGTTAACTGAAAACAAGTATAAACAGTTATTTGAGTATTTATCATGTTGGTTAGATGATGTTGAATTGTGTCTTTTATTGATTATCCTAAGGTGATTTTTAGATAAATTAGAAGGACTGTTTCTTTTAATGGTGTGTGCCAAGTCACAGGAAAATGCATTTCAAGCACGCTTTTAATTAGTGGCATTACCTAGCTTTGTGAACATCCATGAATTTCCTACTTTGTATATTTTAATTTCCTGTTGAGTGTTTTATTATTTGCTTTTCGCTGTTAGAAATACAGCGAAATTGTGGGGGCAATATGCTCTAATGTGGCAGCGAAGCTCTAATGTGGGACAATATGTTTATGTATTTCTATTTACTGAATTGAAGTTTCATTCCAGTTGTCTCAAGTTCTTTAATGTCATTTAGCAAATTGCATTAGATAGCTTGGGAGCTTTTATTACAAAGTCCCATATGAGTATTGTGCTGTACAAATAAATCTGTGGTAAATTCCAAAACTGCAAGATTGTTGGGTCAAGTTAGGGTGTCAGTGGTGGGGAACGAGTGTGTTTGTCCCAGCTTTTTCATGAGATACCTGTGCTTTTTAAACTAGCTATGGCACACAGGTATGCATTTTTGCAAAAGACTGTTCTTAGATTATTATGTTACAAGAAGTCAATCGATCATCAGACTGCAGGATTCTTTCTGTTGATTTTGATGTATTAGACCAGTTTTTTTGTGTGACTTTTTAAGCCCGTTATGATAAATGGAGAAAAATTAAACAGGAAGTCAATGGGACAGTAGTTTACTGTAGAATTATTCTGTTACATTCTATGGGAAATACCTAAATGTAATGAATTGACTTTTTCATATGAAGCGTACAGTTTTGTTCTCTAGTAAAATAACATAAGTACATTTTAGGGCTGTTTAATTTATGATGGTGTGCCACATTTTTCTTAACAATTGAATTCATTTAGACCATCACTAAAAAACCTAAAGTTTTAGTAAAATTAGAGCAAAACAGAACTTGGACAAGCTGCTTTGTTGGTATGTCCTATAAAATAGTGCTTAGTAATGATACAGGTAGAGTGTATGCCCCCCGAAAGGGCATATGCAGCTAACACACAGAAAAATATTCTTCTTGTTCACTTAGAAAACAAATAAAGCAACTAGATAATACTACGAAATGTGATATTCTGTGTATGACGAAAGTTACTTTCAATTAAAAAATATAAAATTAGTATGGTTCATGCAGCATTATGTAATACATAAAAATCACACATTATATTGCTCTACAAACAGCCTTTTTAGTCTATATCGTTCTTTAAAATATTTTCGTAATTCCTGTTCCACAATAAAGAAGATGAGGACAGGTGCTTCTTGTGTTGGTTTTTCTATCAGACCTTAATGGGAAAAGAATTTGGTCCTGAGTGCTCTGATTCTGTTGCCATAGTATTATACTGAGGCTTTTTTTTGTCTATAGCTGTTGTTCAGATATTTAAAAAGAACAAAACTAAGCAAGAAAACTTGATTGGGTAATTTATATTCATTCTATTTCATTCTTCATGTCACATTCAAGTTCTTAATTTTTTTTTTTAATGTGTATTCATGTAGTATGTTTTTTACACCTGTGTTAGGTGGAAATGCACCTAATATACACATTTCAGGTTTATTGGCTATAGTCTCAGTGTGACTTGCTTTACTACTCAATTCAGAATTTTCCCTTGTTAAAGTAGTTATTAGACTTATCACCAGCTGAACTTGACTCCTAAGCTAATTTTGAGATTAGAAGTTTATCTCACTATTATTCTCATTCTCACCGTTGATTAATATTTGTTTATTTAAAAAAAAACTACAAAAATTGTAATGGAACCATGAAGTCTTGTATGGCTTTACTCATTATGTTTACTTAGGTCATTCTCCAGAATGTATCACAGCAATGGGAAACTCCCACTTGAATGGATTTTGGATTGAACCTGTCATGTACGGAAATAGTTGACCCATATATTTATGTGTGTGTGTGTTGGTTTAAGAAAGACTAAACAGTTTTTATGTATTTTCTTTGCATTTTTAAATGGGGATAAAGAATGAATGATTGACAAATTTCTGACTGTTCTATAAAATGCAACTTAATACCTACTTTGTGATCTGCATTGGTTATTTAGAGAATTGTTGTGTAAGAGGTTTCATTTGACATTAGCAAATTTAGGTACCACGCTTTGTCTGAGGATATTGTAATCTACACTTGTTACAAATAACACCTACGAACAGCTGAGAAAAGTAAACAAAATTAATACATCAATTTTTTTCCTATTTCTTTATTGCATGTGGTAGGCAGCATTTAGAGCTTGCGTTTAGTTGCAAAATCAGTCATTTGCTTAAATGTCTGTCAGCTTTAAGAAGTCAGCTTCTTGTCTTCTAAATGCTAGCATAAATACTCTAAAAAGGGGAAAAAGTTTAAATCTTAAATGTGTGCAATATTGTTGACTGCTGTGACAATCTTGTTTTAAATTAGCCTTAAGGATAATTGTTCAGTTGTTTTTTGAAAAATTGGAACATTGCATTATTTAATTTGGATGTAAGTTATTAAAGCATGAGTTAAATATATGAAAAGTCATGTTGGTGGGGCTTTTCTCTTTCAGAATAACAAAGACTTTAATAGATCAGGATGGTCCCAGTTGGAGGGAGAAACTGGCACCAATTCCAGTTGTCCCAGTTGCTGCTCAGCTACACAGGTGGGATGGAGGAAACTTTACTTCAGAGAATAAGTCAAGAAGTACTACAGATATCAACAGAGAAGAACAGTTGCAGATGAATCGTATGTATAGCTAATGCAAATATATATATACAAAAACCAAAATAATTGTAATTGAAAAATGGAATACGCTTTAATAATGTCAAAGAAACGGCTTTAGAAAATATTTATCAGAGATCTTTGTGAAAAGCCAAATTAGATGATGGTCATTTACATGATTGGGTTTAATGTGTTTTTAATGAGCCACAGTTATAATTTTTTTAAGCCAAATTGTGTAGTTTGCAGCATGTAATTTCTGAAGTTACATAAAATAAAAGAAAATATAGCAGAAGTTCTCATCAGCAGTATATTCAGTCCCATCACAAGTATCAGTGGTTTCCCTGACATCATACTATAGTTATAACACAGTTTTCCCCCCCAAAAACACCACCCAAACAAACACCCAACCTCAGTAACATAATCAGCTGCATAATCTGTAGCTGTCATTTAATTGTTCATGAAAGCATTACTCAGCTCTTCAGAATAGAAAGGGTAGGTAGACTTCTAGGTGGCCAGTAGTTAGTGAAATGGGCTATAGAAGAACACTTCTGATTTTTTTTAATTTTTTTTTTTTTTTTATGATGGATTCCAAGTTTGACAGCAGCCATTTAGTAGTTGCCTTTCAAAGATGTTAGTTCTGGACTTGTTTACACATAAGCACTGAGTGCTTAACTGCTTTAGGACAGTTTCTTCCTCCTGACTTTTTTCCCTTCATTGCATTTTCTATTTTTCTCCTCCAGTAAATCAGATGAAGGAACCTCTCTGATTCAGTTTTTATTGACATTAAACATTCTTCTTGCAAAGACCTTAACTGTATCATTTTTTACTCTTACTTGACTATTAATTTGTTCCCTGTTGAGTTTATTTCAATATAAAGAAAAGTGGTGCTGAAGATAATCTCCCCTTAATTAACACGGGGGAGGCTGCAATGCATAACTGGGTTGCTGGCCAAATACGTAGCAGTGATAGAGTTATCTGTTCATAATGCATTACTGCAATAATGCATGTCCTCAAATAATCTGCGCTCTTGGGCACTACAGATTTAATGACTTCAGAATGATCTTTCAGATAGCATTGAATTTATTTGTACCTGATGTAAAACAAGAGACAACTTGCAAATGCGTGCGTTTCTGAGAATTGGACATTTTTCTCGAGAATAAGACATAGTTCTAGAAACTTGTAATAGCATAGTTTATATATGATTTGAATAGTAGTGCATACTAAACTTCAGTAATGCTACAGAAAATTGTTTTTCATTTAAGAAACATGAGGCATGTTGATGTATAATTTAAGCTCAATTAAATTGATAAAACCTTTACTTTCTAAAATGTCCAGTGACAAGTATTTTCATTACAGTTGTCAGTACATGTCATTACTGATTCATCACTCTTAAGGATTGGGCAGAAATTGGTTTTAACTTTTGGGGTTTTTAAATGAAGTAGCAAACTGGTATCTTGCACAGTTGTTGCTATTAAACATAAATGCTTAGCTTGAAAAGTGCTTTTTGTTGTACTGATTGTACTCCAGGCTTTTTCTGTTATGAAAGAATACAACTTGTTGGATTTTTATTTCAATTTAAGTAGTAAATTTGGATCTATATAACCTTGTGTAACTTTGTTAAGAGAGAGAATTTGAAGGTCATCGTAGTGAAAAGTACACAGCTAAGCGACTCCTGAGAACACTAGTGATCATGTTTAGCCCTTATGAAAGTTAATGAAACTGGCCATCACTGTCTTCATGAAGTGTGCTCTGCAGCATTTTCATGCAAAGCACGTCTTGATCTATTTCAAATAGAATGGGCTTTGGTTAGGCTTTGTTTTTAGAAATATTAAATGAAGGCTGTGTAACCATTTTTCACTGGAGGCTGACTCTAAGGTTGTGGTTGCCTTCTCGGGCCTGTACTAAGTCAGTGGGACCTGACAGTGATGGCTGGTGCTGGAAGCGTGCCGGCAATAATGTTCAGTCAGTAGTTAAACTTTACTGTTGGCTGACACTTTTTTGCAACAATTGTCTGTTGTTTTTTGTGTCCTAAAACTTGAGTTGTAATTTAACTGTGTTTCTTGCATAAGTCTGTTCTGGTTTCAGGTCGTTACTTTTTTTTTCCCCCCCCAAGTCCGTGTGTAGTTTTCTGGCATAGGAGACTGCCGTGTTTTTATAAAAGAACTCACTGAGTTTAATTATTGGTTAAAATTATCTGGTTATATACAGAGTTTAAAACCTGAAGCTTGACAAGGGGCTCTCATTCTTTAGCAAGGTACAAAAAGTAGATTTTTCTATTATGATTGGCTTAGAGCTATGTTACTAATTATTGTTTGCTCACAACAGAGCCATGAAACTGCAGTCAGGATTTCCAGTGCAAACATAGCTAAAAATTGTAGTCTAACCTGGAAGCATATGCAACAAATGATGTGGAGTTTAGAAGGAAAGACAATTATGGAAGAACACAATATTAATTATTAATTTAAAAAAGTATAGTTAGGTGTTTTCAGGTTCCTTGAAGCATCTTTTATAGTTATTAACAAAAAGAATATTACTGATGTATCACTACTGATGTGATGATTTGTTTGTCGTTGTCAGTTTAACATAGTGATAGGGATAGGTAGTTGCTTGCAGAAAGAATATTAGATGAAATTATGGCTACCTTGGTGTGACGGTGGAGATCTAGAAGGCCATTAATCCCGCTGATTAAATCTCCACTATTGTAAATAAAACTGGTTTCTCAGTGGAGATATATAGTCCCTCTCTAACACACGGAAGGGGTAGACAGAAGGAGATGAAATTGTAGAGCTGTCTGTTGCATTCCCGTTATTTTCATCAAAATAGTTACCCGGTGCATGGGGAAGTGTGTGTTGTGCCAAATGTGTGTATGTGGTAGTTTTTGCCTTTCTTAGAGCAGCGGGGAGATCTGGGACAGAAATGGCAATGTGCAGACTGATAAAGATACTCCAGATGCCAGGCATTTATTCTTAGTCTGGGTAGATAATTCAGCCACTGTTAATGAACTGACGTTCTTATGTAACACTGTGATCCTTTTGTAATGCAGGTGAGAAAGCTGAGGAGAAGTTCAAGACATTAAAAAATGAAGGGAATGATTTTGTAAAAAAGGGTAAATATGAAGAAGCTGTAAATAAATACAGTGAATGCATTAAACTAAATACCAAGGAATGTACAATCTACACTAACAGGTAAAGATCCAAAATCTAACCTCACTTTGTGGGATAACGATAGTTATATTTTCTCACTGCAAATAGAGATTTTTTCATCACTTCAGTTACTGTTGTAAAAAAAGGATTTTTTTTTTCCACTTGATGAGTGTTTTTAATAGCAAATCTGATTTTTTGTTAAATTGCATTACTTTCCAAGGGGAGCAAGTATTAATGTCACTGATATATATCTTAAAATCTTTATTTAAATAGAGTAAGCGATAGTAAAAGTTATAATTAGCATAGCATTTTGCAGCATTTTTTGAGAATACTGGTGTGATTTTAGTTAAAAACTAACGTGCAATAGCAGTATCTCAAATATGAAGAGCAATAATTCATAGAAAATGTACATTTTGAGAAAATAAAAGTAGGAGCACGGTCATACAACAGCATTATTTTAAAGGTTGGCCTAATTCTGCAGCATAATTCTTTATGCTGTAATCTTATCAGCTTTCACAAACTAAGAAGGATTTGATTAGGCCAGTACTTGAATAGGAGCCTTCCAAGTAATAATTAGGTGCAGAAAGCAGTATAGCTTATTTAATCTAGAGCACGTTTTTACCCAGAATGGCTTTATAAAATCCATACTTTATCCACTACTATACTATTATATTATACTAACATAGGGTCTGCTTTTAAAATACTTACATATCTGCCTAACTTCAGCCATTAGTCATACTTAAATTTTGAGTTTTATTGCAGGAATTGGCCCTCTCTAAATCCATCCAGTGATGTTATTAATACTTACTGGTTTTGATGTACTTTAAAAAATACCACATTTAGACTGAATTGTGTGAAGTATTGTAATTAACATTTATAAGTCAGATACTGTTGGCACTACAGCACTGTAGAATTTACTTATATTGCAGTGTATTCTGTTTTTCTGTGTTAGAGCTCTCTGTTACTTGAAACTGTATAAATATGAAGAGGCTAAGCAGGATTGTGATCATGTTCTTCAGATAGAAGATTCTAATATTAAAGCTTTTTATAGAAGAGCACTAGCGTACAAAGGATTACAGGTGAGGAAAAAGAACATGGCAGGTATTCTTAAGCACTTCTAAACTTGCTTATCCTCTTCAAAGGCAATCAGGTAGCTGGAGTCAATGGGTGAATACAAACAAAGTATGCAGTGCTGATGATTTATTACTTTGTAGAGCATTAGCTGTACATAAATATTATATAAATATTTTTGCAATATAAAAACCTGCATGTTGACTTGTAATAATTTGAGAAAATACAAGAATACTGGAATAAATGAGGTTTGACTGGAGATTGGTTAAGCAAGTTTCAACTCTGTTCTAATATTCTTCTGGGTATCCCAGTCTGTTTTTTCTGTCAAGGTGTTTACTATATCTTTGATGATGACAAATGGTTTCTCTCCAAAACTGTCTTCATCTGTCCAAACTAAAGTCTCAAGCTGTCTTCTGGCATCTGCTCATATTTGAGTGCTTGTCATATTAAACCAGGGTTTTAATTATCTTTGTTCTCGCTCTCTTTCTTCTCCAGACATATTAGGAACCTTTGTCAGTAATCTACTTTCTCACTCTGTGGACAGTGTGGGGGCTCAACCTTTTCCATCTACACAGTGGTGGTGTTGTCTGTACTGTGCTCATCTTACAGTTTTTTTGAGTATCCTTTTACCTTATCTTCATAAATGCAGATTTATATTGCTCATATTAATCCTGAATGTTACTGCAAATCTCGTGTTCCATCACTTGAACGATGTCATTCCTTTTGACCATCCCTCTGGTTCCCCTTCTTCAGTGATGTTAATTAGCCTCTACACTTCATAATTCTTTCATAGCAATCCTTACTCTACCTGTCAGCTCTTACCTGGTATTGAATGATCAGCTTCTCACTTCTGTTGGCTCATGATGGCAGCTATCATCATCTACTTTGTCTTAAATTTTACAAGTGTCTTTAAAGAAGCATCCTAAGTGCTTTCTCCCATGTTGCTCTTTATAACTGCAGGTGATCACTCCAAGCGTCCACCAAGTTCCAGCAGTGTCTGTCAAATGAATACTTACCTCAGACCTCCATTATGTTTGATGCCTTAACAAAAAATTACCTGGTTGTCTCTCAGCTTACAGATCGCCTGAGGACAACCTGTTTGTGCATAGCAGTATAGTAGCCTGTTCTCACTCTGTGTTAGAATTCCAAATGCAAGTCTTAGGAACCATGGGATCTTTTTTTTATGATAAATGCGTTCCTCTGTTACAGTAGCTATGAAATTTTGACAGTTTCCTTTAATTTTCAGAGAAGGTGAAAAGTCTTAATTTTGTGTAAAATCTTTCCTGTAACTGTTCCAAGCTACCTGGTATTAATCATCTGTAACCTTATGTTGTTGAAGTTGATAAAAAATTAATATAAATATGAGCAAAGGTATATAGTGATTCTATCAGTCAAAAAAAGGGACTTACGTACTTAGTAAAGAATGTCAAGAATCGGTGAAATAACTTCTGCTTTTTTGAATATCCTGGAAAAAATTACTATTTTTGTATTATTGAAGACATAACCTGAAACATACTGTTAATGGATTCCTTCAGAACAGTCTGAGCTGGGGACTCCCAAAATGTTTTGTTGTGGTTGGATTTAATGCCTTCATTATTGCGAATTCCAGGGATGTGAGTGATTCGTAAAACCAGAGAAAGCAACAGAAATTATTTGAGGTTGACAAATGACTCTGTAATGAAAAATTTTAAGAGCTAAAAGCATGTAGTTTGGCAAAGACATAACTAAGCTGGGAAGTGTTATTTGTATATAAATATCCAGATATTTAACCACAGAAGCTGCAGTGGAATTTAATGTAATAAATGAGGGGTTTTTTATAGATTTACTGAGATGTAGTTAAGGGAAGATCAGGAAAAAGTCATGTTGGTGTGATGAATTAGGCCTATAACATAGGACACAGGACCCCTGGACTGCATCTTCTACAGCTGATAGTCCAGTCTCTTGCCTATGGGTACAACCATATGGTATGATTTTTGTTGAGAAGTCTGGCAGGCTGCAGTTTTAAATCCAGGAGGGCTGGTTGTTTGCTGGCCCTTGTGATCATTTTCAGAAGTCTGTTTCAGAATCTTATTTATCTGTAGTTGTGAATCTTCACATCTGTAATTCAAATGGTTTAGCTTAATGAGTAGCTGTTTTTTGATGAAAGCAATCTGCCTCCTTTCTGCATTCATTTGCTAAGGCTAAATAATTCTAGTTCTCTTACTCTTCTTTCATGATATAGCAGACTTCAGTTCACTTACAGACTTAGTGCAACATCTCTGCACCTTGAATACTGGTTGTTGGTGTTGAACAAAATACTCCACGTAGGAAAGAGAATATGAGTGACTTGTACACTAGTGCTTTTATTATCATAGAATCATAGAATCATTAAGGTTGGAAAAGACCTCTAAGATCATCGAGTCCAACCGTCGACCCAACACCACCATGCCCACTAAACCATGTCCCTAAGTGCCGCATCTACACGCCTTTTAAATACTTCCAGGGATGGTGACTCAACCACTTCCCTGGGCAGCCTG
>NW_008824676.1:3361917-3365905 GCF_000699105.1 Pygoscelis adeliae
CTCAACATCCTTCTTGTAGTGAGGGGCCCAAAACTGAACACAGTATTCGAGGTGCGGCCTCACCAGGGCCGAGTACAGGGGCACGATCACTTCCCTACTCCTGCTGGCCACACTATTTCTGATACAGACCAGGATGCCATTGGCCTTCTTGGCCCCCTGGGCACACGTTCAGCTGGCTGTCAAGCAGCACCCCTAGGTCCTTTTCTGCCAGGCAGCTTTCCAGCCACTCTTCCCCAAGCCTGTAGCGCTGCATGGGGTTGTTGTGGCCGAAGTGCAGGACCCGGCACTTGGCCTTGTTGAATCTCATACAGTTGGCCTCGGCCCATTACAGTTGAGATGCTGAGGAAATACCTCAGCTGGTACATGAGGATTATTTTTATGATATATGAATGACTTATAGTAACCTTATGATACTGCTTGGGAACAGAAGAAATATTAGGTCCCTCAGACAAAGAAATGTTGAGTTTTTACTGTCTGCATGGTCTTTTACTGTTTACTGTTACATTTCATCCTTATTTTTGGTACTCTAGCCCTCAAGGTGTCTTGATTTTTCTATGTGATGTTCCAGTCTTCCTCAGAATTGATGCTATTAACTTTGTCTCTCCAGAAAATTTAGTCTAAAAAATCATAATTCCTAATGTCAAAATTTGAAATAAAAACATTAAACAAATGACAAGACTGATGATTGAGGAACTGTGTCCTAATGCCACTCTATCACTGTTTGTCATTCTAATCCTGTTGTTTGTCCCAGAGTTCATAATGTAATACCAGTCTTCTCAAGTATAACCAAAAATTTCCCTTCTTAAACTGTAAGAGGTGGTCTATTGGATTGAAGCCCAGGAAAATTAGGTATATTTTTAATTTAAGCTTAATTTAACTCTCTTCTATTGGTAAAGCTAGTACGCAAACTGTTGATGGACTCACATTATATTAATCTTGAGGAAGTGTTACACTGTAAGCAATTATGCTTAAAAGCAGCAGTCTTCAATAATCTGTTTTCTGATACAGGGAATACGTTTCTCAGAATAAACAATTTCATATTGCATATTTAATATGGAAGTATTTAGTCACAAAATACTAACTGGAACTCATCCTCAGTTTCCTTTTTTCCCCTCTAATGAAATTACACTGTATTTAGATTATTTTTTTCTACCTAATGTCAACATCCTAGCATTTTTATTTTTCTTAATTGTAAAGGGCAGTATGGTAATTCTAATTTATTTTTCTAGTGGTGTGTTTATGAAAACAAATATTTTCCCTTCTACTTCCAGAATTATCAAGCCAGTGTTGATAATTTCAACAGAGTACTTCTAATAGATCCAAATGTTCTTGAAGCAAAAAAGGAACTAGAGGAGATAACCCAACTGCTTAACCTTGACAGCAGCGCTGTAGTTGGTGGTCAGCAAAAGCAAAGGAAGAAAATAACCATACAAGAGGTATACCTGTTCATTTTTAACAGCAGACAGTACAGAAGCCACACATTTGAAGAGATAATATTAAAGCTTTTGTTTTGCACTTGTTAACGCTACACTTTTTTTTGGTGGGGTTGTATTTTTCATGTTATTTTGAGGGCATATTGGAGGATTCTTGCATTTGATGTGTTTGGCATCCATTACGTTCTGTAGTAAAGCTTGGACTTCTTTGAAGTGTATTCAACAGAAATGGAAAAAAGTACATTTAGGTGGCACTAAACTTGAGGATATGCTCCTTGTAAACAAAACCTGTTTTACAGAATACAGCTGTCGAATAGCAGTTTTGCTTTTAAAGTCTGTACTACTTGGGAAGCCTCTGGGGCTGTGCTGGCAAAGGTTCATTGTCAGCAGGCGTGCTGACAGTGTGCTGACGATGACTACTGCTTGTGCTAGTACTAAAGTTACTGGTCTGAAGAATGAAATCTTGCCTTAAAGAGCAAGAGTGTGGGTAAAATATCTGTAGGATCTTATGAAAGAAATACATGATGTAATGTTATGACTGGATCAAAATGTTAGCCTTGCAGAGTTCTGGGTAGAATTAGGCGATAAAAGGATTTTCTCAGTCATCTGGTATTTTTGGATTGTGACTTTGCTGGTCCTTTAAGAATGTGTGTGTGGGGGGGTGTCCCTTTTCAGTTTAAAATACAGCGTTAAAATACATTGTTTACCAGTCTGTACAGTATTATACAGTGATACTGTAATTTGATCATGTAATTTCAAAATGGTGGTATAATGGAAACTGCAGTTACCAATATAGAAACAGCTTGTTTTATCGAAACACCACATTGTCACGAGTTCATGGCATTTTATGTAACTGGTGTAAGACGGCTATAGTGTTAGTTAAGCTCCGAGTTGTGACAAACAAAGGGACTTGGAAAGTGTTTAGAGGAGGTTTGGGAAGTGACGGCATTGTTCAGCTAACTACATTACTGGCAGCGGTAATTTTTCCAGGGGTGGGGCAGGAAGCATTTATGTTTGCTGTCATAATTACAGCTGCCCCCTTAGAGAGCCTTCCCCGTCTTACCTGCTGTAGTACAGGGTAGTTCTATGAAAACAGACTGCAAATAAAAGTAAAGAAAATTTGACTAGAAACCGGGATTTATCATTATTATTCCATTTTAATCAAGCTATAATTGTATAGAAGACAGTCAAGATTTCTCTTTTGAGAAATTGTTGTTGTTGAAAAAATAGAACAAAACGTCTATAAGCCCAATGCAGTATTTTCCAAAAATGACTAATCTAGATGCCAGCACAACGCTGTACTATGCAATACAGTCTCTCCAGACTTTCTGAAAAACTTGGCAGCCGTTGAAGAGACCCCGTTCAATGAGTTTTAGTCAGTTTATACTAATTCCACGACTCCTAATAGCTTGAAATGGATTTTAGCAAATGTAGTTGAACCCGTGGTTAATTTTCTAGCGACTGATTCATGAAATTCGATACAGGCTGCAAACTCTGGAGAAGTTAAGTGGGCATTCAGGCAGTTAGGCCATGCTGAGCTTTCTCCTTCCACAGCGAGACTCCAAACAGCAACCTGAAACAGCTGCCGTGTACCTGTATTATTCTGAAAGCACAGCAGTGAAATGAAACGTGCGTATCTGGTGACGACTTCAGTTCTGCTTATCTTCTGCAACTTCACATTTAATATATGGATACAGTCCTCCTTAGCTTTCTCTCAGTGGTCTTCAGTTGTCTTTCTACAGCGGAGTGCCAAGCAGCGAAAGGAAATGGGAAATACACACTTTTGACTACAAACCTTTAAAGATGAATGAGAGGTGCTATTCTGGGGGGAGGTAGGACATAAAAGAACATAGGTGCCTTTCTTTTATGAAGAGTAAAATGCTAACTTTAATTTAGTGACATTATTGATGGATATATGCATGCAGTTTATGAAGCTTCAGGTTATCTGTATGTCCACATTAAAATGATTTGTTGCCATTTTCTTTGTGAAGGTGACTGAATCTGATGAACAGGAAGAGAGACGGTTTGCTACATCAGAAGATGTTGTGACTGATCATGTTACTTCTAAGGAAACAGTTCAAAAGTGTGCGCCACTGAAGACCTCTGAGAAACTGCACATTTCTGAGCCATCTAATGCTTATGACTTTGGTCAGATTATAAATGCAGTGAATACCAATAAGGATAAAGCTGCGTGTGCAGATCTCTTAACAGTTACTGATCCAAAAAAACTGCCAATGCTGCTAAGTAACAAACTTGAAGGAGAAATCCTTGTGATCTTTATCCAGTCATTGGAATATTACGTACTTGGAAAAGATCCTGGCCTTGTGTATCAGCACCTTTTCTACTTGAGCAAAGCAGAAAGATTTAAGGTAAGAACCTAGACTGAATGCGTGCTTAAGTTGAACAGAAACTCAAGTGAAATTTTCATATCTTAAAATGAAATGATACACTGATTTTGTATCTCTGTCAAATACTATGGTTTTCAATCAACCTGTGCTGATGATAAAATAACCTGTTCTTTCAGGTGGTGCTGGCTCTTCTTAGCAAAAACGAAA
>NW_008824676.1:3365931-3389336 GCF_000699105.1 Pygoscelis adeliae
TTGACTTACTTTCAGAAAACCAGAATCATCAGTACTCTTTGGAAGATCTTGAGAGCCTTAAAAAGGTTTATGAACTTTAAGAAGTTAAAATTTATTGGTTGCATGCATATAGTTCATGTTTATAAGATGGATATATGAACTCTGCAGACTTGCATGGGTTGAAGTGGGTCTTTACCCGGACTGTTTGAATTCTATTTTGTTTCGACAACATATGCACATTTAAAACTTGCTGCTCTTTTTTTCTTGCAGTTGTATACATTTTTAATTTGTAGAATTTAATGCATGTCTTTGTGTTCAGTAACAGAGTTGGTGTTATTTGGCATACTGATTTTATTTAGACTGTGTTAATTATATATAAAAAAAATATATTTTACATTATCTAACGTGAAATATCTTGATGGTACGATAGATAATACACTTAGTCATCACTTGTTGTATCATTTTGTGAGTTGTATGTTCTTGTGATAAAGAAGTGTCTTCAAGATAAACGGGTCAGTTAGCAATAGCTTTGCTAAAATGAGTTTACAAAAAGTATTAACATTTTCCAGATAAACTGCTACAGACCATCTGTTTCTTCACTATCCCTGGTCTATACAGAACAGATTTAAATATTCTTGGTGCAATACAGCTTAGCAGCAAAGGTGAATGAGTAATATATTAGCTTGTCATGGAACACTTTGAATCAAAATAATTAATCATTAAATAGATGGGTATGTTTTTAAAATGATAAACAAGCGAGTAATTTTTAGTGCACAGAGAATTATTTTTTTTCTGTGTGTGTGGAAGGACTGCTGGTTTGCATGGCTTTTGAAGTGAGTGGTAAACAGGAGAACAAGTGGCTGCACTTAGCAATAAAAATATTTAACTCGAGTTTTGTAGTCAGATTATTTAAAACACCAGCTATTTCTGTTTACGGACATATTTATAAAGCTAAAAGTATAACCATTTTGTGGACCAGTATGATTTTTTTTTTTTTTTTAATTTCAGGCAGTACTTATGTTTTATATTTGATTCTGACAAAGCTCCTTTTTTCAAGATGAAGCTTTTAAATTTTTCAAATACCCCAGTACCTTCTTTGCACATGTGATAGAAATGTATATCAAACTCACTAGCACTGCAGAAATATCATTAAGAACGTTGTTCTAATGAAAATTTTTCTCAGGTGTATATTAATTAAAAAAATAAAGTTTTTTTTCTTGAAGAGTACAATTACGGCTTCTCCTTTCTGCTTCTATATTCTTCAGGCTTATAATTCTGACATGTGGATTATGAGTTTTGTCTTGAAGTAGAAGTGCCAAGAAGGAGGCTTTTAATTCCTAAAGCACTGTCAGCGCAACTGATGTTTTTTGGTTTTAAATGTCCTCTTTTTATGAGATTGTCATGTGTTTGAGAGAGATCTATCGCTCATCTAATCTATGCATAACCCATTGTACTTAACCAACAAAGCGCTAATTTCACTCTTCAGTCATGGTGGCAAGGTATTCGCATTCACAAATTTCTGTGTTAGTGATTTTAATCTTGGTTTTTTCCACTGCAGTTCAGTATGTTCAGAGGAGATTCATTGTGTGCGTGCAACTTACTGACGTGGTTTAGAAAACTTAATTGATTTTCATTTAATAGAGTTCAGAGTGTTTTAATAACAATAAGTAATAAGTTGGAGGATTGTATTAATAATAGTTAGATTAGGAAAAAGTTATTTTGCTAAAAGAAAGCATAAAAACCAGCTATGTAATTTTAAAATAGTCTTAGTTGCTTGAAAACTGTGGTTGAGTAAGAGCCAATGTCAAAAGCCACCACATCACAAAAGCTGTTGAAGTGAAATCTTTCTCTGTGCCACCAAAAACCCCAAGTGTTAAAAGTTCTTTAGATATCTTCCTAGAAGCAGTCTTGACTGCTGAAGTTCATCTCTCATTTGTATAGTTTGTTTTGACACTGAAGACAAAAATCAGAATCTTTGCAGCAGTAAATAATAATAAAATATAATTTAGTAAATTTAGGAGACAATCAGACATTATTAAAAAGACAAAAAGGCTTTAAAAGACAAGAGCTGTTTAAATGGAGTGTTCTTGAGAAATCATTTATCCATGAGGAGATAGACAAGTGGGTTTTCATAGATGGGTATACAGTATCACAGTTAATTTTAGGACAGTTTTATTCAATCCCTAGCGATTAAACTAGAAACCTAAAAGTAGTCCAGAGAACAGTAGTCCAGGAAGATACCTTTTCTGATAATACCTTCCAGCTTGGATGTCAGCTGAAACAGGGGTTAACTCAGTTTGAGGTAAAAATGACAGAAGCTAAAATTACCCCTTTTTAAGAAGTTCTAAACGGAGAACTGCAGCCATGTTTGCAAGTGAACCCGTTACCCAGCTGGCGGCAGCCGCAGTCAGAGCTTTGTACCCACGTGTGTCAGATGCAGTCAGCAAGAGGTGAAATAACAACAAACATCCCCTGATGTGAAAAATCAGCACTTTGCCACGAAGTCACCCATCTTCTGAAGCAAAGAGCTGATCATGAGTATGTCTCTCTTCAATAGACAGTAATAAGAGGGCAGGTTTTGCTGGAAAGCTTAAACTCAGCCCTAACGACATACTCGGCAACAAATGGGTTTTCACTTTCTGTGTGTGATTGAGTCCAATCTCTTCAGACTAAGGCGGACCGTAGACTTTGGCTGGTTGAGTATTGAGACAACCCCCCAACCCACCCCAAACACGCTTTGGTAGATAGCCCCTCTAGAACAGCTTGGCACTGATCTCGAATGATATTCCGGTGTATTCCCAGGCGTTGTCACATACCAGGAGCCGCTTTTTTAAACTTCTGTAAGCTCGTCCCAGTCCAGGATCCCAAAGGGAGAAGGTACTTCCTTGGAGTCCTGCGTTCCTGAAACTGCCGCCAGGCTGGGCGTACGCTCTCAGCAGATCCTGGGCACCGGCCCCACTTCCCTCACACTCGGCAAGCAGGTGTTCAAGGGCCCTGCTCTGAGACACGTCCATGTTTCTTCCACCGCCTTCTTATTAGCCTCGCTCCCAAATGAACCTCTGAAGCAGAAGCCATTGGGCGGTAATTGATGCAGGAATTGCGATCACCCTGCACTACTGCACCCTGCAGTTTTAGGCACTAAATCTTCACTACATCTATTCCTTAAGTGTCAGGTCAGCTGTATTACCTGCAAAACCTTGTCTGTCTGATGCTACTCACAGCCATCTCAACTATGAACTTTTGGCCGTAGCTTCCAACATTAAATAAATAATAATTTTTTTGAAGTACAAGGGAATAAAGAAGGAGCTGAAACATTCATTGCTTTAATAGCTGAAAGATGTCAAATAGACAAATACATATTTCTTCTTCTTAAAAAAAAAAGTTTAGCAACTCTCAAATGTAAGAAAAACGGTCCATGAAGCTGAGCAAAAAAAAAAAAAAAAGGTAGTTCAGTGACACTTGAGGCGTTTGTAATGCCACCAGCGGGCGCGCAGTACTTGCAGTCATTTTAGTGATGTCCCTGCCTCCCTCAGATTTCAGAGACTGGCGACTTAGGGGGGCTGACTGACAGGCAGGACAATTTCTAAAGACACAGAACTTACTTACTTACTTATAAAAATCAAACCAAGCAACTTGTTAGGGATTGTACTGCTGATGTGGCCTGGACAGCTCAAGCCAAGGCCACCCAGGCTTCAACACCTGCCCCTCTTTCGGGGCAGCATTACCCTACTGAAAGATTTGGGGGTGCAGGGTGTGGAAGGAACTACTTTTAGGGGCTGAGTTCCTAAAGCCACTCAGTCGACAGCTAAGGGCTGCCTAAGCTTGGCCCTCATATCTCAGTCTGGGGAACCTCTTCAGAGCCAGAGACAGCTCTGCAGCCCTAAACAGTTGCAGCGTAACAGCTGTTTTATTGGTACTGGGTTTTACATCCTTCTAAGAATAAAGCATTTTTCTCTTTGGAAGAGCAGAAGAGAAACTTGAGTGGCGTACTTGGTTTTGCGGCAGGGAGACCCAAATGGCAGCTCAGTGTCTCTCTCGGGCTTGTCACTCGCCTCCTCAGCACTAAAATACACCTTTTTTTTAAAACCAACCAAACCCGACAACGCTACCAAAACCTGTTTGAGGAGGAGAACATCGGTTATTCAGGTGATGGGAACAACCAAGTGACGTATGGCCCTCAACATGGCAAACGGCAGAGTGAAAATATCCTGCGTATACGAGATGAGAACCAGGCTTGCAGTGACCAGTTTGCTCACGGATACCAACCCCTGTTTTTAACGCAGAGAGTAAGCGATTTTCTAACTACTGAAAGGAAGGCTGGCGGCTCGGGACTAGAGCACGCCAGGGAACAGGGTTTTGCACTACTGGTACTTTGCTCCCCTCGAGATGATTGATGATAGTTTTGAAATTTTTAGAGAAGCCATCGCCAGGTAGAACAGATGCTGTTGCCCAAAGGGCAACGGTAAGAGGTGCTGTGAGGGATGAGCGTCATCACAGCATGGTTGCTTCTCTGGCCAAAACAGCTGATGTACTGCAGAGCCCTCACCACCACTCTTTACTCTTCCTGCATAGTGGTGCAAGCAGCAGAAGCTGGTGAGAGCCCAGTTACCGGCAACCACGCTGCTCTTACGTGGGAAGTTTTTTTCCCACTTGTCAGAACCTGCTCTTCTTTCTGTAGTCCATTTGCACATATAAAGGGCTATTCTTCGTGGCTGGCAGGCCTTTCAGAAGCATGTGAACGGAATTAGACTTGTGCATTAAAACAAACAAAACACATACTTTTGAACAGCAGGGAACAAGACTCCTTCCCCACTTGTAAATCAATATTTATGACCTGAGTCAGTGCAACTGTGCTCGCTGCCCACGAGCTGCAGCTACCCGAGGGACAAAGGGCAGGTAGCTCGGAGCAGGGTGTAAAACCCCGATGGCTGAAAGAGTATTAAATATCACCGATTCAGAAGTACGCCCTCATTTACTGGGTCTCTGCCTGTGCAGCACTGTTTATCTACCCATTGGGATGTAACACATCTCAGTGTGAGGCAGAGCCTCCAGCTGCGGCAGTGCAGGGCGCCGGTGTCATTTCCTTGCAGCCCTGTGCTATTTCTCAGTTGCTGCTTGCTAAATGCCACCCTCACACATAAATTCAGCAACGTGAGAGTCTTTTTGCTGGTAAGCGAGAGGGATTGTAGGGGGATAAAGTGGCATGCTCAGAAACATCTTGAGCACACAGCCTGTGAGGGAAGGGTCGCGCGAGCCAGATAAAAACCCCATCAGCACTGGTCTGGTGCCTAAACCCAACTGCTCTACTTTAAAAATGATTTCTGCTGGTACCTGGTGTGTAGATGGGCTGAGGCCATCATGTCTCGAAGACCCCAGTTACCTGGCCTGCCACATGAGCAAGGTGCAACAGCAGGTTTATGTTTGTGGTTGAGCTTCCAGCTGCTGCGAGGAGGCTGGATTTTGTGCCAGGTGGATACCCGTTCCCTCTGCTGCCTGATCTGAAACCAAAACATTTCAAGGGAAGCCCAGCGCAGCCATTTGATCACGTTTTAGGTATCAGCCCAGAGGCTGGTAAGGGGATGCTCTTACCCTGCTGTGCTCCCGGGCACTTTACCTCCTCCTGCCCCGCAGTTCCCATGGAGCATGCAGTCAAACCCAATCGCCAGGAGCTGGCGATTACGCAGGAGCTTCGCACGCAGGTCTGTTTGTTTGTCTGCATAGCTTGGTCAGTGCACTCGCTCTCTGACACTGTGCCATACAGGACACGGCAGGACAGGTTTGCTCGGCCGTATAGTCCCACTCCCTTTGGGCTTCCCACGCGCCGCTGAAGTGCCAGCTCTGCTTTTGCCCTGACACCAAGGCAGTGCTCAGCCCTGCCCGATGCCGGGGTCGGCACAGCTCAGTGCTGGATGGCCACACTACGCTTGCGGCTTTCTGTGCACCATGAGAGCTGGGAGGTGAGCCCCAGGTTTTCCATGCAGAAGCGGAGCTGAACAAGGTCACATGGCAACTCCACCGCAGAGCCAGGAATAGACTTCGTCTGCTTGGAACACTGTGTTTCCCTGCTCTACGTGGGGACTGCCACAATGGGGATGGTGCAGAGCTGAGAGCTGCAGGAACTCCTCCCCGCAGCACATCCCTGTCCCCAGCCGGCCTCCAGCAGCAGCAGGGCCTTCAACGCCCAGAAAGACCAGAAAACAAACTTACGGGATCAAGAAATGACACAAAGGGAAAACAAGTCATATTTTCCGTAGGAAGAAAGGTCTATAGCAGGCAAGGCCAGCACTGCTGGAAGCAGAGGGTAGGAAGCAGTGCAGACATCGGAGCAGGGAGCCCACAGCTGGGCATGCTCACCAATGAGCATCTGTCCCTACGCTTGTAGCTGTGGTGCGTCCCTCGCGTGTGAGCGTTGCTGCACTCCAGGGTGCCCAAGCAGCAGCCCTTCACCAAGGCCAAGAGAAACTATCACAAAAACCACAAACTCCTTCCGAAAAGCTGTTGCAATCTCTTTTCTACAAGGAAGCAAATAATGAGAAAGGACGGAGAATTATAATTAATGCATATATACCTATAAAAATATATACATAAAATCTGGCTCCTCAGAAAAAAAATACAACTTTTTTGTTTACTATGAACTCCCTCACATGTCAGTTGGGTCTCGACTCTAAAGTTTTCGACAACCTCAAAGACAATTCTATTGCTGCCCCTAGTACTCAAGGGCACTTTAGAATACCCATGTTTCAATCTGATTAAGTATATGAGATGTATTGCTATGTTATTCTATTTTTAGCAATAACTGCATCTGAATTTGAACCAAACCGTTTTATCTGAGAGAGACAAGGAGGTCTAGAGGCAGCTACTCAAAGAAGCTCCTTCAGCACAGCGCCCAAGGCCTTCACAGCAACAGGATACACCTCACAATCTAGTTCCTCTAGCAGAGGACCCTTCATACAAGTACAGCCCAAAGGGGGAATGTTTCTGTGCACTGAATTCCAGCTCATGTAAAAAAGGGACCAATGTGTCCTGGTCAGGACTTGTCTCAGCACCTTTTCCAATTACATCTTCACAGGATGGTTTTGTGCCCTCACAGAGGCTATTCCACCTTCTCAACAGCTTCTTTATGGCAGCATTCAAAACCTTATATGAAAACTTTGCATCTACTTAGAAAGACATTGCAAAACCTTATGCATGATCTGCTAGATACTTGCCAAATTCTCCTCCTGAGAGTCCAAGAGACTGTCCACAAGTTACACTATGCAGGGTCCATAATGCTGGCAGTAAACTGGCCCTAGAAGTAGGGCCTCCTTTCCTCCTCTCTATGGAAGGTATTTTACAGCTGTTACTTTCTAGAACTAAAGAAGGAGGGAAGATGGCAACCCATCATGGAGCTGAGAAAACCGAAGAAGTTATTTTGCAAGTTCAAGACGAGCATTTATGATAGTGCTGTCAGTCTGTGCCCACCTCTGCACGATGATGAGAACGTGTCACTAGCAGCAGGGGAAGCCGACAGTGCTGCAGGACCCACAGCACTTTAACCTTCTTGCGTGCGCGGGGGCACACGCATCCCTGGCATACAAGTGGCAGCATTGCGCTCTGCCTGCACACAGCACCCTGCACCTCGTCCGTGACACCAGCAGGGCTGACCAACACTACGCGCTCTCCCAGGAGGCTGCATCTCTATACGATGGAGACTGGCAGGTGTTGTCCTGGCCGCAGTCTCTGCTGAGGGTATCGTTTCATCTGCCTCCTTCGCCCAGGTGAGTCATGACACTGCTGTCTGGCAGAGAGCTTCAGTGTAGAGATCTGAGAGCTCAGGTCTGAATTTTGATGGGGAGTCAAAACTGTTCATGCAACCTGCGTGCGCTCAGAGCAACGCTTGGTGCTCCCTCCTTTGGGGGACAGCAGCTTTGGTAGCAAGGGCAGCATTCACACAGGCAAGCAGAACAGTGCAAGACCACGTCCCTTCCTGGGGGAGAACTGGAAGCTCTTCATTCAGCATCACATTCACCTGACTACAGCCTATACCCTCAGTTTATGCCTTGTATCCTTAACGTACTGTCATATGAACAGCACCAAACCACAAATAGGGACCGGAGAGTAGTATCTTCAGAGCCATCTTCGAGACTTGGGGCTCTTGTAGGTTGACTTCCGTTAGGCACACCAGTTAGTGCTACGCTTGTGGTTTGTGAATCTAACTCTTCCTTTGCCTCCCACGTAAACTTCTTGGTTACAAAATACCTCATGTCCACGTTTCCCTGTTTCTCCTACCCTTTGAGATTGAAGGTAATAAAGATGCTGCCACCAGTTGGGGATTGTCTCTCACCCAGATCCGACCTGGGGGTTCTGTGACCCTAAACGTGGAGAACATTTTGCTCCCACAGCCACATCAAATTGTTCCATCTGAGAAGACCACATGGCTGTCACCCTGAGGGCAGCAGGAGCCGTCAAGGTGGTAGTGGTGCTCTTTAGACCTTTATAATTTCAGAAAGGTTCTCTCGGGTTCACTGCTGAGTTTCTGCTCAAGACTGCCTCAATTTCACCTGAATTAGGTGGAATATTTTCCTCCCAAAACAACACTTGAGGAGGGAGGATGTCAAGTAGCTTTTGTCCCTTTACACTCAAAGAAACAAGACTTTTAGATGATGTTACTGCCAGAAAACAAGATGGCAGTAGACCCAGTCAAGCAGTATTATTCCCAAGGGAGGGCCAGCTCTGGTTAGCAGGATCCACACCAGAGCCCAGGCTGCAGCAGTGGATCTACTAAGAATTTCTGCCATTTTTAAAAATCTTTAAAATGGCCACTTAAAGCTCTAGTTGCACTTTGATCAGTCCCCACCCAAAGCAGAGGCATCCAAAAATGCTGCTGCCTTTTACAGTGACGTACCATCACCGCTCGTCTGCAAGGCAAGGTGGAAGGTGATCTGCTGAGCAGCTGGACTCCTTCAGCTCTCTGCGCACGTCCACCTCCTGCCTGCCTCCCAGCCTTTGGCACCTTTTTATTTCCTGAAACCCCCAGTGCAATGGGGGGCAAAGAATCCCAGCCCAGCCTGCACAGAGCCCCCAGCCACCAAAGACGACAGACACAGGGGCATCGTGCAGTCCCCAGGATGTGGCTCAGGCAAGTTTCCAGCTCCAAATGCCACTGACATGCCATCAGAGCACGGCTGGGCAATGGGGACCAGAAATCCAAACCTTCCTTTCCAAACACCTACACAGGACAGGGTATTTTACCTTTCTTATTTTCTGCTCAGTACCCTTTTTGCCCCCTTCCTGGTATGATTTGGCTTAAATATAATTGAATAAATTTTAACTAGACAATGTCATAGCATATGACCTGGTATTTTGGGTTTGGTTTGTTTGTTTTTCAGTGAGGCAACTAAAATCTCTCCCCTAAACATCTAATCAAGTGAAAAATAATTTCCTGATAAAAGTTAAGTTCATTACCTCCAGTTAATATTTTTCAACCAGCTGCGTGGTTATCCTTCTAAAGCATTATTACCCATGAGAGTGATGGCATTACTAAGTAGGCAACTATCTAAAAATTAATTTGGATTTGCATATCAAAATGGCTGGAAGAGAGGTAAGTCAGTAAAAAAATGTTTATGTGTCGGTAAAAAGTAATCAGCTCATACATGCTAAGGTTTGAGACATTGATTCAATGAAAGGAAGGGATGTACAAGTCCAGATGCTTTCCTACCAAAAAGCACATTCAAACATTGGGAGGAGAGCTGTTATGACAGTTTTTATCTATTTAAAGTTGTAACCATCTCAAGTATTCTTTGATATAGCAGATGTTAGGTTATTTCCTCTTGAGATTCACAATCTGACACAAATCAGCCAAAGTGGCCAGGAACCACAAAGAAAATTTCTGAAAAAGAATTTTCATGTTGGGAGACCAGATGTAAACTTGATCTTTCCTGTGGTTTATTTCAGTGAAAGAAAAACTTTGCTGTATTGAATTCTTACACTGGTAGATCTATAAATAAGAGAAGCATCTTCCGTATTACTGTATTGATGGAAGTGTTGTATCTTTTACTTTTTTTTTTTATAGACTCAAAACAAAATTCAGTGCTGCACTAAATTTATTAGTGCTGTTTAGACTGCCTCACATATGAAATAACACTACCTCTGAATGAAAAAAAAGTTACATAATGCATCAGCAGAAGTTTTCTGCTAAAAACTTATCCAAAAGTGAACAGAAAAGCTTACCTGTATTTCAACATTAGTTACCTCTTAATGTGGAATATAAAATTATCAAAGATTGTTTCAGAGTGACTGAAAATAACACTATCATTTGATAAAGTTTACTTACAAGAGAAAACCGTATTTCCAACTTCCTGCACAGCAAAATTGAGGCCCTGAGAAATTAAGAGTTAGGGTTAAAGTCACCGAAATAGGTCCTCCACCTCCCAAATCCCTGCTGTTAGCATTAGATTGCATTGCTACAAATTGATGTGCTTTAGTCATTTCATAGGTGTACTGGATAAAGCCAAATCACACGTTTTCAAAGCGTGAGACAACTTTATTGCTATTCCATGAGACGTCAGATTCAAAACTAAACAAAATAAAAGCCAAAGGGGAGGTTCACCTTCTGCTGTATGGCATGGAGCAAATAACGTCTGGCTTAAGATGACTAATTGAAGGTGGTTGTATGGGACTGCGCAGAGATTTAACTTATTCAGAGGTTTAGAAATAGTAGGCCTTGAAGAACGTTCACCAGTTGGACCGCATGTGCAGCGACAGAAGCATGGCTGGCTCACCAAGTCACGTTTTACTCCACTTCATTCTCCAGCCTCTGCCTAAAGAATCAGTTAACACTTCGGTTCATGATTAAGAGAGACATTTCTATACAGGCCTGAAAAATCACATCAGAATTCACAAGCTGGTGTTGTAAGATAATAAAATGCTTCATTCAGTTAACGCTGATCCTAATTCAATACATTTACTCTTCAGTAACAATGTATTTTTTAAAAGTGTTCAGACTGGGGCGGGGGGGAGGTCAAGCAGGAACAGAGCACAAAAAGGAACTGTTAACACTAACCTCCCTACAAAATATAAAAATTTGCATTTGCTTCAATTCAGACTGCCTGATGACATGGCAAAAATTGCCTGTATGCCTTGCTACCATTTCTAGGGTACGTTGTGTTCCACTTGTCCTATTTCTTATTCTCTCTGAGCATCTGCCATTGGAAATGGTATAAATAATGCTCTAATTGTAGCTTTAGAGTTGTCCCAGCATAACAGTTATCCTCTTGTTACTCACTCTGATATAAATATAGCTTACATACGGGTTTGGGATGAGGCAGATCCAGCTACGTCTTCTGTAATGCATCCCAATCAGTTTTAGCTTCTTACTTCCCGAGCCTGTCATGATGCAGGTGAGAAAGCGAGCCTGATGAATAGGCAGTTCAGCCGAGCAAAAAATACCAGTTGGCACCCAGAAACTCTGGCCAGTCTGCAGTGTTTCGGAATGAGCTTCGTACAGACTGTGTGAATCGAGAAAAGCAACACTTAGATGGAGAAAGTAGATTTTGAGTTTAGCTCAGCATCCTGACCGTAGCCTGTCCGCTTGTACCAAGACGGTGCAATTTTGTTTAAGGAGTAATATGCTTATGCCAGAGCAGCATCCTCTCAGAAAACCATTTACTGTCCTGCCCGCCATAGAGGCAGCTCAGATTGCTGTTCTTTAAGATGAAAAGAAATCGGGTTGAAGCCTTGTACAAAATGCAACTGACTTTAGATCTTGTATTTCAAAGTATCAGAGCATTCAACTTCCAAAACACACCTAACAAAACAAAAGTGTTTAAAGGCAACAGGAGATGACAGCAGTCAGCACCTTACAGAAAAAAAAAAGCACCTTCTGGAACATAGACATTTTTAGAAGGCTAATCAGCACACTAAACAAAGGACCACTAGAAGTCAGTATTTAGACATTTATTTCAGATAGGCAGTTTACACGCATATTATTGAGCAAAACTGAATTGCAAATATACAAATACTGTAACAAGCATCAAATAACATAACTGGCACTAGTGTTATAAGCATATTACTGAAACTGGTGAGGCTAGGTCATGGAAGAGGACTGCAGCTGATGGCATTTTCTTTTTATCCAACCAAACTTCCAGTAGCACCATAATGGCAATACATGAAACACGAGACAGAACATTGTTAACTGTTATTTTGATATTCACATTTTTTTTTTTTTTTTCCATTTTAGTGAATTACTTAGCAAAAAAATGTTAACAGTGCAGGCGCTTTGGCCAACTTCAGCTTGTGTTCAGCTGTACATCTTCCATATGCAAAAGGAAAAGAAAAAGCCAGCATATTTGGAACCCATCTTTGCACTTGGGCAGTCATTGCACTGCACTTTGATTCTGAGACTGAAGATATGCATGTCTTGCAAAGAGATGTCATGTCCACTAAAGCCTGAGTGAGTCTTTGGTAGGCCAATACTTCATTATTACTATACATTTATCTACCACAGTCATTTTATTCACTAGAATTTTCTTTTGTGATCCAAGGTGGCCAAAGAGGACATTCTGGAAAACATTACAGTAAAATCCTCAAACGACCAGGCACTTCAAACCCAGTCTTTCCCGAAGGCACCAAGAATTGATGGGGTACCGTTTTCCCCCCTAATGAAAGGTGACTGCATCTGCTTTTCTACAATGCTTATAAATCACTGGATTGTTATTTTACAGTTTTTATACGCTATATAGTAGCCTTATCTGCTGCATGGTTGGTTGCGTGAATAAATAAGTAACCCCACTGTTCTTCACAGGTGATGTCTCCATTCCACCATATGTTAAAGTACCAATCTCTTCTGTTTCAAAATTATGTAAAATGCCATAAACACTTCTGACACAGGCTACATCCATCTGAAGATATGCGGTTCATTCTACATGCATTCTAAATAGTGTGTCCAGTTATGAAACAAAATTATCATTACGAATATTCACTGTTGAAATACGTTTGTATAGGTCTCTGCAAAACTTTTGCTTCCCTTAAATAGAGTTCACACAAGAATGGTTTTAAGTCACTAACGCTCAGCTAACACCCATTTATCCCAAACCCCATATTTTCCAAGTGAACAGTGCAGGACATATTATTCATTTCAGCATTTAACATATCAAGAATTTACCAATTTTTATCTAAATACACCAAGTATATGCTTTCAAGCAAAGTTGTGGCAAAAATACAAAACATGGACGTATTTGTACTGCTGTAATGCACTTGGTTAAAGCCTTCATGTCTCTTCACACAGGTCTAAGATCCATATGAAGTATTTTGCCTTATCAGACAAGTATATATAAAATGCAGTTGTATCAAAACCTTGCTTCTGCTGGTCACCTGAAACTTACGGAAGTCGCATGTAATTCAACCAGCTTTCAGACAGGGTTCATTAGTGGTACATATATTTTTGCAGCACTTATAGGCTTAAATTTCAGTCTGAATAGCAGTGCTTAATTCCACAGCATGTTGTGAATGGTTGTTGTTTGTTTCTTTCAGTGTTTCACCAATACCTAAATCTACATCTTTCGAAGATCCGTTATTAATGTTTTCCTCAGCAATGTTACTCAGCTGTGGAACATCAGTGCTTGGGGCTGTTGGAACAGGCGCAGGGATTCCACTTGGCTGGGGGGAGTTTTCCAAGCGATCATTTTCCACCTCTGGGAGAACACTGACTGTGGTAAAGCGAGTATGATAGTCGCTGGAACCATGGCTACAGGAAGTTTTCATACTTTCCATATCTGAGCAACTAAACTCGGAAAAATGACTCGAGTGCGAATCTGCTACGGATGGAATACTATCACTAAGAGAGGGAGAGTCAAATTCACTGGAGTTTGTGCTTTGTTGTTCCAACAGCTGAGCATCCATGTCCTCTCTTGTCTCATTTATCTTCATGCTACTCTTCTTTCTCAGCTTACCTTTACATTTTTTTCCTGCTGTTGTTTCTTTGGACCACTTGGTGGCACTAGATTTACTTTCTGGCAAGCAGGATGATGAACAACCGGCATTACTACGACCTGCAGCACTGCCATCATCAACACTACTGCTTCCACTGTTGTGTCTGAATTTGGCTGGCTTTGATTCAATATCCACTTGCACTTCCATACTGTTGCCTTCCCTAGAACAAAAAGAATCCGTGAGTGCAAGCGGTCATCTAAGATAAGCCAGCTAACCCAGCAAAACAAACTCTTATTGCTTTCCAAGACACATAGCAAAAGATAGTTAGGGAGATGTAACTTCTTTTAGAAGAATTAAGCGTTTAACCAAATAAACAGCCCAAAGAAAAACACAAAGTCTGAAATATCAAACACTTTACTGGGCTACAGCAATGGCATTCCTCTTCGGAAATCACCTTGGCAAATATAAGCAGTCACATGTAATTCAGTTTGTAACAAAATTTGCAGTTTCAAAGGGTAATCATTGAAGTAGAACAGCTGAGCCATGCTTAGAATACCCTTTAATAAGCAAGGCTTATCAATCTTCTGTTTTCACCACATTTCTCTTACCTGTCCAAAGGGATGTAGGAGTTCAGAATGGATCCCGCCATTGCTTTGGTACTGGCATTATCACTAACTGTTCCCAAGCTAACTGTGCCAGATTCTCCACTCAGGCTGTAACGTTCTTTCTGCACATCTGCTTGTACTTCCAGTCTTGGAGAGAAAGAAAGAAAGTTGCATATACTGCTGCTACAGTTAAAGCACACTAGTTGAAAATTAGTGTCACCTTGTAGAGTTTCTCCACCATTCAGTAGTTAGGTAGAGTTTCTTAGTTACTCCAGTACAGGTGCACATATTTACCCTACTGAAACAGGTTCTCTCTTCCCACTGTCAAAAATTACTACTTTCTGATAAAACCAAACTAAAAACACCCTAAAGCAAAACCAGATTAATTTCCCAACAAAGCAAAATGTTGCGTGTAACCAGAGGTTCTGGATTCTTTCCTCCCTGAGATTTACAAGAACAACTTCCAGGCTTAGCTACAATTCTTTTGCAGACAGTGTACTGTACTCTAAAAATGGAAAAAACAATCAGAAGGGTACATAAGTTCAAGACAACATACTTCCCCTGTTTCTCCAGCTGCAAAATTATTACTAATCAAATAACAGGCAGAGAACTGTGTTCTGTACTCTGCTTTATATTGTATTGTTATCAACTGCAACAGGAATAATAGAAACCTGAACAATCTTAAGTTGGGCTGAGCAGATAAACCAAATCAAATTATAAGCTTTTTTCCAAATGCCTTGTTTATTTATGTTCTGACAGTGAATTGGTAGTGTTTTTTTCTTTTGTTTTCCACTCCCAGCTCTTTAAAGAAGAGGATAGGTATACCTCACTCAGCAGTCACAGCTTGAAACACATAAGGAAACTCTTGCTGCTATCCTGCCCTCCTTATTCTATATAGCCTGGACTTCCGATTTACTCAAGAAAATGAGCAGTGTTAGCCCCTGATTTAAAGAGCAAATTCCATCCTGAACCCTAAATGTTAACAATCCTTTCCAGACACTCCCTTTCTCTTCAGGGTGCAGGACAGCCAACAAACAGTAAGGCCCCAGTTCACAGGAGGCATTGAGCACTTAAGTGCCAAGAAGTTGCCACCTCGGCAAGGCCAGGTGCCCAGCTGCCTCCCCTCCTGCCTAAGTCCACTGTGAATCCACACTCCAGCCAGGTGTTCTGAAGGCACAGTTTAGTACTTGTACAGTACTGAACAAGTCAGCAGTTCCGACTCTGGGGTGAGATGCACCGGAGAACATGACTGTGTTAGACATGGGATGCCTCCCTCTGACTCCTGGGTAGAGGCTGCTCTCCTGGGAAGCAGGAGAACAAGATCTCAGGCCCCACTCACCCTGAAAAAAATTCAAACTCTTCTTTGAGGATTGTGGTCTGGCAGGATCTCTTGGAAACCAAGAAGTTTGTCAGAGATGAACTGTCTCTATCTCCCAGAGACAGTTCCTTCTAATAGGAACCAATTTAAAAAAACAAAAATAAAAAAAACCTAGTAATACCACTTCCTCTGCTTACATGTAGAGCAGGATACCGTACGGCAGAAAGCATGTCTCTTACCTGTTAAAGCAGTTAACCATTGCACTTCCTGAGAGACTCCCTGTTATACTAGCCCCAGCCAGGGCCATGGTACTAGCGGTTTCACTTAGGTTGTCTCGAATGGCTCCTATTCTATCCATGTGGCTACCACTCGCACTCAAGCTGCCAGTCAGTCCTCCAACGCTTCCTTCGCCTATGCTAGGGTTATGACGTGCCTCTGCTACTGAAGTGGTATCTAGACAGAAATAAAGAAGGCTTGTCAGTTATGGAAGTAGAACTTAGTAGTTTCTAGAATGTGACCATGGAAACCGTTCCTGAAATTACACTGAGAAAAAGGATTTATAAAACACACTGTGACAAAAAGATAACTTTGTCGGGGCGGGGGGGAAGAGATACTTTTCTTGAAGTTGCTATAATGGTTATGCCTGACATCACATACTTAAGATACCAAAAAGTTAACCATCGCTAGGACAGGTAACATGGAGCCAAGGAAAACAGAGAGACCCTATCACAAAGGATACTGCCACGTAATTAAAATAAAAATAGCACCAGATCAGCATTTAGTTCCCCCTATTATAGATAAAAAGATGAAAGCCAGCAAGTTTCCACAAACCAGTATTCTGAAAAAGCAGCATTTAATTTTATCTTAAAACTTTTACCTACGGAAAATCGAGTCTGGCTTTGATTCAAATGGACGAGAAAAGCTTTAATGCTTGTATTACAGCACAGCATGAACACAGAGAAGCTATCCTCATCTGAAAGCTGGTCTTTCAGCAACGAGCGGAGATAGTCCTAACTGTATAGTACCTCTTCTGCAAATATGTATTCTAGTATCTAAGGCCATCAAATATAAATCACAAAGCCCAAATTTACAGAAAATGAAACACAGAATTTTCTTACCTACAGCTGCATTTGTTCCACCAACGTTTATATCATTTTCATCATCAAATTCTATCCTGACACCTTTTCCGTTGCCTGCTGACACACCACAGCCTCCACTTCGGCAGAGGGAAATTGGAACAACTCCATATACGTAAGCCAGCATAATAGGAACACCAATACCTACCGAGGAAAGCACAGTCTTTCATTAAATGTGACTTCTATTTTAGAGCCTTTCATAAAAGTTATTTCATTTTCCATGATTACTTAATATTTCACACTTGAAAGAAATCAGGAGGGAGCAAAATTAAGAAATATTGGTAAATCACTAAGGTGAAATGACAGGAAAGTACTTTCAGCAGGCAGAATGTCCTCTATCAGCATTGGTAGGCAGAAAAGCTTAATGCTTGATGAATTAATACTTCCAGTACGTCCATAACATCTTTTACAAACAAAATGAAAATACTTTAAAGGTTCATATAAGCTCCATTGGGGACTGTGACAATGTTCCACCTGAGAAGCAGAAATAGCAGAGATCTACTTCAAATGTTACTCAACTAAAAACGTTATTACCTCTACTAATTTAATAAGGGGCTTGATTTTGCATCCACTGAAGTCAGACAGGGCTTTGCTATCAATTTAATAGGACTTAACATTATTATTACTGTGGGATCTTTCATATTTATTGTATCACACTGATTCAATTTAAAAATTTTAATTATACAAGTTTTCCTTAGAAGTAAACAATTCTGTGGAGCAGAGTGGTAGGAGTTAAGGGAAACCACTGAAAGGAACTGTGGGCTAAAGTGCACGCAGTTACACACACGCAACCATCCCACCACTTCTAGTGGTCTGAAAGTTACTCCTTTGGCATATGAATTAAACCATTCTATGGCTTTGCTGACGGAAGTACACAGAAGGTACAGAAAAACGGTAGACTGAAAAATGGCAAGCTGGCACATTCTGAAAAAGCCAGGACAGAGGCAGACTCAATGCAAAGAAAGGCTCCTCCGTCTAACCTAAAAGAAGGGCGCCAGTTATAAGAAGTCCCTTTCACTAGAAATTCCTCAGCATTCAAGGAGGAAATCCATATTCTCAAGGTCATTATTTTGGAAGCCATGTAATGTCCTGAGACTGGAGGCCATGTGTTAACGGCAACGGGGCAAGAGTGAAAACTCCACAAAATAAAACCCAACTGCTTTCCCTAAAAAGCCAAGTTTTATCTCTGGTCAGGAATAAGAAACAGCTTGAAAGAATGAGGTAAAGCAGACCTATAAATACATCTATGAGACTGTGTCCCACTGCCTGTTTAGTGGGGATCTGACACCACAGCTACATGAGAAGAATGCAATGCAGACAGACACCAGAGAGTTTTATGACTAGCATATCTGCATTTGCACAGTGGCCCACTGTTGTTAACAAGCAGTTTAGAGCAGCTTCATGGCCAATTTAAACCACCACTTGCTAAAAGTGGCCCTGTCTTCCTGAGGCCACTCATTCCTGTCTGAGCATTACTTCTGGCACAAGGTGGAACACTGCATACACAACTGCGTGATGAATCGGATCAGGGGACTGATCCAGCTTAAAACTAAATGGTGGGTCTTAACGTGAATCAGTTATCCACGGCAGCTTACTGCGCCACTATGAAGATGCCTGAGCTGCAACAAAGGAGAAGCAAGGCAGCACTGGGCAAGTCCACTCCTTTCAAAAAAAAAAAAAAAAATCAGGGTTTGCTTACAGTGATCTTGAAATTACATGGTAAGATGACAAGAATTTGTAATGTACAGCTGGATTTTCCTCAAATGCTATCCTCAACAATCGCTATGAGAAAGCATGTGATAGAATTCAAACTGAATCCCAGAGCATAACAAATAGTTTGTCAGCTACTGTCATGTTAAGTGCAAGAGACTGTATTTTTCTTGTGTTGAGAAAAGTTTGATATGAAGTTATTCAAATACGAATAGACTCTGTGACAACAGTTTCTTCTTGGTCAGTCATTTAAAAAAAGCTTTAAATACTTTAGTTTTAAAAGCCAGATATGACAATATGGAAACTTCAATTTGCAAGATAAAAATTATTTTTAATTCTTCATTTTAATGCAGCATTTCCTGAAGTACTGTATTCTCCATTCTGCTCCAATAAATGTATAACCTCAGACTCCTCATTGTCTCAGTTCCTTCACCTATAAAAGGAAACTACAGGACTTATCTCAGCTGTTTTATCCATGAGTACTTAGAGAGTTCTGGTTGCAAGGTGCTACCAATACACAAAATAGTAATATTTGCTTACCTACAGTTACTGCAGCTACAACTGGCGAAACAATTACAGATAAGGTTACACCACCTGCTATAGCCAAGTTTCGCTTGTGCTTTGAAATGTCTTTGCCTTCATATCGATTGTGAATCTTGAGAGGAGAAAAGAAGAAAGGGTTTTTAGAGTATTATCGTCATCAATAATATATTGCTGCAAGGATGGAAGAACTGACATATAATAGTTTGGAATCTGTACCCTGCTCTCTTCCAGAAAGACCACATTCTATGTCATGATTTATTCCTTAACTTATCTCAGAGAAACGAAAATTTATACATTTCTTAATTTTAGGCAACTTCTTAAAAGTTAGAAGTCCTCCCATCCAGCAACTAAGCATTTACTTTCACCTTCAATTTAGAAGAGCTAAATCATTGAACGAATTTTTTTGTTTGTTTAATCATTACACCTGCTTACGTGGTTGGGAAAAGCGGACCATTTTCAGGATCAAAGAATTACCACATCTGATCAAATTGACACTTCTGATTCCCAGCTATCTTTCCCCTGAGCAAGACGGAGTGAAACTTTCACAGATTATTAGATCCATGGAAACAGAGGCTGACATAACAGAGCCATGAAAATCTTGTAGCAAGGCAGCCTTCACCAAATATATCCTGGGAGGGGGGAGAGCAAGAACTCCATTGCTCTGGCACCCTCTCACGACAAGCTGTTGAGACAGGAAGTATTTCAGCAAACCTGAGTTTTAGCTGTGCTACTATTTACCAAGGAATCTGCTAACCAAAACCCTTACTGATGGTTCAAGTCTGCAATAACTCTGAAATGTGACTGCCTCAAATTTAGCTGCCACAAATCCCACATGAACCTGAAAGGCCTTCCAAGAGCACTGTTTTACAGAGATTTCCTACTTTTTGTGTTTCATTTACTCTCTCTAGGAACATGGCTTTTCAGGGATATGCACTTCATCTGTCATCATTCTTGGTTAAGACGTAATTACAAAGGAACAATAGGTCACCATTTTAATGGTTGTCATGAGGCTCAGTTAATCCTCACTACATCTAAGGAAGAACACAAAAGAGAGTACTAAGAGGATAATCACAATATTTTTATATCAATTTGCTACTGCAAAAAGAATGACAAAAATGAGCTGGAAGTTTTATTAAGTGTTGTGCTTTCTGAATTATAATTTCAATTAGAGATTTGGTAGGGTAGTTCTCTCATTTTGGAATAAACTTAAAGTACTTGTATTTGTTCAGGCAAGACAGGCAAGGAAAGGGCAGAGACACTGCACTTTGTATAACAAGAATGCATTTACTTGCTCTGAGGTACGCTATACAGAGAGCAACATGGAGTGAGGGAGCACTTGAATGTGGAACATACCTATGGATTAAAAAGGCAAAATTGAACGTGAACACTCTCACAGTACGAGCATGTAAGAATTACAAACCCAGGAAGATCAGGTTATATAGGGCTCTGTAAGCAATCAGCAGGATCACCTCAAGCACTGAATTTTACTGTTATGGGCAATTTTAACTACTGAAACAAAAAGCATACAACAAACAACGATATCTATAAAGGCTATTGGATTCCTTAAACATAAAGCAACAAAAAGGAATGGAAGGGAGTGGTTAGAGAGGAGAAACTGATTGAAAACATGAAGATAGAAGGTTACATTGGTAGGAATGACTATGAAATAAGAGACTTCCAAATATTGAGTAAAGAATAAAGAATATCCAAATAAAAATACTGGGCCAGAAGAAGAGGGATTTCCATAAATGCAGAAAACTGGTAGGTTACAAGACATATCTATAAAAAGAGAGGACTAGCACTTCTTTAAGGAAACTATCAAAGCACAAGCACAAATTCTTCCAATGCAGAAGACCGACAGAATGTTGTAAAAGAACAACAAAGCTTCCTTTACTGAAGCACCAGAAACATTAAGAAAATAGAAAGTAGGTCAGATTGCTATGAATGGGTATAAAGGAACAGCATGAGGGTGTCAGGACAAAAATCAGAAAGGTTAAAATAGAGGAGACAAAAGGCAAGGGACCTCAAAGTCAACAAGAAATTATTCCACAAGTACACTGCTAGTAAGAGGAAGACCAAAATGGACCAATTTGTTATTTAACAAAAAGGAAAGACAGCCAGCAGATGAAACTGGAGGCCTGTTCAATTTTTTTTCCCCTTCAGTTGTCACTAAAGATCAACTCTGAGCCAGGTGACTGGTGACAAAGGAGTAAGATCTTAAGAAAAACAGCAGGTTAGAGAGTACTTACATGAGCTGATCTGCAAAATATCTCAGCAGGCCCAATTTCAGAGCCCCTAATAGTAATTTTTGAATATTATTATTCATAGAAGGTGTCTGAAAAGAAATCAGGAAAACTGGAAAAAGTTAAACTGCAATGATAATCTCTAAAAAGGTGTAAAACAAGAAGCTGGGGAATTAAAGACCAGTGAACTGAACTTCCGTTTCCTCAAAACTGGGAACTTGTAGACGCCAAAGCAAATGCAGGAAATAAAGAGGCCAGACTGATTTTTTTCAAGTGGAAATCATGTCAATTTAATTTTCTTGTCTTACAAGATAACTAGCCTTGAGGATGGGAAGAAGCAGATCTCATGCACTGACTTGAACAAAATTTTCACATTTTCTTGTATGACACTCAACAGGTTGTAATGGTCCAGACTGAAAAATGGACTAGAGAAAACTACTATTAGCTTCATGTAAAACAGATAGAAAACATCTGAGTCATCGTTAGGTTTTTTTACTCCCCAAATTGAAACTCTTCACCCTATACTTTTCTAAGAGATATGCCCTGGATCCAAGAGTATTCAACATTTTCATTAACCTGGAAGATGGAAGAACAATGTGTCTGTTGAATTCCAGGCCAATACAATCTGGCAAGGTTGCAAGAATGCCAGAACTCATGCTAGTCTTGAGAAGTTGAAAAAATGGCCTGAAATGACTTAAGATGCAGCACAATGGTAATGAGTTCAAGACTACCCTTAGGAAGAGACCAATTGCCTAAATTACCAGTACGTCGGGGAAGGGTATGTGTTTTAGAGTACACGGAAGGAAAATAGCATGCTGTCGAGAAAAAGATAACTGGCAGTTATATGCACAGGATCACCCTTTCATAGAATCATAGAATGGTTTGGGTTGGAAGGGACCTTTAAAGATCATTTAGTTCCATGCACACTGCCATGGGCAGGGACACCTTCCTCTAGACCAGGTTGCTCAAAGCCCCATCCAACCTGGTCTTGAACACTTCCAGGGATGGGGCAACCCCAACTTCTCTGGGCACCCTGTTCCAGTGCCTCACCACCCTCATAGTGAGGAACTCATTTCATTTAACTTAGCAGTAGTAATGCTTCAGCTTCACTGCTATATTCAAACTGGACAAAAACAAAGGCAGTATGAACAACTGGAAAGAAATCCAGAAGAGAAGATGAGAATCAGAGGTCTAAACCAGCAAGTTTTCTTGACAGTTTGTCAAGAAAAATGGGAACGTGCTAGGTTGTTTTAGAGATAAGAATGAAAGTGGACTTAAAAATCATCAAATATGTGATGGGATATTGCAAAGCAAAAGGATTCTTTATGTCAGCTGAAGATAGGGCAGTAAGAATTTAGTGTAGGAAGAGAATTTATATTAATGTTAGAAAAATCAATTTTACTAAGAAAATTAGGCTTGGAGAGCCTGTGGAATCTCAATCATCAGATGTTTTGAAGAAAAGTGCAAACATGTGACAGGAGTCACAGAAAAATGACCATTAAGCAGTGGCGTACAATGGAAATTCTCATGAAGCTGCCCTCACAGGCTAACTTTCTGAGACTTTACCATTAATATGTGAAAGGGGCCCAGTGATGGGGACCTATCCCAAAATCTAATGAGAAAAGCAGAATACGCAATAGGAATTTGAAACAGGTAACTGCTGCCTTCTTCCTCTTATCATTTATAAGGTTCTAATGACTGTATGGGACGAAGGCAAAACAGAATAGCAGGATCAAAAACAACTGTAGCAGAAGGTAGGAGTACTTGTTTGAAAGAAAAAGATGAAAAAGAATACAGTGGAAAAGCTGCATCCCTGGGCTTTTTGTCTAGCAGCAACAGCTCACGTGAGAGAAACTCTCCCCCCTTCCCAATAAATGTAGAATTATGTGTCTGTGCCAGTCACTGTGAGAATCCATGCAGATAAAAGCAGAAAAACAAATCATCTGATTATGCCATCCAGTAC
>NW_008824676.1:3389377-3398490 GCF_000699105.1 Pygoscelis adeliae
ACCAAGCCATCATTTCAAAAAGCCCATTTCCAAAAGATCTGGATAACTTACTACTTTATCCTAAATTACAAATAGGAGATGTAATTATCTTTTGTTTTCCTTGCAATTTCCCATTTAGTTTATACTAAAAGCGACTATATTTTTGAGAGGAAATGCATCAACTGCCTTCTGATTAACATGGTCATTTCTAGCCGATTCCCACAAACAGTAAAATTAAGATAGATGCTGTCTAGCTACCGGCACTGAACGCTGCTCCACATGGTGGACTGGCCCAAGGCAATTAATAAGCTGCTGAGTATAAACGCTTAAATGTGTGCATGCACAAACCTATACTAGCAGAATTTTATACTCAAATACTGGTAACTATCTGCTTTTAAGAAAAATAAAAAGGATTTCCTTTTTGCCTTCCTTCTCCTCTAAATATTGTTTAATTCTAAGGGAAACCAGAGATTAAAAACAGAGCAATTTTGAAAAAGCATGCAAGAACTTCGATGGCAAGATGCAGAAATTGGAAATTGTTCGGTGTTTTGCTCTGCCTGTTTTAAGAGCAACTACATTCTTAAAAACACTGCTTCTCCTTCCTGTACAATTGAAACAAACATCCTTAAAAAATTCAGGGGTTGGTTTGTTTGGTTTTTGGGAGGTTGTTTGGGTTTTTTGTTTTGTTTTTTTAAAGGCTGGTGAAAATAGCCAACTGAACATAGTATTACCCAAGTTATACAATGCAGAAGGTAAAACCTGAAGCACGTTAGGAGTTGTAGCACATTTTACCTTACGCCCCACATACACAGGAATTCCAATAATCATAGCAGGAATAGCAATGCCAGCTATTAAGGCAATTCCTACAGGAGCTCCAACAAGTGTCCCTAGTTGCCACAGTATTTTCTTCTTACGGCTCCATGGTTTCTTTCCCCAAAATGTGCAACCTGATGGGCTAATAGAAAGAAGTAAGAAAACTGTAAAGAACTTGTAAATAAATCAACATAACTATACACTACTGAACCATTCTATAGTTACAAAATTACTGTTCTTAGGTTCAAGTTACATATGTTATAGATACCAAATAATCAGTTATAATTTCTTCAGATTTTTTTTTTTTGCCTTTACAGCATATTTTGCAACGTAAAGAGAAGCATATTGTATATTACCACATGCCAATTTGTGGTTCACAGGTAACTTATTTATAGTGTTTTTGTATTGCTTACTATGAAGACAATACAGCAGTATTAAGATATCAGTAAAAATAGTGGCTACGTTCATTTGTTGTACTAAGTACACATTACATGCATGAAACTTAGAAAAATATTTTAAAATAAAAAACAACAAAGCACTAATTTAAATACATGTATTGAAAACTAACTTTATTCTCAGATACGGATACTTCAACTGTGATTCTCTACTCCAACAGGAAGAAAGCCAGTCTTACAGCACCAAGGAATCTACTTCTATATACTTTAGAAAACAAATTACCAACGACAATTTTTTTTTTCTTAAATGTACCTTAAATAATGTAAATCTGAGATCTCTTTCATACATAGCCAACAGAATTCACAGCCACAGACAGCACAAGTCATATGATTGCAGCTTCCATCATTCATTTTTATTATATAAGCAGCACAGCGTGGGCATGGCTTTATGTCATCAGCTGTTTAAAAATGAATATTAAGATCATATCAGTTCTTTAGACAAGCAGATTTCATCAAAATATAGACATATGCTTGGGCAAACTGATTGAACCATTATCTGAAAAATGGCAGAAGTTCACTGTAACTTTGCTTTACAAATCTTAATTTGGCAATGACTTGACAGCTATTTGTATTTGTACACCTTGGACCAAGTAAAACTAATGAAAACAAGGCATATTAGATCACATTCAAGTAATTGGATAGTTAACGCATACACTCTGTTCAAGGATTTTCTAAGCTTAATGCAATATATATTAGTCAGACATTAAATATGTATGTTAATACAGGATTGATAATATGGTCTTTTTAAATATAATCCTCTTTTACATTTCATGCTGTTATGAATCTTTTACTTGAATATTTGGTCTCCACCCTGTTATTTCTTCTTCCTATCTTAAATCCATCTCCCCTTCCACATTAAGTGCATTTCTTTGGTATCACCAACCTCCTCGAGTCCTTTTTATAGCCCTACTTAATACTTAGTCCCTAGAAAACAATATTGTAGCAAAAAGAAAATTCTGTAGGCTCTCTAAGCGACTAGCTCTATCATTAACAAACAACTGGTCATTGAGCAACGGTGAAATACTTGTATACTGACACAACCACAGTTGTGATCTTCGCTCCTTCACATTACTGGTTAGCACCTGCACTCTGGGACAAGCTATTTACTCACAGCAGCAGAAATAACTTGTAGCTCCTAGTGCAGAAGTCCAAGTTTACTGCCTCTGTGCTATTAGGCAGGACAAAGGGAAAAGAGGGGTTATGCTTGGTATAAAGAATATCCAAAGAGGTGCAGAACCAGCAGAAACAGTACCAACTCCAGTGCAGAAACTAAACTGAGCAAGTTCTTACAGCACAGGTATGACAGAGCTACTGCTGTTCATGCTGGGAGTGACTGAAAGGGCAAGGAAAGGAGCTGACATGCTCATTTGTTTAAAGTTTATTTTAAAATTTATTTGACAACTAGAGCAAGATGCCAATTTTTAAGACAAGATGGAGTGCTGGATTGGAGAACGACCACTCTAACTACATGCAAGGTGCAAGAGAGACTTCTCCCCAAATATCTACCTTGTTTGGTCAGGCAGACACAAAAGCCGCCTAATAAATCAGAGTTTGGTGAAACTCGGAGCCAATTCTTCTCAATAGCAAACTGATCTTGCTCTGCAAAATACTACTCTGAATAGTTTATCTTCTTTTTTGGGGGTTTACAAACAAGTTCAATTTTAAGATGACGGAACTGTTAGCTTTCTGGTAGCCAAGACAAATGAGCTTTTTATTGAAAAACAGAAATTAGTACTAACAAACAGATGTCAAACATCAGGGCTGGCATCAGACTAATAGTCTCTTTTGAAAGCACAAAATCAGTGGTTTAGAGTTTTATTTTTAACAGCTTTTATTATTAGCAGCCCTGTGAAATTTCACCTACAGTGGAGAAAGTGTTCCCAGTGTGTAAGTGATACAACTAATGAAGTTAGTGGGCCAAACACAGAGAATGTTTTGCAGCAAGTTCCTTTGACTTCACATTTTTCAGCTACAAAGGAAGAATTTAAAATGCTGACAAGCCTGTAAGACTGAAGTCAGGTGCTGTGGTCACAGAGTACTTCAAATTATAACATTTAAAATTTTAATTCAGACAAAATTGCGTATTTTATGTTTCTGAAAGACAAAGCAGCTAGTATCTACCATGCTACTATTCAGTTCTTTCCTTTTTAGAGTTAATTGTGCAAATGTACTAAAAAGATACGTTACAGACACAGTATCCTAATCATAAATACCTGCTGCTCCAGATTCCTGGCTGTAACTAATAGATGAAGAACGAATTGTTCTCAGGCGCAGACTTTGAGCTCTCTCCTGGCGAGCAGCATCGCAAGTCTGGTTTGGATGCCAAATCTGCTTACAGTGGTAGCAAAACTCAGTTCCGCAGCCTTCTCGTCCACATGTAAGTTTGGGACAGCTGGCACATCCAAAAGCGATCACAGCATATCTTGAATGATCAAGAGGGGCAAGAGAGAATATCATTAATAAGAACAGTCCTATCTATAGACCAAAGCACACAAGACAGCTGCCAGAGCAGCTGAAGCAGGTACAAAGGCAGCGGACATCACGAGTTGACACTAGGCAGCCAGCACAGGTTCCTTACCACCTCCTTCCACAACTCTATCGCTATTGCATTAGACTAAGACTGTACAGAAATACTACAATCAGTGTTAACACTTTGCTCTATCCCACCTTAATAACTTCATGCAGTGCTGAAATATACTGTATTTAAGGCTGAATGCAGTACCGTTAAGGTTTACAGTCACAACGCAACCACAGTTTAGAAAAGCAGGACAATAAAACCAAAAAAGGTATTTAAGCAACTAGAAAAAGTTACAGTCTCAAAAGTGTCCCAGTCACTATGGGCATGTCTAAGCTCGACCCCTTCTATAATCTGGGAGCATCTCTGCTAAGTGATCTGTAGTGTAATCTATTACTGTAAAGGCATCTGACTTGGTACTGCATGACATTTTAGTATTTTACTGGTTGCCTTTTATCATGAATATCACTATCTACTTTAAATAGATGTTTGTTTACTCTTTATATTTTAAAATATCAAAACAACAAAGCAAGTATTTTATAAATAAGGATTTTGGTTTCTCAATTATTAAGACAATTTCATTTTTTTGACAACTTTTTAAATACATTTCAAATTGTAAATGCAGAAATTGATAAGAGTTCAGGGCCTCATTGCCACCTTTACTCTGACAATACTATAGAGCAAAAAGCTTCAAAAACATTGAGACTTACAAAACTGCGTTACACTATTTTGTAATCAGACACTACATGAACAATTCTATACAATGACAGAGTTATTGCCACAAATCAATTCCTCCATCAGGTTTGCATTTTAAAGTTAATGTGATAAAAATACAGACAATGTGTATTATAGTTCATATTAATACTAAATATATATACACATACACGTGCCTTAATTACTACCCATTGTAATTTTTTCAATGATTTTATGCAATAGCTTTCTTTTATATAGAAAACAATGCTAGGTCCACTGGTATGAACACTTAAAACAGATCTGTAGTTTTATTTATGTGAACAGTCCCCCTGAATAGACTTCAACAGATTTATAAATGCAGCATGGCTTAAATTTATGGCTGTTCAGATGAAGGTAATTTTATTTTAGAAGATTAAATTGTTTATTATTATCTCCTGCCCAATTTATAGCAGTTGCACAAAATTAACTCAAAATATTCTTTATCAGTAATGATACTAAAAAAAATTATTCCCACTCACATATCTATCTGAAAATTTAGCTATTGTCATTTTAGAGTAGCTACATCTGAAGCTCTGTAAAGTTAATGCAAGTCCTATCCCTTTAAGTGTTTTAAAACAGCATGTTTGAGGTTCCCCCCCAAGAAGTTCTGCAAACAAATAGGAGTTTTGAACCTTTAATTTACAGATGATGCAGTTACAAATAAAAATGAGATTATGCTTGTCTGTTTTCAAATATTTAACTTTCCAAGTAAAAATTTGTTTCAATAATTGCTAGACTCTTCTATATTATTGCCAAGTTAATCAGCTCTATTTTCCCACTTACAGCAACTGAAGAGGTAATTGCTTTGTATGTACACAAAGAGACTCTGATCCAAACGCTTCTTCAACATACAAGGATACGTCCAAAACTCACTAACGTTACATCAGAGAAGCTGAAGCATAGGCCACAGAACGAAGTTATCAATTTATATCCTGCCTCCCAGTGCTAATAATGAATGGGCACGTCCCTGAAAGCACTCCCCGTTTGGGATTGATGTATTGGCATACCTTTAGAAAGTAACTTTTTAGACCAGAGCAAATCTCAGTTCAAACTGTACAAGATTACAGGTTTAATTTCAGCATTTTGCATTCATTTTACAGGTGATGTGAAAGCCAGAAGTTCTTGTTAGGCTGAGAGAAGGGACAAACAACCAAATTCAAAGTAATAACAAGTAAAACAAAAACCAGAGGCAAAGAGCAATTAATTGAAGAAAGGATGTACAGTAAGAAAAGAAGAATGAAGAATTTGTACTCTTTTGCCCAATCTGCTTTTTGCCTGACAAAGGTAAGAAAATCCAGGAATCACTGCTCTCTTCTAATAATGTCACCAATACAATCTCAGAGCAAAACCATTAAATAATTCAGACAGAAGAAAAGACAACGCATTTGGAATACTGATTCACTAAGGCTTGTTAAAGTGACATCAGAAAACTGATATGAAGAAACAGAATCTTAAAAAATTAGTCTAGAAGAAAGCCCAAGAGGTTTCCTTATCCGTGCTCCTTCCCCAGGGAAAGATCACTTACTTGGCAGTGTCCCTTACCAAGCCACTGCAGGTAGGTTGTAGCTAGTCCAGACTTCTACAGTATTTCAGGTAACAACAATGGTCAGGATGCATCTGAGCTTGCAACAAAAGCTGAGGATGAAGTAGCCCAGGGTCAGAAAGACCGTGGGGTGCCAGCACTATGGACCATTTCTGGCATTAGACTGCTTTAGTGCTAGAGACCCCACAGCTCCCAGGCAGCTCGTCCAGGGCATAACTACTGCAACAGAGGTTCTCCTCCAAACTAATCCATAGTTCTTTTGTTGGGAAGATCGTAAGAAGTTCTCCACTGGGACAGGAGAAGTAGTAATACACTTAATACTGCAGTTAACTTTGTTTCAAGATCTGTTTGGTTCCAGTTTTGCCATGCCTAGGACCTGTTTCTACCCCACATAGAGTGAAAGACAGCTGAAAAAGGTATTTACTTCTTAACTATTCTTTGTTGTTTCCTGAGAACACAGGGGCCCACAATGTAGAAAAAACCCACTGTAACAGACTAACCTAGCTCTCCTCCTTTTTTTCCCCCTTCCTCATTCCCCGCCCCCCCAGGATCAAAAGTTTTTATAATTATTTGCTCTTTATCTGGTCCAGGTCTTTGTTGAAGTGTGACACCCAAACGCTGAAACAATATTACATAGGGTGTTTCATCAATGGTGAGGAGAGTTGAAGCACTGTCATGCACCATCCACTCAGTTCCTTCTTTTACCTATTTGTGCAGTGAACTTTTCCTACCAAAATGCTCTACTTTGCACCTATTTCCAATTTATTACAGTACTTAATTCTAATTTTAAAGACAACCTTAGGAAATAATGCTACCCTCTGAAGTTATTGCACCTCTTCTACTTTGGGATTAACTGAAAATTTAGTAAATGCATTCCATCCAGCTCCTTCATGAAATATTTGATCCATGCTAAAATCAGGTCAGCTACCATCACAACCCTAATGCATTCTGCCAGTACTACATATCAAAAACTGTTCAGAAAAAAAAATAAGCCCTCAGTTTTAATTGCATATTGTACAAGTTGATTACATTTGCTAAAGCAATTAGAAACTGCAGCTACTGTTGTACCACATAATTGTTAAAGCAAATGTCTGCTGCTCTGAAGTTTGTGCATAGTGTATGTGATACCTCATCTTTAAACAATGTTTGTTAGCATAGGCTGTTCAGTGAAAGTCTGAAGAGTGTTTGCTTCCCTAAACCTCACGCCTGTACAATTCCTTCTTCCATCCTCCTCCTATGCTCCACAACAACATTAAATCCCCGTTATTACTTTCTATGCTGCTCCCACTTCTCCTTCCCACCTCCTTCTGGGTGCTTTCTCCCAGCTCCCCTGTCTAACAGCGAGGTGAGAGACCAGTGCTGCCGCAGGCTCCCTCCCAGCTAGGCACATAGCAACTTGCCAGACAGTGCTGCAGTGGCTGCCTGGAAGGCCAAATTTAAGAAGATAACTGTAGGATTCACATGCAGGTATTTCTCTCACTGGAGGCATTATTGATGGTCTCTCTTTTGCTCAAGTATTATGTTTTTTTTCCTCGAAATGTCTTAGATTAACTTACGCTGAACGCTCAACCCCCTCTGCCCACCATATTTGAAGGTGCTAAAGGTTTCAAAAGCAATCAGAAGGATGGGAAAAAGACAAAACATGATTGCATGAGCTCTTGTTTCTTTAGGATGACAACCATAAAGAATGATCCTGCTGAGAAGTATCCAAGTAACCAATTTCATCCAATTTTAAACTAGTAATAAGAATTCAGTGAGGGTGTACTACGGGTGCATTAAAAACAGAGTTTTATCTATCACTTTCCCTAAGTGATAAGTGAAGCATTTCCCTACCACATGAAATATATTAGGAAAAAGTCATGTAATCAAAGTTAAGGTTGCTCACATAGTACTTGTTTGTTCCCCTCACACATAAACATTGGCATAGTTTAGCTGCCTGGCAATATACTGTGTTTTCCACAGGATTCCACCCTCATAGTAAGGAGCACGCAGTAGGCAGTTCTGGAGCAACTATTTAAATATTTGCTATATACTAATACATTGCTGTGGTCCCACCACGATTGCACGGAACTTTAATTTCACTCTGAAGACCCACTTTCTATTTTTATAGCGGTATTATCTATAGCAGTTATCATTACAGTTTCTGACCATTTGAAGATACTTAGGATTTTTTTTTTTTTAAAAACAGATGAGAAAACTGAGGCACAAAAAATAAGAAAGGTGAAAAGTCTCCATTAAACAAAACTGCCTTAGTCTACTTACTGAAGTACTAAAAAAGTATCTGAATCACTGAAACATGGTTTAACAGTTCTTACATGCTTCCCCTTACCTTGAGTAACAACAGTTTGTCCAGAACACAAAAGCTCAGGCAAACCTGAGCAAAGCATACTTCTGCCTATCAAATAATGCCTTCTAGTGGTTGTTTTCTTTTGCAGTATTGAAATATTAAGAGCAAGCTGTACTGGTTTTGTCCACATGACTTTGTTACAAGCCCATGCAACCAATCCATCTCTCGTCATTTTTCCTTCTCTGCTCAAACTATAGCGCAGCAATGCCATCCACTTTGGACCAGGTGATAAGAAACTATCACCTTCCCAGTTCCGGCTTTTGACCCGCATTAGCAAATTCTGTTTCATTTAAAGTATGAAAGCAAAATTACGTTAAGAAACATATTTGAAATACATCACTTAAATTTGAAAGCCTCCTAAACATTAAGCACCTGAACATTAATATTGGAATATTTAATCTACCTAATAGTCAGTCCTATTTTGCTTGTTCCCTTCCAACATTCTTCCTTTCTTCTTTCTACTTATTGCTCATCCGTGAGGCTTTGAAACAGAGATGTCATCTTCTATGGGTTTTTAGTGTGCACTGCACATCCAGACCACAGTCATGGCTATAACCTTTAGACATTATGATAACACAATCTCTAAAAAAGCAACTTGCTGAAGAATGGCATTATGAGACACGAACAGCAGAAAAGCGTGATGAGCTGCTCAGTAGTATTCAGCCTACTCATGTCAGAATTCAGAATGGTTTCAGAACTGTTTAAGTATCCGAGCAATGTTAAAACATT